>NW_006780759.1:207021-227910 GCF_000442215.2 Lipotes vexillifer | reverse complement strand
TCTTTCCCTTATACAGACTCATTGTGATGACACTGGGCCCACCCAGAAAACCAGAGTAATCGCCTCATTAAAAAGTTCTTAATTTAACCACTTCTGCAAAGTCCCTTTTGCCGTGTAAGGTAAGATGTCAACATGCTAGGGGCATTAGAACTTGGACCTCTTTGGGGGGCAATTATTCTATCAACCACAGTCCACCCTCTGGCCACCAAAGACACATATCCCTATGCATAAAATATATTCACCCCGAGTAATATCCCACTGTATATATGTGCCACATCTAAAAAGAAACGAAACTGAGTTATTTGTAGTGAGGTGGATGGACCTAGAGTCTGTCATACAGAGTGAAGTAAGTCACAAAGAGAAAAACAAATACCGTATGCTAACACATATATGGAAACAAAAAAAAAAAAAAAAAAGTCATGAAGAACCTAGGGGCAAGACGGGAATAAAGATGGACTTGAGGACACGGGGAGGCGGAAGGGTAAGCTGGGACAAAATGAGAGAGTGGCATGGACATATACACACTACCAAATGTAAAACCGATAGCTAGTGGGAAGCAGCCGCATAGCACAGAGAGATCAGCTCGGTGCTTTGTGACCAGATAGAAGGGTGGGTTAGGGAGGGTGGGAGGGAAGGAAACGCAAGAGGGAAGAGTTATGGGGATATATGTATTTGTATAACTGATTCACTTTGTTATAAAGCAGAAACTAATACACCATTGTAAAGCAATTATACTCCAATAAAAATGTTAAAAAATATATATATATATACATATATTCACCCTATCCTAGGGTCCCCAAAAGTCTCAATCCATCACAACATTAACTCAAGCCCAAATTCTTATCTAAATCTTGTTAGCTTAAAAGTCCAAATTCTCATTATCTAAAACAACTAAATTCTCATTTTCTAAAACAACAAGGTATGGGTGAGGCTGTGTGTATAATCTATCCTGTGGGTTCAGCTCCAACTCTGGGATATATGAGGGGAAAACAAAAACAAAAACAAAAAAAAGGAACTCACCACCATGCTGTTCCCTCAGGTCCTGAGATCCCTAGCAGATCTGCATTCTTCTTTCATTCTAAATGAGTCTTATTATGTTTGTGTATATATAATATCCGGGGTTTTTAGTTGAATTTAGTGGGAAGAATAGGAAAAGTAGATCTCCATATTCCAGGAATTGTTAAGTCCAGAAAATATATGTGTAAAAGCTATCCAAGATACTTTACATATGAGTATCTATTCCTGTAATTTTCCTGTCAAATTCTATGTAGCTATATTTTTTCCCAATAAGTAGTTCCAGTTTGTTCTATTAGTCATCAGTATCTAAGTATATATTAAAATTTTGATCAATAGGATAAAAAATACTTTATCTTGTCATAAGTGTACTTCAGAGCATCTTGAAAAGGCTTCTGTAGATGGTAAGGAAATCATATTTAATTCATCTAGGTCTTTAAATGTAAGCATCTTGGTTAATGTAGATTAAATTTTGAGAAATCTATGTTATCTTTGAAATTTATTTGGAATTTATTCTGTAAACTAATTTAAAAATAATTATGGCCAATACCAACTAACAGCTCCTCCATTCACCATTAATTGAAAAAAATTATAAAAGTAGAATTACTGATCAAAGTAAGTGTCCCAATCTAGAGAGAAATGTACTTTTTTAAAAGTTTTACACAAGGTATGCATATAGGCTTAAGGAATAACCCTTATTTGGGCTCACATTCTAAGAATGGATAAATGAGCCACAAAATTTATCCCTATAGTGTATATTTGGCTTAAGTTATTTTTCAAGTTCTTTCGAGACACCGAGTAGGTGGCCAATTATTACAGAATGTATTAAGTCCCAGGCATAGTGTTTGGCTGTGTTTCCAAAAGCATTGAGAAATTTTTGAAAAAACATTGTAAATATTTGTCTCTGAAGTATTTTCCTTTAATTTTCAAGTTTTTATTTTGAAAAAAACTTCAAAGTTCAAACCTACATAAATGCTGTAGGAATAATATAGTGAATTCCCAAATACCCTTCACCTAGAACAATTAATTGTTCTCACTTTGCCACATCTATTTCCCCCCTTGTATATAACAACAAACATTATAGTTTATATTATAAATAATATAGTACACTTATATATTATATATTGTTATAGTATAATAATTATTGTTCTTAGTTTTGCTGAGTTATTGATTTCAATCATTTGTCAGCAACATGACCCTTTACCCCTTAATACTTCAACACATATAGCCTTAAGCAAAAGCACATTCTCTTAACAGTACTATCATCAGATTTGGAACTTTTATACTAATGCAATATTATCTAATATATTGAGCACGTGCCCATATTCAAACTTTGTCAATTGTACTAACAATATTCTTTAAATTGTTTTTCCTCCATGGTCCAGGATGTTGTCCAGGATCATCATTGCATTTAGGTGTCATGTGTCTTTAGTCTCTTTTTAAATGGAAGAGTTCCCCAGAGTATAGACCAGTTATTTTGTAGAATGATCCTCTATTTTTGTTTATCTGAGGCTTTCTCATATTTAGATTCAGGTTACGCATTCTTGGCAGAGAGACTACATGTATATTGTCCTGTTCCTGGTGCTTCATAACGGGAGCTGCATAATGTCTCTTTGTCTCATTATTGGCAATGTTAGCCATAATTTGAAAAGATACAGGCACCCCAATGTTCAGTGCAGCACTGTTTACAATAGCCAAGACATGGAAGCAACCTAAATGTCCATTGACAGAGGAGTGGATAAAGAAGACATGTATACATACATACAATGGATTATTACTCAGTCATAAACAAGAACGAAGTAATGACATGTGCAGCAACATGGATGGACCTAGAGATTGTCATATTGAGTGAAGTAAGTCAGACAGAGAAGGACAAACATCATATGACATCGCTTATATGTGGAATTAAAGAAATCTAAAAAATGTTATAAATGAACTTATTTACAAAACAGAAATAGAGTCACAGATGTAGAAAACAAACTTATGGTCACCGGGAGGAGGGATAAATTGGGAGACTGGGATTGACATATACACACTATTATATATAAAACAGATAACTAATAAGGACCTACTGTATAGCACAGGGAACTCTACTCAATACTCTGTAATGACCTATATGGGAAAAGAATCTTAAAAAGAGTGGATATATATATATATATACACACACACACACACACACACACACACACACACACACACACACACACACATATATATGGCTGATTCACTTTACTATACACCAGAAACTAACACAACATTGTAAATCAGCTATACTCCAATCAAAATTAGAAGAAAAAAAAAAACACTTTGATTACGTGGAAAGGGTAAATCTACCCAGTTTCTCCACTGTAAATTTCTTCCGTAATTCATAAGAAATCAATAGGGAAATATTTTAGACTGTGTAAATATCCTAATGTCCATCACACTTTCAGCTAATAGCATTAATATCCACTGATGATTCTTGTCTGAATAAATGATTACAATAAGGTTGCAAAATGGCCATTGCTTAACTCTGTCATTTCCTCTGTTATTAGTTGGTATTCTCCTGCAAGGGAGAGTGTTCCCTTCTCCCCATTTATTTGTTTGTTTTTTGCGAGTGTTAATATTGCTGTGGACTCATAAATTCTCATCTTGTACAATGGGTAATGCTTAATTTCTGTCATCATTCATTTTGTTGCTCAAAGTCCCCAAATTTGGCTAGCATGAGCCCCTTCAGGCTGGCTTCTATGTCTTTTTGAAATGTCATTCTCTTTTTTTGAGTTCTTCCTTAATTTCTGGCACAAAAAGATGGTCCAGATGCATCTTATATTTTCCTTGCTGCAGCCCTAGAACCAGCCATTTCCCCTTTTAGTGTGAAATGGTATTTAGAAACCAAGATCCGGGCATTAATTGTCACACTGATATTTCTACCTTGAATTCAGTGCCATGAATTTTTTTGTCTTGCTTACTCCTAATTCATATTATATTTCTTTCATCTTAAAATGAGAGAATTCTGGTTTCCTAAAACATCAGTATAGTTTTTTTTCATTTCTAAAATACGTATAAGATAATTCCAGAATTGCTATACTCACGTCACTATGGAAAACAAACATACATTGAGGAGTTCAAGATTTCTTTCCAGTTCTTTTCTGTATTTAGATTGAAGACTTACAGTCAAAGAACTATGTTCAAAATTATTTTGAATAATTTGTTCTTTTCCTTCTCTGTAAATTGTTATTCACTTGAAAAACAGTTACATTTGTTTCTGTTTACTTGTATTTTTTTTCAACCTATCCTTGTTGCTTCAGTTTTATTTTCCAATATGCAATAATACATTAACAAATTTCCCAAAGAAAAAACTATACAAAAATACATTCAAAGAGATATCTATCACTCCTTCTCCTATCCATTTCACCATGTTATCACCCACCCTCATGAATAACTAACTTCATTAGTTTCTGCTCACTATTCCTGTGATCCTTCTGGCAAAAATAGGAAGATATCTTCTTACCTCTGCTCTATCTTATAGAGAACTATCATATAACACATGTTCTTTTGTATTTTGTGCTTTTAACTTAACAACATATCCTGAAAACTATGCCATATCAGTTCATGGAGATAATTCTCATTCTTTTCTATGGCTTAATAGTACTCCATTGTGTAGATGTACTATACATAGTTTATTCAGCCAACTCCTGTGGATGGGAATTTAGTTGTTCACAATACTTTGCAATTGTAAATAATGCTGGCATAATTAACCTAGCGTATATATTTATTTTTGTATTTCTGGAGGTATAAAATATTTTAAAAATCAGTTTAGTTACAAGGTCTATAACAATTAGAAATAAGTCTTGGATTGCTACTGTTAGAATTTTAAGAAATCCAAACCAAATAACACTACTCACTCCCTTGCAATCCTAAATCAACTCAATAATAGATAAGAAGGAGTAACGTATATGGAGACCAAATATCAGCTTTATTACTGATAAATCTGATATTGGAGAAGGTGATTAAAGCAGATACTTTTGGTACCTTAGACCAAATCCCTTCAGCCTACCTCCAATTTTAGCTGCACCTGTTGCAAGTTCAGTTGAACAACTTGAGTTTGAACTGTGTGGTCCACTTATACACGGATTGTTTTCAGTAGTAAATACTACAGTACTATGCTATCTGCAGTTGGTTTAATCTGTGGATACAGAGGAACCACGAATAGAGAGGAACCATGTATATGCAAAGACAACTACATGTCATACAGTTTTTTGACTGTGTGTAGGGTGGATGCCCCTAATCCCTGTGTTGTTCAAGTGGGTACTTGTACTTTCTGTGTCTTAACAACACCGTGCCTTAATGAGTCACATTTTCTGGAAAACCCCAAGAGCTTACTCAGCAGGCCGGTGTAGCAGCCAGGAGGAGTGAGAGTTTCTAGGGCTAAACCCTTGACCAACTAAGAGGAGCTGGTGGATAAATGCTGCATCTCAGAGGGACAATTCTAAATACATTCTACACGGTTTCTCAAAGGGCCCCAAAAAAGGATTGAGCCTCAGTGGCCCAAATCATTTACCAGTCCAATAACACATTCTTTATTGATTTTTCTTCCTCCACTGTCCCATTCTACTCGTTCCTTCACTCCTGCTTCCTGGAGTCAACTCCCAAATAAACTGTCTGCACACAAGTCCTTGTCTGAGACTCTGCTTTGGGAGAGAAACTGAATTAAGACACTTGCTTAGGTGTGCAGCAAGTAGATGGAATGCCAGTAGTAGAATGATTTACCCACCCAAGCAGGTACTGCTGAACCAATAAAGTACCAATGATGTGAGTTGCTACGAACCAATGCAGTACCAATGATGTGAGTTGCTACCCCTGTAAAACATTTGGTGTGGATAAAAAGAACACGTGTGCAGCAGGTCAGCTGGTTGAAAACATAAGAGCCTGAATGGCTCCTGCACCATTTCCTTCCCAAACTATGCAGTCCGACAAGTCACCACACATCTTTGAGTAAGCCTAAGTGTGGAAGAGGAGGTCAGTAAGATTAATGAATATCCTCACAATGAAAATCAGAAGAGTGGAGATATAAATTCCCCCTCTCCCCTCCACACACTAGTAACTTCTAACCAAAATCTTAGGGAATAAGACACTTAATATGTACAAGATATTGATGAATATGCCTAATTTTGAAAAGCTTAATAAGGAGGCAAACCTTAGGTTTTAAAAAAATAAACTTTCCTACAGGTGCACATACAGATGAATTTTGCATAAAGAAAAGCAAACCCACAAAACAAGCATCCAGATCAAGATACAGAAACCCAGAAGCCCCTGTCATTGCTCTACCCTCCCAGGTACTATCGCCTAAATATACCTATTAGGTCAGCTGACACTGGGAAGTCTGAAGTTAGAATGACTCTTAAGAATTGTTACCAGTTGGGTAAGGGGGCCGGGCCCTTACATCTTCTCATCCATCAGTCACTGGCTCTCTTCAGCAAAGTCATCCTTGCAGGAGGATGACAGCTGAGGACTTCCTACAGGCAGCACTTCCACAGCTGAGGGTATTAGTCTTTCATTTCTAAATCAGGATCTCAGTAGGCTATCACAGTACCCACCACAGACCAGGTACACTTGGATCAAAGAGATTTTAAAAATAATCATCATCGATTCCCTTTTGCCTTAAATCTTTTTTTTGAAACTTTAAAGCTTTTTATACTTCTCTACTTGCCTGTTGTCTCTGAGTCCTCGAGCAAGGGACACAAGTTTTATTAGTTGTTGTATCCCCAGTATCTACCTTAGTCCCTGGCTGGGAGGCAGTGTTCAATTATTACCTGATGAAAGAATACACTCAAATGTATAACTGTTTGAATGATCTTACAAAATGATTAATGATTATACATACCTGTCTGCATGTAGATTTTAGTGCCTAGCTATAGGCTCTGTATTCATGCCGATCCAAAATTATAGTGTTATCAGTGGTAAAGTGGAAGGGGTAGCAAGTAAATGTTCCATTTGTGAATGGCATGAGACTAAGGACAGCAATTTCATTGGATGACAGAGTCAGTATCCAAAGAGAATGAAAATAGGCTAAAATAATGGTCTGAATCTAATGAGACGAAATTTAAGAGGAAATGGTGTGAGGCACTGTCAGTAGATTCAAATAAACCACATGGACAGGTTTTCAATTGGCTAAACAGAAGTCTGTACGAAAGAATGAGGGCTTTAGATGATTATAATACTAACAAAAGCCATCACCATTATGTGGATATGAGAAAAAGCCAGTATCATCTTAGGCCTTATCAGTAGAAATATATAATCTAGAAGTCAGGAAGCAATGGCCCTGTTCTAGGTGAGATTGTGATTATCATCCCAGTAGTTCCAAGAACTGCCAATGAAGTATAAGGACCAGACAATTTAGAATGCATTTGGAGGAAAGCAAGTAAGGTAGTGGAAAAACTCTGAAATTTGCAAGATGACCAATGGCTAAAGGGACGTTCTACCAAAACTTCAGGGGAAAGTTTTACCAAATCTTTTAGGCACAAAAATTAGCTTAATACAAAACCTGACAAATATGAAAACAATAATTAATAGCACTCATTAATATAGCTGAAGAAATCCTAAAAAGGTATTTGCAAATTGAATCTAGCAACACGTTAAAAAAAACCACCATGACATATCATACACTTTTTGTAATGATGTAATGTGTTTCAGTATTAGAAAGGCTACAGATCACATCACTATGTCATAGAAAAATTATGATTATTCAATAGGAGACTTAAATGGCTACTGGTGAAGTGAAAGTTACATTCATGTTTTGAAAATTAAAAAAATCCAAAACTGGGCTTCCCTGGTGGCGCAGTGGTTGAGAGTCCGCCTGCCGATGTAGGGGACACGGGTTCGTGCTCCGGTCCGGGAAGATCCCACATGCCGCGGAGCGGCTAGGCCCGTGAGCCATGGCCGCTGAGCCTGCGCGTCCGGAGCCTGTGCTCCGCAACGGGAGAGGCCACACCAGTGAGAGGCCCGCATACCGCTAAAAAAATAAAAAATAAAAAATCCAAAACTCATTAAATTAGGAATAGATGGGCAGGTTATAAACATGATGGTTTATATATTTCTCATATATATATATTTATTTATATGTTTTTATTATATATTATATATACGTCATATATACTTCTTATGCTAAATGGTAAACCAATATATGCTTTCCCACTAGAGTCAGGAATATGAGAAATATAATTATTCTCATTACCTTTACTTAACATTACTCATGTTCTAAAACCGGAGAAACAAATAGGCTATATGTACGAAAAAGAGTAGGCAACATTACCTGTCCTATAACAACTACAACAAAACTTGGCTGAAAAATATCTGAATTATTAAAATATTGATAAGGGAGGGTGTTACATACTAAGTATATAAACTGCAAATACGGCAGAAAAATCTAGTTAGAAGGTATAATGTAAAATATATTGTCTTCAGATTTAACAATAAAATATAAGTACTTAAGAGTAAACTAGATTAAAAATGTGCAGGATTCATAGGCAGAAAACTATGAAACTTGACTAAAGACCATAAAGAACACTTAGATAAACTGAAGAGAGACACACTATGTTGTTGGTTAGAAAGATGCAATAGTTTAAAGATGCTGACCCTCTCCAAAGTATTCTCTAAATCAAATTTAACATCAAGAAGCCAGGGATTTTTACTTCAAACTTTGCAAGATGTTCACTTAGATAGACCAAGAAAGAAGAAAGAATAAGGAAAAAAAATTTTAACGTAGGACTTGCCTAATAAGATAGCATAATGTGTTCAAAAGTTAGAGTAGATAAAACTCTGCAGTGCTATTATGGGAACAGACAAACCAAAGAAACAGGGTAAAAATTCTAGGGGACATGTATATTTAAGAATTTATGATAATAATATAAACTGACCCCAAAAAAGAAATAAAACATGGTATAATAAATGATGCTGAAGAAGCAGTACTGGAGAAAAATAAGTTAATTTCTACTTAACCCCCAATAAATTACAGGTGAATGAGGGATTTACATTTTTAAACAGAACCTTATAATTTCTAGAAAAATAGCGTATTATCTCAGGTCCAGGAAGATCTTTCCCAGCATTAAAAACAAAGAGAGAAACCATTTTAAAAAACATCAATTTAACTTACCAATATTCCATTTTAAGTTATAAGAAAAAGTAAGCAGAAATTAGAAACAAAATAGATGCCAGGGAAATACTTGAAAAATGACAAAGGATGAATAGCTTTACAAATAAATAATTCTTAAAATCAAAAACGTAAATACCCTTAAACAGAAAAGAAGGGCAAATAACATTAGCGGGTGATCAACAAAAGAAAAACTACAATGGCCAAAAAAAAACCACATAAAATTATTTCAATTCACTAATATTGAAATAAATTAAGATGTTTTACCTACATTCACTCATTCATTCAAAATATATTTATTTATGACCAATCTTGTCCCAGGTACTTCTGTGGGTCACTAAGAGCACAGAGGTGAATGAGACAATACGTCTGCTCTCATGAAAAAGAAATAGACAGTAATCAAATAAAAGAGTAACAATGATTTCAGATAAGGATAAGTATATGAGGAATATAAAGTAGGGTACATGGCTCTCTAGCCATTGCGGATACTATTAAAATGCAAGAAAATCAACATGATCTTCTTGAAGGCTAATTTGGCAATGTGTATCAATAATTTAGGAATGTTCATACCTTTTGAAAACTTCTGACCTTGCAATAATTTAAGACTCACAAGAAGTGGCAAATATAGTAGAGAATTCCTATGGTGGACTCACCTGTCTTTGCCCAATGATAACATCTTACATAGTCAAAGTAAAATGCCAAAACCCAGAAACTGACATTGGCACAATACTATTAACTAAACTGCAGACCTTATTTCATTTTCTTCAGTTTTTACATGGACTCATCTGTGGGTTTGGTGTGTAATACTGTGAAATTTTTTCACATGTATAGATTCACGTAACAGCCACCACAATCAAGATACAGAAGTGTTCCATCACCACAAAAAAACTGTCCTCATACCCCTTTATAATTTTATCTCCTCCAACTCTAACCCTTGACAACCACTGATCCACTTTTAATCACTATAATTTTGTCATTTTGAGACTGTTATATAAATGGAATCATAGAGTATGTAATCTTATGAGATTGGCTTTTTTTCCCCTCTCACTCGGGATAATGCCCTGGAGATCCATCCAAGTTTTTGTGGGCATCAGTAATTGGTTTCTCTTCGTGGCTGAGCAATATTCCCATTACATGCATGAACAAGTTTCTTTATGCATTCACCCATCAAAGGGCATTTGATTTGTTCCCAGTTTGGGGCTATTACAAATAAAGCTGCTGTGAACATTTGTATACAGACTTTGTGTGGATATATGTTTTTAGTTGAGGATCGTGATTGCTGGGTCCTATGCCAAGTATGCGGTGTAACTTTATATAAGAAAGTACCACATTGTTTTCAGAGGCTTGTAGCATTTTACATCTCCACAAGGAATGTCTGAGGGATGCAGTTTATCCACATCCTGACAGCATTTTGTGTTGTCACTATCTTCTCTCTTAGTCATTCCGATAGATGTGTACTGGTATCGTGGCTTTACTTTGCATTTATCTAATGGCTAATGGTGTCAAACATACTTGTAGTGACTACTGACCCTCTGTATATGCCCTTTGGATGTATGCCTGGTCAAGCCTTTGGCCTACTTTATAATGGGAATGTCTTAGTATTGAATTTTCTGAATATAAGTCCTATGTTGAATATGTGACTTGTGAATATTTGTTATAGTCAGTGGCTTATCTTCTCATCCTCTTAATAGATTCTCTCATAAAGCAAAAGTTTAAAACTTTTGATCGAGACCAACTCGTTATTTTTTTCTCTTATGGATTGTAGTTTTGGTGCCATGTCTAAAAACTCTGCCTCACACAAATCATAAAGATTTTCTTTTATATTTTTCTATAAAAATTTAATAGTTTTACAGTTTACATTTAGACCTATGATCCATTTTGAGTTCATTTTGATGTAAGGTGCAAGGTTGAGGTTCAGTTTTTGATCTATGGATGTTAATTGTCCCAGAATGATTTACTGAAAAGATCATCTTTTCTCCATTAAATTGCTTTATTGTCAACGACAAAAAATCAGTTGCATGTACTTTCGTGGGTCAATTTCTGGACGCTATTCTGTTCCACTGATCTATGTGCCTATTCATTTTTCTATAAGACACTGTCTTGTGTTCATATCTTTTTGACTCAACAATTTTATTTCTGGGAATTTATCTGTAAGAGATAAAGAGAAGAATTCTCCATTAAAGACAAAAAAAAAAAAAAGAGAGATAAGACATACGTGGAAAAATGCACATATGAGGATGTTCAATGCAGCAGTTTTTATATAATGAATAACTGAAAACAATCTAATATTTACTGACAGAAAGACGGTTAAAGAAATTACGATAGATTTCAGATTCCAGAAAAATGATTCACTTGGCTAGTGCAGAAACTCTCTCCCTATAAAACCTAGTTATGTTAAACACAGTACTTTTTAATATATACAGTACTTGACTTCAAAAAAATGTGAACTCTCCAGGAACCCGAATTGGAGAGGTTCCTTAAAGCCAGAATTCCAGGAGTACATGCTGATTTTTCTGTAGCCCTGGACACGTTACTAGCCCAATAATAGTAGGGTCTTGATTTTAATGCACACAAAGGCACAGGTGACAAGAGCTTTGCTCATTCATGGTGGGACAGTGTAACTGAGACCTGGGAATAAGGCTGAGACCCTGAAAAGAGTGTAATCCTAGGGAATGGGAAATAAGAATTTTCCATGCACCCACCCGGTGTGATGACACTAAACATTCAGAGAGAAATTAAATCCTATGACAGTACCCCACACAGGTAGAGTCTACTAATCCTAAACTTACAGTCTAGGATTCCTCAATTCAATAAATTAACATAAACATTTGTACTGGGCTTTGGACACCCTAGACAGTCTAGAAAGCCTAAGAGGAACAAAAACAAACTCTCTGGAAAAATAACCCAGGCCACAAGGAATTCCTCCTACAAAAACAAGCTCCCCTTAAGACAGACTAACAACAAAAGTTAAAAAGTATAGATGGAATCAACAACCATAGCAAAGCCAGCAGATACTACAAACAAGAGAATTGACACTGCAATAATTTGGGAAAAAGCCTATATGCTTTTCTGTTATGAGTCTACAATCACACTATTATCAACACAACACAAACCACAAGTGTGAATCACCTGTATAATTTTAAATGTAATTAAAATTTCACACATACACTACCAAACGTAAGGTAGATAGCTAGTGGGAAGCAGCCGCATAGCACAGGGAGATCAGCTCTGTGCTTTGTGACCGCCTGGAGGGGTGGGATAGGAATGGTGGGAGGGAGGGAGACGCAAGAGGGAAGAGACATGGGAACATATGTATATGTATAACTGATTCACTTTATTATAAAGCAGAAACTAACACACCATTGTAAAGCAATTATACTCCAATAAAGATGTAAAAAAAAAAGTAAAACAAGTAAACCTAATTTCAATAGTTTAATATTATTTTTGTACTTTACTTAACTTTAATTAACGTCCTTTTTAAAAATACTAAGTCTTTGAAATCCAGTGTATATTTTACATTACAGCACATCTTACTTTGGGTTAGCCACATTTCAAGTGCTCAATAGCCACATGTGGTTAGTGACTATCATATTGGATATCGCCTGCACGTTATGAAATAAGTATGTATAAAATGAGTGATGTGGCTCATTCATTCAGCTATGAATCAGTTGAGCACCTACTGTGTATGAGCCAGTAAGAAAACTGCAGTGCACTGAATAGACAAAGTCCTTGTATTCATGTGGCTTAAGTACTGATGTGTGTGGAAGAGGAGAAGCAGCCATGGGGAAGCAGGTAATGAACAAGTAAACCTATATTAAGGTAGATGGTGATATGTGCTGTACGGAAAAATAATTAAGCAGGGCAAAAAAGATAAGGAGGGCTCCTGCGTGTGTGTGTGTGTTTATGTGGTGTATGGGTATTATTTTTTTTAACAGGTGATCAATGAAGGTCTCACTAATAAGGTAATATTTGAGCAGGGACTTGTAAACCAAGAACAAAATACTAGTATATAGAATATCTGCAAATATAGTCACTGAGATTTTTAAAAAAACAAACAAACTCAATGCATGGATTAAACAGAGGATTAGACATAGCTGAAGAAAGATTAGTTTTCGATTCAGAAAATACAGAATAAATATTTTGAAAAGTTTTCCAGCTACAGAGTAGCTATATCCTGTATAAATAACTACAAATAGCCTTTAATATTTATGAGCCTATTATAAGAGAATATAGATCAGCACTGTCTAATCTAAATGTAATACAAGAAATACAAATATTGGTATCCCTTATACGTGGAATCTAAATAAAAGTCAAAGTCATAGAAACAGAGAGTAGAAAAGTGGTTTCCGGGGGGCTGATGGGTGGGAGAAATAGGGAGATGTCAGTAAAAGGGTACAAACTTTCAGCTGTAAGATAAGTAAGTTATAAGTATCTAATGTAAGATATAATGACTATAGTTGGTAACAATGTATTTGTTTGTTTGTTTGTTTTTGTTTTGCACAGGCTCCGGACGCGCAGGCTCAGCGGCCATGGCTCACGGGCCCAGCCCCTCCACGGCATGTGGGATCCTCCGAGACCAGGGCACGAACCCATGTCCCCTGCATCGGCAGGAGGACTCTCAACCACTGCGCCACCAGGGAAGCCCGTAACAATGTATTTTTAAAATAATAAAAATAAATATAATATGAGCTACATATATAATTTTATCTTTTCTAGTAGCCACATTAAAAAGTAAAAATAAACAGATGAAATTATTTTAATAATATACTTTATTAGTAATTGAATACTATTTTTAACTCAATATATCCAAAATATTATTCCAACACATGGCATCAGCCACCTTTTACATGCTTAGTAGCCACAAGTAACTGGTAGCTATCGTATTAGACAGCACAGGCTTTGATACTGCATATAATACTGCAGGCAGCCTTTTCCATGCTTAGCTAAACTCTAGGTAGATTAAACCAAGAAATAAAAAAACAAAAAAGAAACTGATACTGTGGGAATGCTAGGAAATTTTGCCTTTCTCAGGTACTTCTAACTCCTTGGGCTTTTATGGCCACACACGGATCAAGTGATATAACCTTGGGATAACCCTGGAAATGAGAGAATTACCATTTTTATTCTGAAGAGAGACATCCAGAAAGAGAAAGGTGTATAGGGGGACACAATGAAACACTAACAGCAAGAGAGACACAAAGACTGTGTGTGTGTGTGTGTGTGTGTGTGTGTGTGTGTGTGTGTGTGTGTGTGTGCGTGCACACAGGCACACACAGGAGGAATGACAAGGGAATTGGGAGACAGAGAGAAGAGGCTCTTCTCTCCAGTCCAGATTAGAAATTGAACACGGAGCCTCCTTCCTCCCCTTGAAACAGCAGGGTCCTCCATTTCAAGTTGTGCTTCCATGAGCACCACTCCACGGTAGAGGACGCCACTGGTTACAGAGACCAGGGCTAGGGCTTAAAACCCATGAATCTGAGCCCATTCATTTCAACCTTCAACCAAGGCTTTACTTCTCCAGAGAGAGCAGGCTTGAAATCAATGACTCCAGAGAGCAAACAAAGAAGCTGAATTCAGCAGAGACACGGATATGGTAGCAAAGGTACTCCGTACCAGGCCTTAAAAATGTAGAGTGTGATGAGCTGTTTTTGCCTGAGAACTGCCTAAAAAGAAAAGACGGAACTTATATCCTGGGTTTCTCAGCAGGATATGTGCACTATTTGTACACTAAAATGATGGACACAAGCATTGTGTATGCCCGTTTTTAATCTCAGTTACATTTTGACAGCTACCAACTGAATCAACAAGTACATACCACTTTGACAGCATTCAAAAGTGTGATGTAGGTCTGGTCAGCAATCCTAAAATGCTACGACTTTAAGTAAGGACCTTGTTTAAAGAGACAAAGTAACACTGTAGTAAGAGTCCATGGACTGTGAATCTGAAGCCTGTATCTTGGGTCTGGTTCTACTGTTAAATAGAGACATGACCCTAATCAGCCAGTTATCCTTACATGTAAAACCTTCCTCCGTTTCCTTATGTGTGAAATTATCACATTGGATAATAGAGTCACTCTCATTCTATAACCTATTATTTCACTTTTACAGAGGAAAAATGATGAAATGCTTTTATTTTAGTTTACATACAATGAAATGGAATGAGAATTGTTTGATTCAATAAGGACTTTCTAGATCTTTCCAGGTCTGTCCATGGAAAGGCAACAAGATAATTTCACAAGAACTGGATTCTCAAGAAATTAAATGAACTCCAATTCCCCTACTTTGATCAATCAACATCCCTATGAGTGTGGAATTTATGTATCTGTGTATGATGGTGTTTTAGAGAAGGCTGGTCCTTAAATAATGTATAAATATAAAATTTCACAATTATTTAGTTTTGAAACACCAGTGGTCAAGTAATTTCATAATGAATCTTGAGGACATTAAAATATCTGTACGTACAGAATCAGGGTTCCCTCTCAGTTTGCCAAGATCATTCATAGTGGCCATGCACATTCATCTCAAAGTGTCACCTTTTATGAGACCACTTGCTACCAGGTCACGCCTTGCAGGTAAATCCTCAGCTTTTCCCTTATATCTGACAAATTCTGGACCTAAAATGTCACTAACACATATTGATAGATACTTGATCACAGAGTAGCTTTGTTTGCCACCTTCCTAGGGGACAAAAGCTGGGATACACATTTCATTTAAATAATTCTGTCCTTGCAGCTGCTCAATACCAAATACAATAACATATACAATTTGGTGGCTTGTTTCAATGTGCAGACTTCACAGAAGCCTCTGCCTAGAACCAGTAATCAGCAGGACCAGCACAACACTGCCAAAGACGCTACAAAGGCAATTCAAACAACCCTATAATTTAACTTTCATTTTTATTTAATAATGTTTGTGTATTATCTCAAATGGAAATTTAATTAGTTTAGAGACTTATTAATACAGATTTTGGGGTAAGCATCACTGATTTTATGAAGACAGGCAAAAGCCACCTAATATTGTTCACTACAATTAGTTTTCTGATTGATAGTTAAATCCTCCTATTTACTCAGGTTATTGACACTTCCACATGTCAAGCTGAAATACTGTTATTCTCCAAACCATAAAATTTCAATGAGATTTTTTTGACTCTGCAACCAAATAACCATATTAGAGAAGAACACATGAAGCCTACCTACTTTATTTCCAATACTCACAAATTCTTAAGTTTGGTTCAAATGAAACTCCTGATAATGGGTAATAATTGTGTAAATATTTTATCACTCTACACAGTTGGAAAGCAGTGGGTTTTGGAAATCTATGGGTTTTGGCGTTAAGCAGCTGGAGTTTGAATTCTGGCTCCAAGCCTACTCTGCACGACGCCGCATATAAAGTATATGCTCAATAAATATTACTTTCCTCCCCTTGTTGGTTTTCCCTAAAGTCAACTAGGAGAATGAGTTTGGAATTCATTTCATGGGCAATGAGGAACTACTGAAAATGCTGCTTTAAAGTGGGGAAATTAATATGATCTTTTAGATAAGTGATAAAGAAAGAGGTAGAGGCAAGGAGATTGGATATGAACCTGTTTCAAAAGGCTAGATAGATACATCCTAATTCATTCATTGATTGACAGGATCAGAACTATGATGGGGACAGGAAGGAGCATTTCAAATTACCTGCTTACCTACCTACCTACCTATTCTATAACCATTTGCTAGTTCAAAAAAAACTTTCACATCATCAACAGGAAGTCTATGAAATAGCTATTATTATTCAATTTTCACAGATGAGAAAAGTGATGCTCAAAGAGGTCATGTATTTTTCCCAAGGATAACATAACTATACAGCTAGTTAGTATTGGACCCAGAGCCTGAAGACAAATGAATTATCTGTGATCATTCCTATCCCACGAAAACATCAGAAAGTATGAGACTGCTTATTGGATAAGGATTGCTTATCGGATAAGGATTGGTGGCCGAAGGAAGAACCAAGCAATAGTGAAAGTTTAATAGTGGTAACATTAAGAGAAAGAGTAAAGTCAGAGAAGGAACTGATGTAGTATGGGGAATGTGACAAGGAGACTGATAGAATATGTAGCTTGGAGGTACTGATTTTAGAGTGGGATTGGACCTCCAAATGGAGCTTCCACTAGGTATTTGGAAATGTGGGGAAGTTGGAGTATCTGGCCTAGCTCTGTAGAGGTGGTGAGTGAGACAGGAGACCTTAAGAGTGGATATAAACTCAGAGAGAGACATTTTCAAGTAGAAGACCACTAACAGTACCCATGGAACAGCCCTATTTCGGCTATGAGATGCGGTACATTAATCGACCAGAGGGATAGTGATGAAGCAAGCAGAGGTATAACAAAACATATGCAGCTCAGAAACCAAGAGAAGTATCAGAGGATTGTCATTTTTGAACATCAAGTGCCGGATACTTTATCTATGTGTTAGCATTCTATTCTAATAAAACTCATTAGATCCATGTGGTGTATTATTTCCATTTTCTTTTAGATTTAGACACTAAGGTCAAAGAGGAAATCTAATTTGTTGAAGAACACACAAATAAGGAAATGACAAAATTAGGATTCGAAGTTAGTTCTGTGAGGCTCCAAATCCCTGTTCTTTCCATGGTAAGGAAGAGGGAATAGTCACTAGTGATTAAGGGCTGCTGTATTATTAAGAAGCAGTATCATGGGATTTGGCAATTAGAAGATTTTGAGAGAGCATTTGGGACGGGGCTAAGATTTCAAGCTGTGTTGGAGGCCACTCTCTGGAGAAGTTAGGCACTGATGGCAAACGGAAAGAAGAGATAATAAATGCAGGAGAAATCTGATCTGAAGATGCCTCCTCTCGCTTTACTTTCTATAGTGGGTATTCCAGTTTTTCGGTAATTTTATGACTTAATGAAACTTTTTAAGTTGGAAGGTCCTTGCCTATCATCTGACCCCCTCAGGTGATACATGAGGAAAACAGTTCTAGAGAAGTTAAATGGCAGGCCCAGACAGCCCAGTCCCCTGCAAAACAGTGTCAACAAACCCATGTCTCTTGGTAGGCACTGACTTTAGCATAATAAGGTATCCATTCTTCTTGTTAAATATAGCTCACACTTTAACATGTACTTTGCCTGTAAGTCCTCTAGCCTATATCTCCATCTATCTACAGTCCACAAAGAAACTGGAAGATTTCCTACAAGCGGCAGGGAAAAATGATTAACAGTATACACCTTTGAAAATGCATAGTAAATACTTCAGTCAGCTTTCAGAATTACACAATTCTCTTTTCTAAGCCTCAGTATTAATAGAATCCATTACGTTATTTAGCAGAGAACTTCCATCATTTTTCTCCTATGCGCCAATTGTTTTACTTACTGTGTTTCTTCTTTAGGACTTGAACTTCCTTGAAGATAGAGATGATTTCATGTGTTTGTTTGTTATTACAAGAGATAGCACAGTGTACAGTATACAGTGAACAATGAATAATACATAGTTGTTGAAAGACAAGTCTGTACCAATACACAGATTTAAGAACTCTTTGGAACAAAATTTCCAAAGGCATGTTTTTAAGCAGTCATGATTCAATTGCCCCCTGGAAAATGCTATGTGAAATCCAACTACTTTCACATTTGGGCACCTGCTTCTTATTTGATGACTCAAATGGCCAATTCTGAATGCACTGAGACAGGGTCAAGGAGGAATTCAGGTAAAATTCTCAGTATATTATCTATTTCTTTAGTTTATCATTTTCTACTAACAAAAATAAAACATGTTCATTACAGATAATGTGAGCAATCCAAGACTAAAACAAGGAAGAAAATAATCACTGATAAAACCATAATCCATGGATAATTGTAGCTGATATTTTATTTCCTTTTATTCTTCTTTTTACCCATAAACACACATGTATGTTTACACAGTAGGGGTGAAAATGCATGTAAATATTGTATATATTTTTAATTTAATATTGCAGAGTGTTTGTCTATACCACTAAATATCCTTCAACAACATCATTTTAAAATATGAATTAGATAACATGAATGACATCATTTAAACTATTTTGCTATTGTTGGTTATTTAAGTTGCTATCAAGTTTTCATTGTTCCAAACACTTTTGTGAATAAAATTTTTGTGCCTAAGATTGTTAAATTTCTGGCCATTGCCTTAGACCAGATTCTGAGAAGTTGAATTATAAGGTCATTGAAACTTAATTCTATTTGCTGTTTGTAGAACTATAAAAAATGGATTTTCCTATTCAAACACTTCATACACAGAAGAGGCGTCAAATACAATTACGTGAATGGTTTTCTCCAACGACGTGGCAAACCTGATCATTCATCTGGCACCTACAGCATAGGGAGTATTTTAAAATTCATTTTATTTTCATTGTCATGCAATTACGATAAGGAATGACTGATCCATTCTTTTTTGAGTTGTTTTGCTATTAGCAATGAGAAGGGGGCTTGTCAGGTGGTGGATTTGGATTCACTCTTCTCACAAGTATATTACAGGACTATGACACTGGAGAGGTAGGCTGTGGCTAAGAAACTGTCTCTCCATATGTTTCGTTCCATATTCCACAAACCTCACCACTCTAGCCTTGTCCAGAGTCATTCTTAATAATTTATCACTGTCTCCAGTGTTGGCAGTACTAAGATGATGTTACCATAAGAAACAGCATATGCTGCATACAAACAGGTCAATAACCAGCTCATTTTGATATATGTCAGAAGCTCATTTTATCTAGGGACACAGTTTATCTGCTTGCAAAAACTCATTTTCAGGGGAATCCTACAGGCTAAATCACAACATCATTCCAGGTAGGCAGAGAAAATAACTTTAGCTGCAATCTGCCTTATTACATTCAAAGCACATACATGTTTGCAATCAAGTTCTCCCAAAGATTACACATATTTCTACTCTGAGAAAAAGAAATGTGGGATGCTCTTGTGTGTAATTGCTAGATTTAGAATCTAACTTGCAATTATACATAAAAAAACCAATAGAATTTCAGGTTTGACAGTACCAGTATTAAAACAGGTTAATTTTGCTTTAAAATTGCACTTAATGATTTTTCTGGTTATAAAAATAATGTTTATTGCATAAAATTTAGAAAAGCATTAATAAGGGAATTTAAATTACCTCTCAACCTATAACCAAGCGATAACTACTGTTAATTATTTTGTGTAATATTTCAGCCATTTTTCTTGTCTATGCGTGCGTGCGTGCGTGCGTGCGTGCGTTGTGTGTGTGGTCTGTATAACTAGGGTTATACCGTATATTATCTTTTACAACCTGTTTTATGCTTATGAATGCACCATGGACATTCTGTACACATTACACATGTGATGTACATATGTAATGTATATATGTAATACATATGTAATTATTCATAATCGTGTTTTCTATTGACTATGTATTATTTAATAAGAATATATGGAACTTATTTAACCAATACTCTTATTTTTGGAATTAGGTTGTTCTTTATGGTCTACAGTTATAAATAATATTACATTTAGTATTTTGCCTGTCTCTGTTTCCTTAAAGTAAATTTCCAGAAACTTAATTGTAAAGTTAAAAGGATATAACCTATTTAAAGGATTTTGATACATATTCCTATACTGTCATTTAAATATATATTTAGGTTGACACTCAAACTATGTTTAGTAGTCAGCTATAGCAGATGGTGTTGGTACCCTATTCATAACCCACTGCCTACACCAGAGACAGTTTTTTTTTTTTTTTTTTTTTTC
>NW_006780759.1:197170-206587 GCF_000442215.2 Lipotes vexillifer | reverse complement strand
GCCTCTCACTCTTGTGGCCTCTCCCGTTGCGGAGCACAGGCTCCGGACGCGCAGGCTCAGCGGCCATGGCCCACGGGCCCAGCCGCTCCGCAGCACGTGGGATCTCCCCAGACCGGGGCACGAACCCGTGTCCCCTGCATCAGCAGGCGGACTCTCAACCACTGCGCCACGAGGGAAGCCCAGAGACAGTTTTCATGCACAGGTTCTTGCATCTCTCTGCCCAGGACTTTTTCCTGCCTCAGAATCCTGCTCAGTCCATTGGTGGAGCAGGCGGGAAGTGTGTAGAGGGTACCATCCTGAGAATTGCTCTCAACCCTTAAGAAGTAGGAGTCTATACATACATACCCTAGATTTTTTACCTCTCTGTGAAGCAACTGAGTTGTGTTCTACAGAGTCTCTCTCTTTTTTTTTTTTTTTTTTTTTTTTTTTGCGGTACGCGGGCCTCTCACTGTTGTGGCCTCTCCCATTGCGGAGCACAGGCTCCGGATGCACAGGCTCAGCGGCCATGGCTCACGGGTCCAGCCGCTCTGCAGCACGTGGGATCTTCCCGGACCGCGGCACGAACCCATGGCCCCTGCATCGGCAGGCGGACTCTCAACCACTGCGCTACCAGGGAAGCCCTCTACACAGTCTCTTAAAGGTCCCCAGCAGGTTGAACCGCAGTTGCTCACAGACAAGTACTTACTGGCTTTCTCTATACTGTCTTTATACCCTTCCCTGTCTCACTTTCTCACTCGCTCATAGTCCTTCCTGGGATTACCTCCCAAATAAACTACTTGTATCCAAATCCCTACCTCAGAGTCTGTTTTTAAGGAAAACCAAACTAGAATAACCTTCCATTTTCTCTTACTTCTAGTCTCAGGATTATTTTTAGAGATGATAACACCTCTAAAATATATGTAAAAGACTTAACGGTAAAATTTCGGAGAACTATGTGATAGTAGGGAAGGGGGAGGGACTTAAGTCATTAGAGAGGATAATAGCATAATATTTTTAATTAACCTGAATTTGAACAAAACTGTCCTCTGTTTTCAATGCAAAAATTCATTTCAGATGTTTATATTGTAATTCTCTATTGATTAGAAAACGCAAAATCTAAAAACCTGACTATCTAGACAATATGACTGAAAAGTCTCAGTGCTCTTTCCTTGCTTCAGAGGGGGGTTAAGAGCGTCCAGTTCAAAGAGGAGGTATCTTGCTTAGGTTCAGCAAATCTGCTTCTTTATAATGTGAGTAATTCCTAGAAGACTAATACACTGTGAAGGAGAGAAGAGTTGCAGGAGAGAAAAGTGGGAAGGATTGAAGATGTACCTTGACCAGGTAGATTTATATGATAACCTGGACAAAAATGAGTGTCACTGTTTGTTGTTCAGGAGGAAAGAACACACAAACAGAGCATCAGAAACTGATCGTTAGCACTGTCCAAAGAGCTTTCTGCAATGATGGAAATGTTTTATATCTGTGCCACCCAATGCAGTAACTACTTACTACATGTGGCTACTGAACACTTGAAATATGGTTATTGTGACTAGTGCAGCTAAGGAACTAACTTTTTAATTTTAATTAATTTAAATAGCCATATTTGACTAGCAGTTACCCTATTGGACAGTGCAAATCTAGGCTCTACACTGACTGCATTTCACCATAGTAACTTTCCAAAGATTAAATTTCAGTTGTTAACTTAATTACAATCAACTACTGGAAAGAAAAGAAACAGTGTCTTTTAAGTCCTAGTCTACAAAGGGTTACTTTAAATTCTGATACTGTTTTGGGGGGAGGAGCTAAAATGGGGAGAGACGTTAGTAATATCAAGTGTTTACATGGTGCTATCTGTCAGTCAGTCTCCTAAGCACTTGATGTATTTTAAGTGGTTTAAAACTCATCACAATAGCATCAAAAAATACTTAGGAATAAATTTAACCAAAGAGATAAAAGATATGTGCAATGAAAAATGCAAGACATTGATGAAAGAAATTGAAAGGCACAAATAAAGAGATATCCTCTGTTCATGAATCAGAAGAATTAATACTGTTAAAATGTCCATACCACCCAAAGCCATTTACAGATTCAATGCAATCCCTATCAAAATCCCAATGTCATTTTTCACAGAAATAGAAAAAACAATCCTAAAATTTTTACAGAACCACAGAAGAGCCCAAATAACCAAAGCAATCCTGAGAAAGAAGAAGAAAGCTGGAGGCATCACAATTCCTGATTTCAAACTCTATTACAATACAAAGGTATAGTAATCAAAACAGTATGACTCTGGCATAAAAAGAGACACATACACCAATGGAAGAGAATCGAGAGTCCCAAAATAAACTATGCATATGTAGCCAACTTGACAACGGAGCCAAGAATACTCAAATAGTGTATGTTCTCACTTATAGGTAGAATCTAAAAAAGCAGAACTCACAAAAATAGACAGTAGAATGGTGGCTGCCAGGGGCTGAGGGTTGGATGAAATGTGGAGGTATTGGTCAAAGGAGACAAACTCCCAGCTATAAGATAAATAAGTTCTGGGGATCTGATGTACAGTATGGTGACTATAATTAACAATACTATATTATATATTTGACAGTGTTAAGAGAGCTGATTTTAAATATTACCACCACACTAAAAGTGTTAATTATGTGAGGGGACGGAGGTGTTAACTAACCTTTATGTGGTAATAATTTTGCAATATAGAAGTGCATCAAATCATCATATTGTACACCTTAAACTTACATGTGTTGTACGTCAATAATAGATCAACAAAGCTGGAACAAAACAAAAACCTATCACAACCTTATGAAGTATATACCATTATTATCTCCCCTTTACAGTTAAAGAAACTGAGGCATAGAGAGGTTAAGTGATTTGCCCACACAGCTAGGAAATCGCAGAGCTGGGAATTAAATCTGAGTCTGTGCTCTCAAACATTATACTACACTGGCTCTTAGGATTTCAGAGTTATTAGAGAGGACTATTCCCAGTCATCCAACATATACTAAAAAAGCAGTGCTAAGTCGTATGTCTTGACACAATAAAAGGAACTCTTTATGACTCTTTTCTGGTGAAAAAAATCTGGGAAACACTGGGTACCTTGGTATTCTAAATAGACCACTTCTGCCTAAAAATATTCTCCAGCATCAAATGTGAAAGGGGTCTTTCTTTCTGATCCTAAGTGATGTGTTCCTGGATGAATGATATCTATTTTTATTACTCTGGCTGGAAAAAAAAAAAAAGATAACTTAGACACAAAGTTCTTTCCCTGATCTCTTTTCGGTTCCTCTATCACACACTTTTTGTTTCAACTTTCATGCAACAAGTGCAGAATTAACAATGGAAATCCACAAAGAGACTAACAAAGGGGGAAATGTTACATTTCTTTTGGGGGGATGAGAAGATGGTGAGGTTGTAAGAAAAGGATATTCCAATTGAAAAGCAAATACAATGCTAAAGATGGAATACTATCTGAGCAAAATTGAAATACATTAGTAAAATCTGGATATCTCACTGTTGAGTAAATTATGGATTTTAATGTTTGAACTCTGGCAATATTTAGCTAACCCAGATGAAGAGAGAAAAATATCCTCTCACATAAGTATAATGGAGTACTTCGGTATAAACACAGGTAATCCTACTAACTCGTATCTTCAAGCTAGAGGTAGGGTTATTATATACATAATGGATCTATTTCAAAATATTAGATTTTTAAGCAGTCACTGAGCTTGACACTACCAGCAGCAGATGGACTCCATGCTATACTTTAAACTCTAGACAGGGCTTTCTAAGAGTAATGGGGTACCTACTGTTTAGAATATATTAGACTTGCTTTAAAGGTTGAACATTTGCTGGCCATGGAAAGGAAAATCATAGGACCACTGAGACAAGAGATCTTCTTCAGGGTCTCAGTGTTTGAGATTATTTACCAACACACACCAATTTCATTATTGAAAACAATTACAGCAAACAAATTTCCAGTTTTTTGATGAAGAAAGATGCTTGATAAGATGACAGGGTGAGAAGAGGAAAGGAAATAGCGGAATCATATGGCTAGAGTTTAGAGTTTGAGTGGGGTTGTGTGCCTAGTGTTGCTACCGGACACACAGGCTGAGGCCATATTATGGAAATCTTTATGGCCCATGTTAAAAGGTTTTATCCTTTACCCTGAAGATGGATGAAATACATCAAAGGGTTTAAACAGGATATAATTTACTTAGATTTGCAGTTTAGAATACAATTCTGGCAGCATTCTGAGAGCTTAAGTATTGGATTCAAGGAAATGGATTAAGAAAGTTTTGCAAATGAGAGTTGTTTAAGTAGTGCTCAGCTATCACACTACTAAAATTGAAAACCACTTTCTTAAATGAATATCTTTGGGTCCAGGTGATACACCTGAGCATAATTTCGAAACAATCTTTAGTATCAAACTAGTCTCTGACATGCAAGAATCACTTCTAAGTCAGTTCAACATACAGCATTTTGATCTCACTGGTAAATTAGGTAACAGGTTCTAAACCTGAAAAGTATCCAGTATAAGAAATATTTAAATCCAGATTATCTGTGTTCACTGTACCTACCACAAAAGCAAAAATGCTTCCTAAGTATATAAGACACTGAGAAAGTCCCAGTACTGAAGAGGCCTGCCGTTTTCCCTCAGCCTCTTCATTTAGGGTTGCATAAGGCGTTTCCGTACGAAGCTGCCAGCCGCTATGTACAAGGATTAAGAAGGTGATTTACAGGCGTTAAAAGAAAATAAACTGTGTACTAGACGAAGATAATAGTAAGAAGGTTCTAGGAACAGTGTATGCTTAATCAAAATGGATTCTGAAAAAAATTTCCAACAATATCACAATATTCAGAGACAAGTTAATATATCTCAATATATGTCAGTGAGAAAGTAGGACAAGAGAAAAAGGACTTTGGCTAGTCACAGTAGGTGGTCTGGATGGGGAGATTTGGTGCGAAGAGTGAGCAATAAATAGGAGGAGAAGACTTTAAAAAATATTATTACACTCGCAGGTGGTTTTATTTTTGTCAAATTGAGGGCAGGCCATAACCCTTCCCACCTACTACAGTCCAGATAAGGACCATGTAAAGCACTGAAACACAGAGAACAAGCAGCAGACAGGAAATAGAGGGAGAGAAGAGCCCTTCCTGGGGTAACAAACAATAGATGTTCCTTCAAGGACACAATGGAAGATCCAGCAGTGGATGAAGGATCTGTGGATTAGGAAATTCAGAGCAGCAGTAGCTGGAGCTACAGAAAATCAGTTGAAGACTATGTATTAAAGAGCAAGCTTTGAGAAATATTGGATTTGGATATCAAGAATCTTTGCAGTTAGTACAAAAACTTGGTAAAAAGGAGAGGCAATCTGGTGCAGATCACTGCAGACACTGGAATGGCAAAGAAAATCTGTATAACACTAGATCAGAGACATTTCCCTTTAACTATTTTAAGGAATTCACCAAGAGTTCCGTGGGAGTGATTTAAAAGGAATATCAGAACCAAAAGTTATGCTATCTATAGTTTGTAATATATTTTAATGTAGTTATACACATACGCACCCCCTCACCCACTACTTTATTTGAGTCAACTATTTCAGGGACCATCTCATTTTAACTCCATAGTGTGGACAGTGTCATTTTAAACTAATCCTTTACCTGGTTCTATATAAGAATAAGATTAAGGGCTATCAAGGTAAATATTCAAACTAAATGGCTTCACTGATCATTGCCTTCAAGATTCTGCTGGCCAGAGAGGACATACAAGTTGAACAGTAAATCTTCAATACACTGACATTTCTCCAGGGCCTGGAATAGTGCCTGCAACAGTGCTTGCCACATGGTAAGTTCTCAAGATAACTTCCCAATGAATGAATGAATCTGTTAATGAATAGTACTTTAATAAAGCTGATTCTTGGCCAGTCGTGCCACGTAAGCTATTTATGCATGGCACGTTACAATCAGACCCTGGGGAGAGTCCCAGAGAATATTTTATTCCTCATTTAAATAAAAATTCATTATTTTGTACCTAATTAAAATAAGGAACATGCCAGCATTCAAAACCTAGAAGCCCCATAAACCTGATCAAATGTCTGATCTGAACTTGTGCCATAATGCTCTCTGACCTGGAAAGTGGATTTTCTTCTACTTATCATGACCCATCACAAGGGTTAAGATCCTTGAAATAGCCTTCAGCATGAATTCTTCATCAGGATTGTAGATCTTCTAGTGATATAAATCAAGAGTGGGAAATAGCTTCCAAAGGGAATAATGATGCTTTAAATTGTATCAATATGCAAACTTATGGTAACCAAGGGGGAAGGAGGGGTAGGGATAAAGTAGGAGATTGGGATTGACACATACACACTACTATATATAAAATAGATAACTAATAAGAACCTACTGTATAGCACAGGGAACTCTACTCAATACTCTGTAATGACCTATACGGGAATAGAATCTAAAAAAGAGTGGATATATATATATATGTATAAGTGATTCACTTTGCTGTACACCTGAAACTAACATAACATTGGAAATCAACTATGCTCCAATAAAAATAATTTTAAAAAAGAAATGGTATATGCTTTTTTTTAAAAAAAAGTCATCAACACTTTTAGTTCAATAAAAGTAAATTATTTTAAGGATACATAAATAAATTGTATCAATAACATAGTGTGTTAAAAATAAGAGAGGGGCCTCCCTGGTGGCGCAGTGGTTGAGAGTCCGCCTGCCGATGCAGGGGATACGGGTTCGTGCCCCGGTCCGGGAGGATCCCACAGGCCGCGGAGCGGCTGGGCCCGTGAGCCATGGGCGCTGAGCTTGCGCGTCCGGCAACGGGAAAGGCCACGACAGTGAGAGGCCCACATATCGCACAAAAAAAAAAAAAAAAAAAAAAAAAAAAATAAGAGAGGCATGGTCCTAGTGGACAATGTGTTAACACTGTCTCCACTTCTGGACAACAAACTTTAAATGGGAAAATGACAAACTAGAGTTTGTGGAGAAAATGTGGCCAGGATATCAAGAAGACTTTAAATCTTGTCATATATGGAAAACTTAGAAGAACTCATGATTTGCTCCCCCACCCCAAATATCTCCTTATCAGTTTCTCATATTTCAGTAAATGACACCCCTCTTTACCAAAATACTAAAAGCCTAAGAATCAATTAGGATCTTCTTCCTAACTGAATTAAATATCAATCCTAATACCAATTATAGTATTAATGCTAATGTAATTACTGCTAATAAGCTGGGTATTACTGAATATTTATGCTTTGTCAGGCATGATGCTAGGAGGTTTACATGTATTCTCTTGCTTAATTTTCACAATTATACCTTCCATCTTTCAGAGGATGAATTTGAAACTTAGAACTATTAATACAGTTACACATATTTATAAATGGTAAAGCCAGGATTTAAACCTAACTCTGTCAGATTTCACAACCTGAACCAAATCCTGTCATGTCAATCTCCAAGAACATCTTAGCTCTGCCCACTTCTGCCCTTCTTCACTGTTACTAATCTCATCAAAGCCAACATCATCTCTAACCTATACACTCTGGTAGTGTCTTACTCAAGGTTGTGTTAAGTGCTTAACATAGTATTATTCCAATGAATCCTGCCTATAAGATGAGTATTATATCATCCAAAGGTGAAAAAACTTAAACCAAAGAGGTTACGTAAGATGCCCAAAGTAGCACAACTGGTAAACAGAAGAAAGAACGGAATACGCCATATAATACTCACTTAAATTCACTTTGGAGAGGGTCAACTGGATTAGCAGAGTGGAATGATAGTAAAGTAGTTTCCTCTTCCAACATTTAATAAAATTAACTGAAATAATAGTAAACATCGGCACAACAGTAGTTATAAGTTCCAGTCAAAGAAAGAAAGCAATGTGACTGAAAGCCCTAAGCTTCAAAAACTGTTATCAAGGGAAAGAGGCAGAATCTATAAGAGCAGTACTGAAAGTTTCCTGACCAGAGACCTACTCCTGAGCCAGATGGATGAGTTGGCAAAGTCACAGAAACTCTCAAAAAATACCCCTGATCTGGGAGAGAAGCAAACTTAGTAGATGTTATCTTCTTCCTCTCTGACTGGGGATAAGTGATGAAATAAAGTATAAAATAGAATTAAAAACTCTTTCTAAAGGAAGCAAAGTTTCCAGGATTTACACAATTGCGAAAGTGATTTGAAGCTTAACTGTATCTCTCTAAGGAAGCAGGACACAACCCCAAGTGGAGAAAACGAACCCTGACTCAAGAAGGTGAAGGAAATCTCAAGAGAGAGAAAGACCATATTTTCTAAAAAAAAGATTGCAGATTCTCAACTGAATTTTCCTGTCTTCCAAGATACCACATACCCTCAATATCTAGTCCTCAAATGGATGTTCAGATATTGTGAAAAGAGTCAGGCAAAGAAAAAATGGAAGCCTGCATCTCATGCCTAAACATGGGCAAGATGAATAAAAAGAAAAAAACCCTCCAGATATGTAAAACATGTAACAACAAACATATTACTAAGTGAAAGAAACTAATCTGAAAAGGCTGCATACTGTATGATTGCAGCTACACGACATTCTAAAAAAGGCAAAACTATGAAGACTGTAAAAATATCGGTGGTTGTCAAGGGTTAGGGGAAACCGAGGGGTAAATAGGCAGAGCACAGAGGGGTTTTAGGGCAGTGAAACTATCCTGTATACATGTCATTATATATTTGTAAAAACCCATAGAACATACAACACCGAGAGTGAACTCCCATGTAAACTGAATTTGGGGTGATAATGCTGTGTCAATGTAAGGTCACTGATTGTAACAAATCTGTGTGTGTGCGTGTGCAGGATATGCAGGAAATCTTTCTACTTTCTGCTCAGTTTTGTTGTGAACCTAAAACTTCTCTAAAAAAAGAAAGTCTAAAAATGAATGAGATAAAACCCAACAAAAGGAGTAGATATGATTATTAATATAAAATTTCTATGAATTGCAGAAAAAGTTGAATCTAGATTAAAGGTGCAAGAAACGTTCTAGGAAAGGACAAAAGACCATACCCTGGTAAAATTACTGAACTTCAACTATGAATAAAGAATTTCAAGTATCCAGCAACAGTACCTCATTTAGAGGGAAGACAGCCTAACCTTAGATTTCTCAACAACAATCTTTAATGCCAGAAGACAATGCGGGGGAATTTCCTGGTGGTCCAGTGGTTAAGACTCTGCGCTCCCAATGTAGAGGGCCCAGGTTCAATCCCTGTTCAGGGAACTAGATCCCGCGTGCATGCTGCAACTAAAGATCCCTCACGCCTCAACAAAGATCCCATGTGCCGCAACTAAGACCCGGTGCAGTCAAAATTAAAAATAAATAAATAAAATAAATAAATAAATATTAAAAGAAAAAGAAGGCAATGGGGCACGGGCACACGTTTTTAGGG
>NW_006780759.1:168276-197121 GCF_000442215.2 Lipotes vexillifer | reverse complement strand
GGAAAGAAATTATGTCCCAAGAACATTATAATAAGTCAAGAAGTTTTACAAATATACAGGAAACAAGCATTAATTCTCAAAGAGTAAAGATCTAGGGAAGACAGTCCTCCAAGCCCTTCTCGAAAGAACTACTTAACAACAAAATCCAGACAATTAACAAATTACTCAGAACAAAGAATTCAGTAGTGGTCATGGCAAAATTCCAGGTGATGAACACTGCATTCATGTACAGAATACTACTAAGCTGCTGCCCAAATTACTGGTGCTGAACAGAATAAAATTGTTATGAATCGTAATGTATTTTGAAATGGTAAAATTTAACTAAAAATAAAACAGAAAATGGGGATGGGGTAGGAGGAAATGTGAGAGAACAAATTAACTCTTTTTTTCAAGCTGTAAATGTAATCAACCCTGCCTAAAATTTAACCACATAGTTAAATAAAAGACCATAGCTCTAACACTTTAATACATTCAACATTTATTTAATCTCTAAAGAGATTGTTTAGAAAATAAAATATACTGTAATGAAGAACCATTCATCTGAATTCCTTCAGTTTCTTTTTCTTCTGTTCAAGAAAAATAAAATTGAATACTATATTCTAAAATTACCTTTGTAATATAATTCTGTTTTATAAATAATTTGTAGTGGTTTGTACTGTGTCAACTCAGCGAAGCTGGACACACATTTCCCAGAATTCCTCTCCCTGTATGGTCTGGGTTCTAGCTGTCCAAACAATGAATGTGCACAAGATTTGGAAGGCAGAAGTGATGCAGAAGCCACTATTCTCTGAAGGTCATTGTGATTAGGTATAGTGATAGATACAAGGGTACTGGTTTCTAGCTTGTCCTTGATCCCCTCTGCTCTGCACCCAATTCTTCCTATTGACCAACAGCAATCCTGAATTCACCGCCGGACACTTGGTGACAGACCACTGATGCAGAAGCTACAGAGAGACATAAGTCCCCACTTAATCGGATCTCCTTGGCTTTTCAGATTGGTTGGTTGTACCTTCACGTCCACAGTTGCTCCCACAACTGTGCAAGGTCTAATTCCTGTAATAAAACCTCTACCCAGTAACTCATAGAGATTTTGATTCTGATTCTTTAATTAAACCCTGTTGGATACAAATATTTTCTGTCTTTCTGCTATATGTGTACAAAAATATCTAGAATGGCAGTCTCCTAATATGAATGATGGTTATTTCTAAATACTTTAATTTCTGTGATTTTTAAAGTATTTTTGTTATTTTATGCATTTTGGGGACTTTGTTCTAAGGAACAGACCACCACTCAGCCTGGCTCTTTCTGTGAAGATCGCTACTCAAAAGAAAACGTGTGGAATCTCTTCTCCCTACTAAACATTATCTGTCTCTATTCTATCTTCTCAGGATTATTTTCAGGGATTAGGAAGCTAATTCCTACTAAGCTGTAATAATTATAGGGCCTACCTTATTATTCCTCCTGGATAACATGTTTGCAATTAGTGTAAACTAACTTTCAGCATCTTAACCCCAAGAAAAACTGGATGGGATTCCAGATAAGATAGTTGGCAAGTACTTCACTTATGAAAGCACTTGCTTATGAATTAAAAACAAGGCAGGTCCTCCCTGAATTCTGAGGGGGATGCACAGTCATTAATAACCTACTGTGATGAATGCTAAGGTGAGAATTGAACTAAGTGCAACAAGGTAATTGGTTTTCAGAATTTGAGGATTTTAGAATTTTGCTATGAAGATTTTGAAAGGCAGAGAAAGAATATAAACAGTAACCAGTTTATTAAGAAGTATTTGTCACAGTCAGGTGCTCGATAAATATTTGTTGACTTCATAGATGAAACTAGTTAGAATTCAGGCATTCAAAATTTGTTAAGTCTGCATACCTCAGAGTTAGCATTTCCTAAACTGTAAGCATGAAAGGGGTATTTTGCCCGAACAAAGGGCCAAGTTCAAAAACACTTATGAAACATTCACTTAAACACAATTTAACAGGTAGCTTTAAATAGCAGGGATTCTCAGTATTTCCAAGGTAGAGTCTCTAAATTTGGTGACAATGGGATAGAGACATTTTGTTTTTGCATTTGTTTGTGTTATTTTCCTAAGGACCTATACAATCTTGAAGTAGTTCAGAGACCAAAATTTAGCAGAGGAATCGTATGCTCCTCTCTTTATAGGTGGCTTTGTCTGTGGATATTTCAGTGGTGATGTAGACACTGCAAGTTGGAACAACTGTTTTGCAAATATTATAGAGTACACGTAAGTCCACAAGGATAAAATTAATTAACATTCAATTATTGCTCTACCTTTTAAAAATTTCTATTATAATTTTTAGCATAATTTTTAAATGTTAATGGATATTTCACAAACATAACAATGGAACACATGGAAGAATGAGCAGAAGCATCTATCTTGCCTTCTGTACAATGAAACTGCATTTTCTATTTTCTTTGTGAACTAAATAATCATAGATAACATTTTTATGAGAAGCTAGCAGTGCTGTCTGTCTGCTCAGGAGGTATGAAAGCACGAGAGCTATATATTATTCTTAGAAAAACTTGATATTTTAATAAAAACCTTCTCTTGATTCTTACTTTTCAATAAAGTTCTGTGCTGTGAGAGCAAAGATCGTTTCACCATAATATAAGTACACAGGAGCTACATTCCTATTGGCTCAACACAAACATATTTATACTCTTGATAAACAAATAGCTAGCCTTCATTCCTTTCCATGCACAAAATTTATCAAGGAAATGATAGCATCATTAAATTAAGCTATAAATGGCAAATGAAATGACTTATTGTTACAATCCATTTTATAGAATTACATGAAAGCGCTTGACCACATCACACCATTAAACCATTTCCTTTGGAAATTACCTCTGATTTTGACATTATTGTATCTTAAATTGAGGGTTTTTTCTCTGCATATAATCATTAGTATCACATATCACAGAGATATCTTGCCTCTTAAGGGAAAATAAAATGGCATTATTAATCACTAACTTAGGTGTAAATTCTGGATTTTTACATTTTTATACTTTTAGAGTAAAAATAAAGTTGAAATATTACAAGAGATTTTTTTCTGTAATCATTTCAAATGTCTAACTTTAATTTTTTCAGCTGGTAACAGAAGTGGTCTCCAAAAACAAATCAGTTGATTGCCATATCCACATTCACCAAATTCAACCCACAATCTGTTTATAGAAGTGTTCTAGGGTGAAATAGTGGACTATCACAGTCTGGAAGTGTCTCCTGAGATACTGGAGTGAAGTGAAATGAACACCTTACTTTAGAGCTGAATGATTAATCTGCAACTTAGCACTAACTAGTAACTTTTAAAAAGGCACTAAACCTCTAAGGTATTCATTTTCCTTATTTGTAAAATTAGGGGTTTGAGTTTATTATTATGTCTAAGATTCCATTCAATTGTAACATGATTAGTTCTGTTAAAGTATACTTTTTAAAACAGTGAAATTATGTTGTACAGTCTATGGGTTTAGACAAATGTATAATGACATATATCCATTATTGTAACATCATATAGAGTATTTTCTCTCCCCTAAAAAAAATCCTCTGTGCTCTGCCTATTCATCTGTCTCCAAGCCACCACCCGTGGAAATCACTTATCTTTTAAATGGTTCCACAGTTTTGCCTTTTCCATAATGTTATACTGAAGAACACTTTGATTTCCACGAGCAGTGAATAAGAGTTCCTGTTGCTCCACATTCTCCCAGCATGTGGTGGTGTCGGTGTTTTGGATTTTGGCCATCTAACAGGTTTTAATGGTAACTCATTTTTGTCTTAATTTGTAATTCCCTAATAATATATGATGTAGCATATCTTTTCATATGCTTATTTGCTATCTGTACATTTTCTTTGGTGAGATGTCTGTTCAGGTCTTTGATCCAGTTTTAATTGAGTTGTTCACTTTCTTATTGTTGAGCTTTAAGAGTTCTTTGTATATTTTGATTAACAGTTCTTTATTAGATGTGTATTTTGCGAATATTTTTTCCCAGTCTATGGCTTGTCTTCTCATTCTCTTGATATTGTATTTTACAGAGCAGAAGTTTTTAATTTTCATGAAGTCTAGCTTATCAACTCACGCATTCATAGATTATGCCTTTGGTGTTGTATGTAAAACATAACTGCACTAAACTTGTTTATTGACTGTAGTAGCTTCTTGGTTATTTAGGATTTTCTATACATAAGATCATGCCATCTGCAAATAGAGATAGGTTTACTCCTTCCTTTCCAATCTCAATGTCTTTTATTTATTTTTCTTCCCTAATTGAGCTAATTAGAACAACCTTCACTACAATGCTGAAAAGAAGCAGCAAGAATGAACATTCCATTTGTTTGTTTCTGATCTTAGCTTTCTGTCTTTTGCCATTAAGTATGTTAGCTATGGGTTTTTCATAGATGCCCTTCACAGGAGTTCCCTTCTATTTTTACTTTGTTGAGTGCTTTTACCAAGAAAGTGTGCTAGATTACGGCAATGCTTTTTCTGCATCTATTGGGATGGTAATGTGGTTTTTGTCCTTTACTGTATTTATGTGGTTTATCAAACGGACTGATTTTTATATGTTCAACCAATCTTGAATTCTTGGAATAAATCCCACTTGTTTGTGAGATATATATATATCTATATATCGATATACAGACATATAGATATATCCGGGTTCAATATGCTAGTATTTTGTTGTGAATTTTTATAACTATATTCATAAGGGAAATTTTTCTATAGTTTTCTTTTCATGTGACCCCTTTTCTGATTTTGGTATCAGAATAATATTGGCTTCATAAAATGAGCTGTCATTTTTTGGAAGTTTGCCAAGGACTGGTGTTAACTCTTTAGATGTTTGGTAGAATTCTAGTCCTGGCCATTTCTTTGTGGGAAGTTTTTGATTACTAATTAAATCTCTTTGTTATAAGTCAATTAGGATTTTCCATTTCTTCTTGAATTAGATTCAGTAGTTTGTGTCTTTCTCAGAATTTTTCCATTTCCTCTAGGTTATCTATTTTTTTTTGGCATACAATTGTTCATAGTATCCTTTATAATATCTTTTATTTATGTAAAGTCGGTAATCACGCCTCTCTTTCATTCCTGATTTTAGAATTTGATCATCTATTTTTCTTCATCTAGCTAACGATTTGTCAATTTTGTTGATGTTTCAAAGAACAAACTTGAGGTTTTGATTTTCTCTATTCCTTTTCTATTCTGTATTTCATTTATTTATTCTCTAATCCTCTTTCCTTCTGCTTGAAGTTTGGTTTTCTTTTTCCATTTTCTTAAGGTGGAAGGTTAGGTTATTGATTTGAAATCTTTTTTCTTTTATAATATAGGGATTTATAGCTATGTATTTCATTCTGAACACTGCGTTGGCGGCTGCATTCCATAACTTTTCGTTATGCTGTGTTTTTATTTTCCATAATCTCAATGCATTTCCTAATTTCCCTTGTCATTTCTTCTTTTTCCTCCTGATTATCTAGGACTGCTCTTAATTTCCACATATTTGTGAATTTCTCCAAAGATTATTCTTGATCACAATGCAACAGGTGTCATTATGTTTGGTCTGATTATTTATGTAGGTGCAACAAGAGTAATAATTAACCATAAGTTTCCTTGAGCAATAATATTAGTAAATTAAGTCCAAAGACCTTCTGTCTAAAAATTTTTAAAAGGAATTTTGGATTGGACTTATAAAATTATCTACTTTTGTCATTATATTCTAGGGCTAGGAAACTAAGCCTAACATACTTTCCTCCAAAGTTCACCTGCAGTACCTATAATCTGAGTTATGTCCTCTCTCTTGAGGTCCCCCAGATTTGCTAAGGTCTACTGCCTGACAGAAATTGGCCTTCTTCAGCACTTATAAGACTGAGGCCCTATATAAGCCAAGTACCAAACCAGTTTTCTTGGGAGGACTTACCAAACACTGGATACATATACAAAGTCAATTTCTTTAGTGAGATTTCCACACTTGATCAGATTAGTATAATTTTTAAATGTGACACTCAAGATATGGCATGGCCTTGGTTGAACAATTGATATATCCAATTATATCCTGGGAAAAACGAGCACACTTTCTATTTGAGCCTGTGTAAATAATTATATTCCCATGAAAAGTAACAAGTCTCAGTAAAAATGTTTTTTGAATTGGGAGAGGGATTCAGTGAGATGCAAATACCGCTAAAGATATGTTCAGTTCACAGAATCATAAACTACTAAATTTAGAGTTAAGAACAGCTTGAGAAGAAAAGGGCTTCTTCAAATATCTAAAAAAAGAAAATCCAAAATGATATCAACATCATTCCAAACAAACAACCACAGTTATATTTTCCTCATGAGATTATTTAGTTCTGTGTCATTAATTTCTCTGATCTTATCAGCAATCTGCATTCATGAAATACGTCTGCTTATAGACTAAAAAGATTCCTATAATTCCTAACAGTCCATAGCACATCTTGAAAGTTGTCTAAGCATCAACAGCTCGACGTCTTACCCAAGAGTGTATTCCCTGAAGTATCAATAGTTCATGGTACACAGTAAAGTCCTTCCTACAGCCCCTGAGACTGTTTTGTTTTTACAGATTTTAGCCTGAAGCATTATAGCAGAGCCTTCATGAAAGCAACAGGGGAAAGGATAAAACTGTGTGATAATAAGACTGGATGGCTATGGTTAATTTATCAAGGTAACCAATAATATAAGAATGCAGAAGAGTAAAATTCTCAATTGGGGTGCAGTAAATAACTATTTCCTAAAGGATCCCCCTGAAAGTAATATTATACTGTGGACTATGAAGGCACTGACAAATCTCTGAAATATTTGTATTAATAAAAATTTACTTATACAAACTTAACCTTGGGAAGGCTGAACATCTCTTCTGATTTGGAAATTCTTCCCATGAAATTTTTACAATACCGTCGAGCTAATGAAGAACTACGGAGTTACGAAAAAAACCCTAATTATTTCTGGCATCCCTTTTTGATAAGGTGAAATAGCAAATCTTTGGGCTTTCCCAGGGGCCATCTGGGAAATCTCTAAGATAGTTTTAGGTGTTAAAGGTATCCTAAAATTTTCATTTATTTTTTAATGTGGGTTTTAATATTGGGAAGGCATAAATGAAAGACTTTTCATAGGAGATCTGGTCCCTTTATTAAGACAGAATCATGGATTTCTCAAAGAGAAAACCATACCTCTGAGCCAAGCAATCCACCCTGACTTCTTCCTACAATTAACATGGACAAAGCCAGGTTTTATTGGTGGGGGACAAATACTGTAAATCTGTTTTTCCTCCTCCCTCCCTCCCTTTCTCTTTCCTTCTTTCCTTCAAAAAAGTAATATTATACAAAGTAATAATAATAAAGAATATAATCAAGTCAACAAAAATCAAATAATATTATTCTGGTGAGATTTGGAACCTGTGTTATGTGGGCAGATTAAAAGGAAGGTAAAGAATAACATCTAATAACATTGTTGTTAGGAGTTCTAAGACAAATTTATCACTTAAACAGAGAGAAAGACGAATTCCAGCTTTCCATTAAGATGCTCTTTGGCAATGAAGGTTTCACAGGCTTTTTTTTCTTACAATTAAACCCACCAAAACCAAGCCAACTTTGTCAAAATTTAAATACATTTTGTTGTTTTTTTCATACTTAGTATTTGCAGCTATTATAAACAAAGACAAATTAAAATTCCCTCTTTACAAACCTTTTCAACTTTCTATATACATTCTACAACAATTCAGGCAATGATAAAAATAATCCCATTTCCCCTTGCAGAAAACCTTATTTAACTTACAATTGCAAAAAAGCAGTTGCATTTACCTGTATTGCTTCTTGCACAGTCTGAACCATATACAATAACCAAAGAAACTAACTTATATTTTTACAGAAAAATTAAAAATGGGTAGATATTTGAGGACTTTCTGTCCTCTATAAGCATTCTAGCAGACTATCAAAGCTCATAAATACAAGGTGTACAACTCTCTACAACCACTCACATCTCTTTTACATCTAGTTAAAAACGGCAAAAAGGAACATTTACATGACTCATTATTCATGTTCATTAACATGACTCAAAGATATAGCTGCTCTAGAGCATAACAGAAGAAAACGTTTCAAAAATAAAAGTATATTAGCTTTGCAATCAATTTTTCAGTATTCATTCTTCTTTTTTTTTTCCCCCCGGTACATGGGCCTCTCACTGTTGTGGTCTCTCCCGCTGCGGAGCACAGGCTCTGGACGTGCAGGCTCAGCGGTCACGGCTCACGGGCCCAGCCACTCCGTGGCATGTGGGATCTTCCCAGACTGGGGCACGAACCTGCGTCCCCTGCATCGGCAGGCGGACTCTCAACCACTGCGCCACCAGGGAAGCTCCAGTATTCATTCTTGAAAATTGTCTTGATTTCTAATAATTATCCATAAATTAAATCAATTTAAGATTAGTCCAAGATTTTTAATGACTAAGGATGTTTAAAATTATGTTTAACTTCCTCAGGAGAACGTACGGCGCACCTCAGGCTGGTGAAACGTCCAGCAGATCTCTGCTGCCACAGGCTCGCCCCACATCTGTACCCCTCCCTCCCCCCGACCTCAGTGAGCCAAAGCCCCCAATCAGCCGCTCCTTTAACCCTGTCCTCTCTGAGCAAAGAACAGACACCCTCAGGCGACCTACACGCAGAGGCGGGTCCAAATCCAAAGCTGAACCCTGGGAGCTGTGCGAACAAAGAAGACAAAGGGAAATCTCTCCAGCATCCTCAGGAGCAGCAGATAAAAGCTCCAAAATCAACTTGATGTACCCTGCATCTGTGGAATAAATGAACAGACAACGAATCATCCCAAATTGAGGAGGTGGACTTTGAGAGCAAAATATATTATTTTTTCCCTTTTTCCTCTTTTTCTGAGTGTGTATGTGTATGCTTCTATGTGAGATTTTGTCTGTATAGCTTTGCTTTCACCATTAGTCCTAGGGTTCTGTCCATCCTTTTTTTTTAAAACTTTTTAAAATTTTTTTCTTAAAAATTATTTTTTTTATTTTAATAACTTTATTTTATTTTATCTTAATTTGTTCTTTTAATTCTCTTTCTTTCTATTTTTTCTCCCTTTTATTCTGACCCGTGTGGATGAAAGGCTCTTCGTGCTACAGCCAGGAGTCAGTGCTGTGCCGCTGAGGTGGGAGAGCCAACTTGAGGAAACTGGTCCACAAGAGACCTCCCAGCTCCACGTAATACCAAACGGGCAAAATCTCCCAGAGATCTCCATCTCAACAACAACACCCAGCTTCACTCAATGACCAGCAAGCTACAGCGCTGCACACCCTATGCCAAACAATTAGCAAGACAGGAACACAGCCCCATCCATTAGCAGAGAGGATGCCTAAAATCATAATAAGGCCACAGACGCCCCAAAACACACCACCAGACATGGACCTGCCCACCAGAAAGACAAGATAGATCCAGTCTCATCCACCAGAACACAGGCACTAGTCCCCTCCACCAGGAAGCCTACACAACCCACTGAAGCAACATTAGCCACTGGGGACACATACCAAAAACAACGGGAACTATGAACCTGCAGCCTGTGAAAAGGAGACCCCAAACACAGTAAGATAAGCAAAATGAAAAGACAGAAAAACACACAGCAGAAGAATTAGCAAGGAAAAAACCCACCAGACCTAATAAATGAAGAGGAAATAGGCAGTCTACCTGAAAAAGAATTCAGAATAATGATAGCAAAGATGATCCAAAATCTTGGAAACAGCATAGAGAAAATGCAAGAAACATTTAACAAGGACCTAGAAGAACTAAAGAGGAAACAAACAATGATGAACACCACGATAAATGAAATGAAAAATACTCTAGAAGGGATCAATAGCAGAATAACTGAGGGAGAAGAACAGATAAGTGCCCTGGAAGATAAAATAGTGGAAATAACTCCTGCAGAGCAGAATAAAGAGAAAAGAATGAAAAGAACTGAGGACAGTCTCAGAGACTCTGGGACAACATTAAACACACGAACATTCGAATTATACGGGTCCCAAAGGAAGAAGAGGAGAAGAAATGGACTGAGAAAATATTTGAAGAGATTATAGTTGAAAACTTCCCTAATATGGGAAAGGAAATAGTTAATCAAGTCCAGGAAGCACAGAGAGTCCCATACAGCATAAATCCAAGGAGAAACACGCCAAGACACATATTAATCAAACTATCAAAAATTAAATACAAAGAAAACATGTTAAAAGCAGCAAGAGAAAAACAACAAATAACATACAAGGGAATCCCAGTAAGGTTAACAGCTGATCTTTCAGCAGAAACTCTGCAAGACAGAAGGGAGTGGCAGGACATATTGAAAGTGATGAAGGAGAAAAACCTGCAACCAAGATTACTCTACCCAGCAAGAATCTCATTCAAATTCGATGGAGAAATTAAAACCTTTACAGACAAGCAAAAGCTGAGAGAGTTCAGCACCACCAAACCAGTTTGACAACAAATGCTAAAGGAACTTCTCTAGGCAAGAAACACAATAGAAGGAAAAGACCTACAATAACAAACCCAAAACAGTTAAGAAAATGGGAATAGGAACATTCAGATCAATAATTACCTTAAATGTAAATGGACTAAATGCTCCCACCAAAAGACACAGGTTGGTTGAATGGATACAAAAACAAGACCCATATATTTGCTGTCTAGAAGAGACCCACTTCAGACCTAGAGACACATACAGACTGAAAGTAAGGGGACGGAAAAAGATATTTCATGCACATGGAAACCAAAAGAAAGCTGGAGAAGCAATTCTCATATCAGACAAAATAGACTTTAAAATAAAGTCTATTAGAAGAGACAAGGAAGAGACAAGGAAAGACTCCTCCCTCAGCTAATCAGTGAATTATGTAGAGTACCAGGATACAAAATTAATGCAAAGCAATCTCTGGCATTCTTATACACCAATGATGAAAAATCTGAAAGTGAAATTAAGAAAACACTCCCATTTACAATTGCAACAAAAAGAATAAAATATCTAGGAATAAACCTACCTAAGGAGACAAAAGACCTGTATGCAGAAAATTATAAGACACTGAAGAAGGAAATTAAAGATGACACAAATAGATGGAGATATACACCATGTCCTTGGATTGGAAGAATCAACATTGTGAAAATGACTATACTACCCAAAGCAACCTACAGATTCAATGCAATCCCTATCAAAATACCAATGGCATTTTGCACACAACTAGAACAAAAAATTTCACAGTTTGTCTGTATGGAAACACAAAAGACCCCGAATAGCCAAAGCAATCTTGAGAACAAAAAATGGAGCTGGAGGAATCAGGCTGCCTGACTTCAGACTATACTACAAAGCTACAGTAATCAAGACAGTATGGTACTGGCACAAAAACAGAAAGATAGATCAATGGAACAGGATAGAAAGCCCAGAGATAAACCCATGTACATATGGTCACCTCATCTTTGATAAAGGAGGCAAGAATATACAGTGGAGAAAAGACAGCCTCTTCAATAAGTGGTGCTGGGAAAACTGGACAGGTACATGCAAAAGTATGAAATTAGAAGAGTCCCTAACACCACACACAAAAATAAACTCAAAATGGATTAAAGGTCTAAATGTAAGGCCAGACACCATCAAACTCTTAGGGGAAAACATAGGCAGAATACTCTATGACATAAATCACAGTAAGATCCTTTTCGACCCACCCCCTGGAGAATTGGAAATAAAAACAAAAATAAACAAATGGGACCTAGAGAAACTTCAAAGCTTTTGCATAGCAAAGGAACCCATAAACAAGACCAAAAGATAAGCCTCAGAATGGGAAAAAATATTTGCAAATGAAGCAACTGACAAAGGATTTATCTCCAAAATTTATAAGCAGCTCATGCAGCTCAATAACAAAAAAACAAACAACCCAATCCAAAAATGGGCAGAAGACCTAAGTAGATACTTCTCCAAAGAAGATATACAGATTGCCAACAAACACATGAAAGAATGTTCAACATCATTAATCATTAAAGAAATGCAAATCAAAACTACAATGAGCTATCATCTCACGCCGGTCAGAATGGCCATCATAAAAAATCTAGAAACAATAAATACTGGAGAGGGTGTGGAGAAAAGGGAACACTCTTGCACTGTTGGTGGGAATGTAGATTGATACAGGCCACTATGGAGAACAGTATGGAGGTTCCTTAAAAAACTACAAATAGAACTACCATATGACCCAGCAATCCCACTACTGGGCATATACCCTGAGAAAACCATAATTCAAAAAGAGTCATGTACCAAAATGTTCATTGCAGCTCTATTTACAATAGCCGGGAGATGGATACAACCTAAGTGTCCATCATCGGATGAATGGATAAAGAAGATGTGGCACATATATACAATGGAATATTACTCAGCCATAAAAAGAAACAGAATTGAGCTATTTGTAATGAGGTGGATGGACCTAGAGTCTGTCATACAGAGTGAAGTAAGTCAGAAGGAGAAAGACAAATACCGTATGCTAACACATATATATGGAATCTAAGGAAAAAATGACATGAAGAACCTAGGGTTAAGACAGGAATAAAGACACAGACCTACTACAGAATGGACTTGAGGATATGGGCAGGGGGAATGGTAAGCTGTGACAAAGCGAGAGAGATGCATGGACATATATACACTACCAAACGTAAGGTAGATAGCTAGTGGGAAGCAGCCGCAAAGCACAGGGAGATCAGCTCGGTGCTTTGTGACCGCCTGGTGGGGTGGGGGTAGTGAGGGTGGGAGGGAGGGAGACACAAGAGGGAAGAGATATGGGAACATATGTATATGTATAACTGCTTCACTTTGTTATAAAGCAGAAACTAACACACCATTGTAAAGCAATTATACTCCAATAACCATGTTAAAAAATAATTAAAAAATAATTATGTGTAAGCTTTCAAACTACGAAATATAATTATTGTTAATATAAAAAGTTTGTGAGACAGAAAAGTTTGTGAGACTAAAGAAACAATTTAGGTGAGCACAAATTTATATTTTTCATAATTTTTATTATGTAGGAGTAATATAAGTTTGATTATTAAACCAGTATTAGAAGTTTAGAGAGGTCAGAATAACTATTCTCTTTATGAGGGAAAACAAATCAGACTCTTATTAAAATTATAAAATGATATCGTATGATATCCCTTATATGTGGAATGTAAAAAATGATACAAATGAACTTATTTACAAAACAGAAACAGATTCACAGACTTAGGAAACAAATGTATGGTTACCAAAGGGGAAAGGTAGCAGGGGAGGGATAAATTAGGAGGTTGAGATTAACATATACACTACTATATATAAAACAGATAATCAACAAGGACCTGCTGTATAGCACAGGGAACTCTGCTCAGTACTCTATAATAACCTATATGGAAAAAGAATCTGAAAAAGAATAGATACATGTACATATATAACTGAATAACTGTGCTATACACATGAAACTAACACAGCACTGTAAATCAACTATACTCCAATATAAACATTCAAAAAATAAAAAAATATATAAAATGTACACTTGTATTGTACCACATTTTGATAAACTCAGAGAAAAGCTGCATAACTATCATTTTTAAACCAAAATTATTAATTTACTCAAATGTGTCAAAAGAGTAATCTTTATTATGTGAACTTGGATTTTTAAAATGTTTCTAAACTTCTAAAATATTAGAAGTTCACTTTCTTTGTTTCCTGTGTATTTGAGGGATTTCAATGGATATAAGCGTTTATTTACAAAAGAAAATATATATCCATTATTCATCCCACAGACATCACCAAATGGTCAGAAGATAAAACCCAAGTCCCAATTATTGCTGCCACCAATGAGAATAACTTATTGGCCATATAATATAACCAGAAACAAAAATTAAAAAATCAGTAGGAAAAACAAAGAAAGCAAAACAAAAGTAAGCAAACAAAAATAGAGAAAAAACAAATACAAAGCTCTATCACTACTTGGGATTTAATTTGAGAGCCAAGAAAAGACCTAACTGGGATGAAGCTGTTCATGAGGTATATATATTTCCCCAGCAATGCAGTTTACTTGGCTCCATGGGATGAGGCTACATGGGCATCTCAGTGGATGACCTATAAAATTATTAAGTATATTTTTCCAAAAGACCAACCAGAACTCTTACACATACATAAAATAAATGTGTCAAATATCTCCTGTAATTCATTAATTAATTAGGGAAACAGTAACATGATAAAATGTTCCAAAGAACATTTGAGAAGCTACGTATTAATAGGCAATGTTACAATGAGATTCCTGAGTTAGAAACCAAACTGGCTAATGACCTACATGGCCATAAACTGAAACTTCTGGGGATGGAATCACCAAATAAAATATAGGATGCAGAGTTAAATGTGAATTTCAGATGAATGGTGAATAATTTTTTCAGTATAAAGTCCTAAATATTGCATGCATATTTATTTGCTAAATATGGCAACTCTATAACGGAATTATCTGTTCCATTAGACAGAAATTATTTGCATTTCTTCCGGATAAAAATTTACAAATTAGTCTCTGCCTCTCTAGAGATATAAGAAGGCCCAGACAATATAAAGTCAAGCCCAAAATTGCACTAAAAGAATAATAATAATCTCTTTTACCAAAATTTAGTAAACTTGAGGTTTCCAAGTTTTAGATAATTTTCCCAGTGAAGCACACGTAAAACACTTAAACTGGAAAATACTGTTTATTACAAAGTAACACTGGGAATTAAGATGTAAAATGACAAGCATATAGACTGTTTCCTTAAGTCTCTTTATATTCAATTTGGGAAAGCTTTGGTAATTTCTTTTTCCAGAGTACTGTTTCATGCAGGTATTCTGATATTGCCACAAACGCAGGTTGGAAAGGTTATTTTTAGCCTTATGGCTTTTTCAACTGTAGAACAATATTTGCTTCCAGAAAAGAAAGCAAAACAAACTTTACAATCAGATAACAGGGCAAAAATTGTTCACATGTATTACTTGAATAAGGTCAGTAGCTGTATTGCCCCACTGTGTTCACCTCTCTCTAAAGCAGACCAAGATAAGCCATTCTACATTTCTAAAATATGAGTCTATCCCTCAAGGAATCATCCTAACCGCCAGGAAACTATATAAGAACTATATAAATTTGATTTTGAAGGAAAAGTTAGTGAGCAAATGATCTTAGTTGCAAAGCTTCAGCAAAGAAGAAATCTTCCCAGTAGCTATGCAGATAGAAATATTCATATGATAACTATATAAAATGATCCCTCCAATGCAATCTGGCTATTGTTATGTATTCATTCACTTATTAAAGATTTACTGAGCTCTACATATGCGTTGGACACAGGTGATACCACTACAAACAACAAACAAGTTGGACCCCTACCTTTGTGAGCTTACGTCTACTTGGCAGTTGTATGAAGAGAGAAAACAAATAAAAAACTGGTAAACTGAAGCTAAGTAACCAAACTATAATAAATTCTCTCTACAAAAGGATTTTAGAACTTAAAATTTAATTATATATTGTGAAATACTGACAGTTTAGTGAAAAGCTGATACTAGCTTGACAATGGAATTGTGATGTTTGTTTGCTGGTTTAAACTTCTGCAATTCAGGAAGCAATGTCAAAAACAATAACATCAGACAAAGGGCCGCTTGAGAGAGGCAAATAATAAAAATATGAATTTTAAAAAGAGAAGGAGAAACTCCAAATATTAGAAAGGCAACAGGGTTTGTATTCACAACTATAAACGTAATGATTAGTCCTGAATGATCTTATAAAGTAGAAACTCAGCAGGTAAGAATGGGTTTTGTTCAGATACCATTATTCAAATAATGACGAGTTTGGTAAGGTGACTGCCAGAATCAATTGGGGAAAATTTCAAAATATATAGAAGTACTTCTTCCTCCAGATTCAAATACCCTTTTGGTGGCTGTAACACCTACCTGCCTATCCAAAATGGATTCTCCACTTATGAGAACACAGATTTTATTGAGAGAGTGCTGTGTCCATTATTGCTCCCCTCTCCAGACTTCTGTAGCTATACTTGACTCTGTGACTCAGTATCTTGAGATAAACATAGAAATCTGCTGGGTGGAACATTTAGGAAATCTAGTTTTCCTGAAAAGAGACAAATCTAGCTGACATGTGTTTTGCTCTTTACCATTCTCCCTTCTTCTCGCCTGGTATGGGGAATAATAACTTTTAAAGGGAATGTCAATGCCTTTCCACTGTGAGGAACAAAATCTTACTCCAAGATTGGAGGATCAGGAGGCAAAAAGGAACCCGAGTCAAAATGACTTCCTTGAGCAGCTACACTCCCCCTGGGTAGCTTATCTCTGAATTTCTTGGTCAGTGAGAAAAAAATAGGTAAACTCCTATTTAGGCAAGACACATAATTTGTTTTCTCTTAATTGCAGCTGAATCCAGTCCTAAAAGAATGATAGAAGTGGAGGGAGAAGAAGAAGGGGGAACATGAATAAGTATTGAATATATTTTGAAATCGCTCCCTGGAGAATTCTAATATGAACCTTATCCTGCTCTATAAACAGGGGCTGTTCACCTACCTGTCACTGAGACACATGCATATATGTCAACTGTATCTGAAAGGCTCCTTCTAACCCGGGGTCTTAAAATGAAAAATTAAAATGGAATCTACTTCATGGAAATAATTATTCACAGTGTACTAAATAATGTGCATTTTCTCTCTCTCCCTTTCCTTCTTCTTCTCCCTCTTTCTAGATTTTTCTACCTACACACATATTACTAAAGTATAATTTTCAAAATTTTAAAATTATTACTCATGTCAAAAATTTTATTTAAAAAATTAATTAATGAAGGAACCAATAAAATGTTAAGATTGATTCAAAGAACATTTGAGGAGCTAACTAACTGTACGCAATGTAATAAGGAATGTTAGGATAAGATTGCTGGGTTAAATACGGAAGTGGTAATTGTCTACAGAGCAATAAACTGTAAGCTGTGACATCACCCTTTCTACAAGACAGAAATTATTTGCACCTCTGCTGGATAAAAATGTGCAATTTAACATGTAACCTCACTACATCCAGATTCTTTAATCGATAGTCTTGATACTATATTTGTGTACAAGACATACAAATTATAGCTCATATAAATATGTAAATATAAAATAAATATATATTTAAATATAATATATTTGAATATAAATATATGATAAATGTAAATATATAATAAATATATAACAAGTATTGCTGTGGTGTCAATGGTATTGACTACAATCCAGACTTTCTGGGAGCTAGAAAAAGCCTTAGCTGAAGGAAATGTTATGGCCTGATTTGCTTCTCTCCTTGTTTTGGTTCTTTGTTATCCACTGATCCTTATCTATATCACAGCTCAGTTTACCATCCATGACCTTCTACAGGGAAAAGACCTCTTTGGTTGCCTCAGAGAAAATTCCATTGACATCTTAGCTGTACTGTAAGCAACTGCTCAAAAGTGGAGACTAAATAACAGACTATGCCCATTGCATTTTTCTATACAGTTTCTATTACCTCTGTAGCTCAATTGCTAATTGTTACTTAGCATATATATAACAATTCTGTTAATTAATATGGAATTTGTCAATTCCAACTCACACTTTGCAAAACAGGCTAACTGTAGTTACATTTTATATATAGGTTGGTGCCTTTTTCTCTCAGTTGTTGGTGCAAAACTTGAAGAGACCACCCTGGATTTTGGAGGAACAAAATTTTGTCAGGGAATACTGCCTCAAAACTTCCCACTCATTGTTTAAAATACCATAGCCCCGGTAGTGAGGGTGGGCGGCGGCCGAGAGTCGAAGTCGATGGCCAAGGGGAGCGAGTTCCCCTTGGATAAAACTTGACGCGGACCCTGGGTTCCCAATTGGGGGCCCACCACAGTCTTGGGTGCATGGGCTGCGACTGGCTTTTTTTTTTTTTTTTTTTTTTAACCTGGCATAATACACTTCCATATGGTTGGGTTGTTTTGTTTGTTTTGTTTTTGGTAGTCACCTGTCAACTGGGCCAGGATGAAAGTGCTGGCTCCCCACTTGGTCTTCTCTGACATCACCCCAGCAGGGGTTAAGAGGGGTCATGAGTGATGCCTTCTAAGAAAAGGGTGAAGGTGGGAGTCCCTCTTTTCAGCCTTTGCTGACTGGGACAGGGGAGAGGTCACATTTTTTTTTCTGCAGGGTTTGGCTAGAATAGGGTAGTTACTGGTCTAAAAGTTGTCTACGTTGCCCCTTTCCCAGTCCTTTAGCTAGTGAGAGCAGGCATTTCTTGGGGTTTTAAAAAAATTTGTTCCTGTGGTGTTTCTAGGCCCCGCACGCGGCCGAGGTCAGAGGGCAAGCTTGCGGCAACACCAGGGCACGCGGGCAGCGGGGCGGGGGGCGGGGCAGCGGTGGCGGTTGCGGGGCATGCGCGGCTCCGCGCGCGGCTTCTCAAACATGGCGGCGGCGGTGTGAAGACCGGTACCGGCTCGCTGGACCAGTGTGACAGAATTTCGCTCTTTTCGCCGATGAGACTCGAGGAAAAAACACCAGAGAGGGATACCATGGGGCGAACAGTGAATGAAGAGTCAATGGATGCAAAGAAGGAGAATCAAGAGAAAGCTCCTCAGTCAGGCACATCTTCTGTGCAAAATGATGATTTTCACTGGGAAAATTACTTGAAAGAGACTGGATCTTTAAGTGCTCCTTCAGAGTGTTTCAGACAGTCCAAGATTCCACCAGCTAATGACTTCAAAGTTGGTATGAAATTGGAAGCCCATGACCCTCGCAATATGATTTCAATATGTACCGCCACAGTCGCTGGAATTACTGGTGCCAGGCTACGTTTAAGACTGGATGGTAGTGACAACAGAAATGATTTTTGGCGGCTTGTTGATTCTCCGGACATACAGCCTGTTGGGACATGTGAAAAGGAGGGGGACTTACTTCAGCCTCCACTGGGGTACCAGATGAACATATCATCTTTGCCAATGTTCCTCTTGCGAGCACTGAGTGGATCTGAAATGGCACCTGCAACATTCTTTAAGAAGGAACCACCAAAGCCACCTCTAAATAATTTTAAAGTGGGAATGAAACTTGAAGCTATAGATAGAAAGAACCCTTATCTGATCTGCCCTGCAACTACTGGAAATGTTAAAGGAGATGAAGTTTATATCACATTCGATGGCTGGAGGGGAGCTTTTGATTATCGGTGCAAGTATGACTGTCGAGATATTTTCCCAGTTGGGTGGTGTCGCCTGACAGGAGATGTATTACAACCACCAGGAACTCACGTTCCTGTTACAAAGAATATGGCAAAAACACAGCCTTCTCCTTCCAAAGCAATGCAGCGTTCAATGCAGTCTCTACAGGAAACTGCTGTAACATTACCAACACAGCAGATCAGGAAATCAGGTCGGACTAGATCACCTGCACATACTTCAGTCCCCAAGAAGGAGAGTTCTGTTAAAAATATCACACCAAGGAAAAGAGGCCCAAACTCAGGAAGAAAGGAAAAATGTATTCCTGTTGTATGTTCCACATCTTCAACTTCTGTCAGTATGCTGGCCAGAGGAGGTGGTGGTGTTTTATATGATAAGGATGCTGTTCCTGGGTCATCTAAAATAGTGATGTCTACAGTCTGTGTCTATGTAAACAAACACGGAAGCTCTGGCCCTCACCTGGATCAGAAGAAAATCCAGCAGCTGCCCGATCACGTTGGCCCAGGCCCTGTCAATGTGGTGCTCCGGCGGACAGTGCAGGCCTGGGTGGATTGTGCCATTCAAAGTAAGACTGTTTTTGGATTCCTTAAGCCAGATGATCGTGGAGAAGTGATAACCGCCTCCTTTGATGGGGAAACTCATTCCATCCAGCTCCCTCCAGTGAACAGTGCATCATTTGCTCTTCGCTTTCTTGAGAAATTGTGCCACAGCCTGCAGTGTGATAACCTTTTGAGTAGCCAGCCTTTTAGCTCTTATAGAGGTAATGGTCATAGTCCTGCAGAGCATGATCAAAATAACTCAGTAAAAGAAGATGCAACAGAAAAGAAAAGCACCAAACGACCTTCTCAGGAACCTCTGCCTTATGTTGCTCCTCTCTCTCCTAAGCTCCCCAAAACAAAAGTGCATGCCTCTGAAGGTAAATAGTATTTACATGTTGCACGATGGGGGAGAAAAGTCACTCTTCTATCACTTATATGCTCTTGAGTGTTGATGCTGGAAGCAGGGGAGTATATTCCCCCAAATCAGTTTGGCAGTTAGGCTACTACTTTGGCAGCTTTGTTGAGCACTTCATTCCCTTCAGAAGTGCACAGTTGTCATTTCTCCTCAGATTAAAGAAAAACAGTTATAGCCATATTTTCCATTCAGCTTTGTATTGCTAAAAGCTGATAGAAAGAGGAATAGAAAAACCTAGTACATTTCTCCAGTGAAAGTTTTAAGTGCCCAAGGAGTAAGCAAATGTTAGAAACCAACTCTGTGATCATATTGTAACGAAGAGTTGTGAAGAACTGCATTCCTAAAAATAAACGCTTTAGTGAGCTGTTCATAGTCTTGGTGGCAAGACTAGCAAGGGTTAGTTGCCGTGAGAAAAATAGGTGATATCATTAGAATCAATTTGGGTTTCAGGACAGTGTCCATTACTATAAACACCAAGAAGGGGATGGCCATGTGCTTTGTGTTAGAGGTTTGTGGTTCAGTATAGCATGGCTTAAGTGAACTGTTGCTGGCAGTTAGGGGATTTTTGACCTTTTAATAGTATTCGAGCTGTAAGTCTGTTGAAGATAATTGCCTTTGTCTTTTTTCTTATTGCCTTTGTCTTTTTTTTTCTTGAAGAAGTATTATCTTCTGAGGGAAATGGCATGCCCAAAGGGGAAATGCTTTCTGAAGAGTCCAAAAACTCACCACTAAATCCAGCAAGTTCTCTGAATCCTGCCAGCACAAGTCCTATAAGCACTCATACTTCAGTCTCCAGTAGTGTTTCTCAACGTGTGCCATACACCTCGAGTTCAACACTGGTGGGGACCGAATCACCTCCCAAGAGCAGTCACCATGAAGTTACATTCCAGATGCAGAGGAAAAGTGAAACTCCAAGTTATATAGCTGTACCTGACCCCAGTGTCCTGAAACAAGGCTTCTCTAAGGACCCTTCAACCTGGTCTGTGGATGAAGTGATACAGTTTATGAAACATAAAGATCCTCAGATATCAGGCCCCCTCGCCGACCTCTTCATGCAACATGAGACTGATGGGAAAGCTATGCTACTACTCAAAAGTGATGTGATGATGAAGTATATGGGGCTGGAGTTGGGGCCAGCCTTAAAGTTATGTTCTTGTATTGAAAAACTTAAAGAAGGAAAATATAATTGAAAAAAATGTGTAAGTTTAGATTAGACATAATTTTCAACTGTCTTGATAACTTTTTAATTTAAAAGTATTTTTATTCTCGTAGCAGTTTTTGTTTTGTAGACAGTTCCTCTAAAACTACGTTATATCCAGAATTGCAGAACTACATTACAAGTCCAGTCTACTTCTTTAAAACACATTAACATGTTGGTATTAGCATATTCAACTTGGCAGTCCTTTATGTCTTTTTATTATTTTACATTTTACAGTTTATTATTTAATTGTACAGTTTACAAATATACTTAATGCAGGAAACAGAGCAACACCGTTGATTTTGATTAATGTTTATATATAAAACCAAAACAGCTACATCCCAAAGGGGAAAGTATCAGGGACTGACAGGCTCTCTAGTGAAATCCATGAGAAGTTTTCCTTAGAAAAGAATTTAAAGATGCAACTGTAGATATCATCTCTTTTTCAAATATTTTATGTCTGTTACTGCAATGTTCTGTTTGTGTTCTACCAATTTCCGGAAAGGGAATAGCCATATAAATTATTTTCCTTTCGTTATTATTTCTCTGTATGTTGTGTTTGTTCATATTTAAAGAAAAAAAACAAGCTTATAAACTTTCATAAAGTGTTCTTATCAGTTTTTGATAAATTTCAAACAATTGTAAGATAGAATGGTTGTTTTATGCAGGAGATATCATACTACAAGGGTGGTTTGGATGGAGTCTGATTAAAATTTTTCAGTGAAATACCTATTATTTGAAAACTTTACATATTTTCTCTAAGCTTAGACATTTAACTAGGCATTCATTTCTCATATCTCTATATGAGGACACCTGTGCCCAAATTTTTTAAATATATATATTTTATCGTCTGTGTTTTATTCTTCACACAGATACTATACCATATTTATATATTATTCTATACCTGTAGGTATTCAAACAAGTAAATCTGTTCTTTTTGAATTTAACATGTCACTTTGCACTGCCACAGAGGTAATGGTGAACTATTTATATAGTTGGATGTTTTTATTCTGAAAAAAATACGTGCATCATCTGCTATCACTAGTACCTCTCAGCTTAGTCTTCAGGGGATAAGAAACAATCCATAGATTGGTTTCCATACACGGAAGTTCTCTGTCCTATGCAATGTTGCTAGTTAATTTGCTTAGTTCTGAGCCATTTATTCTGCTAAATTTTGGAAGATGCATTAATTCAGACTTATCATTTTGGGCTTTATTTATAAAGTTAGAACTTTCAAGGGGAAATGGTGCTATATGTTTACTGTCAGTACTCTGTATAAGTTTGGTGTAATGTTAATAAGCTATGAGAATCTGTGCTAAAAGTATTAGCCATTTGTTATAAAGGCCAATAAAATGTACACCAGGGGCAAGAATGTACATTTTCTTTTTTAGAAAACCAAATGTACTTTATATGAGAATGCTTCTATTTAAAGGGTGGTTTCATCTGTGTTATTCATTTTGTGTTATAAGACAAAATTCTAATTTAAACTTGGTCTTCTCTCAAATTGTTTGTGTGAAGATGCTGTGCCCAGTTAAACAGTCCTCAGGTGTTTGTATAAATACTGTTTTACAGTTTTCAGATTTTAAAATATAATAAAGTTTAATAACCACAGCCAAAAAAAAAAAAAAAAAAAAAAAACCATAGCCCCAAATCAACCTCTGGCTATGGCTGAGTGAGGAGTGTGGCAAATCCTCTCCCCTAAAAGCAACTAAAATGCTGAAGAAAATTGAGAAAAACAACCATTTCTGTACTATGGAAGGAGTCCAAAGACATATAACAATGTAAGAAGTATTTATGCTTGAAAACTGCTAATACTGAGTAGAAGTAGTAGGAGTCTGTGGCATTTTTGCCTGGGATGTTCCCAACAGCCCTCCAGCTCCATTGGCATGGATGTTCTGCCAGAGTAGGGCAGGCCATGAGGGCTGACAGCTTCACTGATGCAGGCAAAATAGAGTGAGCCTCTTTAACTGTTCAGTGATGGAATACACATTCTTTCCAAGTGAAAAGTGAACATTTACAAAGACCATACTCAAGGTCATAAAATAAGTCTCAAAAACATTAAAAGAATTCAAGTCACATTAAATAGCTTCTCTGACCACTATGAAATTTAATTAGACAACAATAACACAAAGATTTCTATAAAATACCCAAATTTTTGGAAGCTAAATATCATATTTCTAAATAGCCCATGGATCTAAGAGGTAAACCAAAAGTTAAATTAGAAGTATTTTGAAATGGATGAAAATGAAAACACAATATATTAAAATGTGCAGGATGCCTCTAAATATGGATTAAAGACAAAAATGCTTATATTAGAAAATAAGAACATTCTCATATCCGTGACTTCAACTTCCACCTTTAGATACTAGGACAGGAATAGCAAGTTAAACCCAAAGTTAATAAAAGTCAAATAATAAAGTTTGTAGTAGAAATCAGTGAAATAGTAACAGAAACTAGACAAAAATCAACAAAGCTAAAAAGTGATTCTTTGAGAAGATCAATAAATGTGATAAGCCTTTAGCCAGACAGGTCAAGGAAAAATTATGAATATCAGGAATTAAAGGAGTGACATCACTACAGAGTCTAGAAAATTTTAAAGAATAATGAAATATTTTGAAGAACTTTACACCAAAACATTTTAAAACTTTGATAAAATGGACAAATTGCTTGACAGCACAAACTACCAGAGCTCTCTGAAGAAAAGATAATCTGAATAAACCTATATTTGTTAAAGAAATTGAAATTGTAGTTAAAATCCTTTCTACAAACATAATTTCAAGATCAGATGGCTTCAATGGTAGCCAAACAGTTAATGAAGGAATAATGCCAATTCTATACAAACGCTTCCAGAAATTGAAGAGGAGGGAATCCTTTCCAACTCACACACTAATACCAACATCATGCTACTAACAAAACCAGCTAAACTGTTTTAAGCAAAGAAAACTAAGGACCAATATCCCTCATGGACATAAATGCAATAATTCTAAACAAAGTTTTAGCAAATCTAATCCAACAATACTAACAACAATAACAAAAGAATAGGCAAAGGATTTCAACAAACACTTCATCAAAGAAGACATAAAAGCGATAAATAAGCACACAAAACGGCATTCAACATCATTAGTCATGAGGAAAATAACAATTAGAACCACAGTGAGATACCACTACAGACCAATTAGGAAGTCTAAAATTAAAAAGACTGACCTTACCAAGTGTTAGCAAGGATTTGGAACAACTGTAATTCTCATCCACTGATGGTTGGAATGAAAAATGGTGTGGCTACTTTGGAAAACAGTTTAGCAGTTTCTTAAATAGTTAAGCATCCACCTAACATATGATCCAGCCATCCCCCTCCTAGGTATAACCCAAGAAAAATGAAAGCATATGTCCATACAAAGACTTGTATATGACTATTTATAACAGCTTTATTTATAATGTCCCAAAACAGGAAAGAGATCTAAATGTACATCAACAGATGAATGTATTAAAACAAGACTCTGCTATATCCATACAATAGAATACTTCTCAGCAGTAAAAAAGAATGAATCACTAATACGTGCTACAACACGGATAAACCTCAATGTAAATAAGCTAAGTGAAATAAATCAGACCAAAAAGAAATATAATGAATGATTCAATTTATATAAAGTTAAAGAAATTGGAAACGAATCTATAGTGACAGAGAGAAGATCAATGTCTTCCAGGAGATCTAGGGTCAGAGAGGAGCAGACAGAATCATGAGGACAATTTCGTTTTGGAGGTAATGTATATGTTTATTATTGTGATAATGGTTTACACATGTTAAAACTCATTAAAATATAGGATTTAAATATATGCAGCTTATCATACATCAACTACTGCAAAATAAGGCTGTTTAAATTGTTTTAAACCCACAAAAAAAGGCCAGGTAGAAATGACTTCATTGGTGAATTGTATCAAATACTGAATGAAAAAATCCAAATTTTTGCAAGCTCTTTCAGTAGATAGAGAAGGAGGGAACATACTTTATAATCCATTCTATGAGGCCAGTATTAATCTGATATCAAAGCCAGAAAAAGACATCACTAAAAGAAACTACAAACCAATATCCCTCATTAACATAGTCACAAAGAAATTCCTTGACAAAAATTCATTCAAAATGGACCCTGAACCTAAAAATAAAATGCAAAGCTATAAAGTTCCCAGAATATAGCATAGGTGAAAATCTAGGTGACCTTGGGTTTGACCGATGACTTTTCAAGTGCAACCCCGACAGTGTGATCTAAGAAAGAAAAATGATAAGATGGACTCCATTAAAATGAAGAACTTCTGCTCTTTAAAGACACTGATAAGAGAATGCTAAGACAAGCCACAGACTGGGAGACAAATTTTGCAAAACATCTCATAAAGAACTAGTATCCAAAATAGACAAAGAACTCGTAACACTCAACAATAAGAAAACAAACAATGTAATTACAAATGGGCAAAAGATTTGAACAGACACCTCACTAAGGAAGATAATGCAGGTGGCAAATATGCATATGAGAGATGCTCAACATCAAAAGTCATTACAGAATTGCCAATTAAAACCGCAATAAGATAACACCACACACCTATTAGAATGTCGGAAGTGCAAAACACCGACAACACCAAAGGCTAGCATGGATGGGGAGCAGTAACAATTCTCATTCATTGCTGGTGAGAATGAAAAAGGATACAGACACTTTGGAAGACACTGGGCAGTTTCTTACAAAACTAAACATACTCTTACCATAGGATCCATCAATCGTGTTCCTTGGTATTTACCCAAATGAATTAATAACATAGGTCCTCACAAGGGTCTACACACAAACGTTTATAGCACCTTTATTAATAAGTGCCAAAACTTGGAAGCAGCCAAGATGTCCTTCAACAGGTGAATGGATATACGAGTTGTGGTACATCCATGCAATGGAGTATTATTCAGTGCTAAATAGAAATACAAAGCCACAAAAAGACATGGAGGAAACTTAAATGCATGCTGCCAAGTGAACAAGCCAATCTGAGAAAGCTATATACTATTTTATTCCAGTTATATGGCTTTCTGGAAAAGGCAAAACTGTGGAGACAGTAAAGAGAACAGTGGTTGCTAAGGGTTTGGGAACGAAGGAGGGAGGGATAAATAGGTGAAGCATGGGGCAATTTTAGGGCAGTGAAACTATTCCATATGTTACTATAATGGTGGACAAGTGTCATTAAACGTTTGTCAAAACCTGTAATACATACAACATAAAGAGTGAACCCTAATGTAAACTATGGACTTTTGTTAATAATAATGTATTAATATTGCCTCATCTACTGTAACAAAAGTACCACACTAATGCAAGACATTAATAAGAGGGAAAACTGTGTAGGGGAGAGAATAAGTGGATGTATGGGAACTGTGTACCTTCAGCTCAAGCTTCCTGTAAACCTAAAACTGCTCAAAAGATACACACACACACACACACACACACACACACACACACACACACACACACACAGAGGCATCTTATACATCTTGTACATACACGTATCTATCTTCAAATTATTTATGTAATGCTTAGGAAGTTCAACAGATATGGTTCCCTACTTATAAATGTGGCTGTGACTTTAAAAATCAAATTGGAGAGATTTTCAAAATAAAATAAATAAATAGAGGTGAAGGTTAATGTTCTCCTCATTTCCAGGATCATTGTGCTATAGTTACTCATTACTTTGCTCTACCAAATTACGCTGAACTTTTTTTTTTTAATAAATGTATTTATTTATTTTTGGCTGTGTTGGGTCTTCGTTTGCTGCACGCGGGCTTTCTCTGGTTGCAGCGAGTGGGGCCTACTCTTCATCGCGGTGTGCGGGCTTCTCATTTTGGTGGTTTCTCTTGTTGCGGAGCACGGGCTCTAGGCGCGTGGGCTTCAGTAGTTGTGGCTCGCGGGATCTAGAGCGCAGGCTCAGTAGTTGTGGCGCACGGGCGTAGTTGCCCCATGGCATATGGGATCTTCCCGGACCAGGGCTCGAACCCGTGTTCACTGCACTGGCAGGCAGATTCTTAACCACTGCGCCACCAGGGAAGCCCTACGCTGAACTTTTAAGACTTGACTGATATCATGTTTTAATACCCTAACAGATCTCATCGTTTGTTTTTATAATACACTGAATCTATGTCATATATTGGGTTGGCCAAAAACCCAAAAGAACTTTTTGGCCAACCCAATACTTTGGGCCTTAATCATGTTGTGTTGTTGCTTGAAGCATAACATTATCATCTCAATTACTACTTCTTATCTTAAGAAAAGGGAATAGGATCCCTTCTTCAGTGTTCCTCACAGACCTCAGTACCATGTGGAATATAAAGAATGTTTTAAAATATTGCTTTACTTTCATACTCAGAACAAATGTATTATAGTTTAAGAATCCTGAATAGCATGAATTTACTATTGATGATCAGCTCAACATCAGTCATCATCAGGGAAATGCAAATCAAAACCACAATGAGTTATCACCCCATACCTGCCACAATGACTACCATCAAAGTCTATAAATAATAAACGTTGGAGAGGATGTGGAGAAAAGGGAACCCTCCTACACTGTTGGTGGGAATGCAAACTGGTACAGCCACTATGGAAAACAGTATGTAGGTTTCTCAAAAAACTAAAAATAGAACTACAATATGACCCAGCAATTCCACACCTGGGTATATATCCAAAAAAACCAGAAACACTAGTTTGGAAAGATACATGCACCCCAATGTTCACAGCAGCATTATTTACAATTGCCAAGATATGGAAGCAACTTAAGTGTCCATAGACAAATGAATGGATAAAGAAGATGTGGCGTGCGCACGCGCACACACACACACACACACACACACACACACACAGAGTGAAATACTACTCAGCCATAAAAAAGAACAAAATTTTGCCATTGGCAGCAATATGGATGGACTTGGAGGGCATTATGCTAAGTGAAACAAGTCAGACAGAGAAAGACAAATATGGTATAATATCACTTATATGTGGAATCTAAAAAGAAATACAACAACCAAGTGAAGATAACAAAAAAGAAGCAAACTCACATAAATAGAGGACAAACTAGTGGTTACCAGTGGGGAGAAGGAAGGGGGGAAGGGGCAATACAGGGGTTAGGGACTAAGACGCACAAACTATTATATAAAATAAGCTACAGGGATATATTGTACAACACATGGAATATAGCCAATATTTTATAAAATATACATTGAAACTGTCAATAAATAAATTAAATTAAAAAATTTAAATGCCTCCATAGAAATGTCCCTGGAAAAGAGCCAATTAATACTCCATAATTTTCCAGTTATGTAAACCCCCAAAGCTTATATCATCTCCAGTTGGGCCAATGAAACTAATAATATCCTGACCAAGAGAAACAAAACAGGGCTTCCCTGGTGGCGCAGTGGTTGAGAGTCCGCCTGCCGATGCAGGGGACACGGGTTC
>NW_006780759.1:157904-168134 GCF_000442215.2 Lipotes vexillifer | reverse complement strand
AAAAAAAAAAAAAAAAAAAAAAAAAAAGAGTAAAAAAATGCACAAATTAAAAGGGCTCACTGTACACCAGGCAAAAGTGATTGAAAGAACTCTGATTTCAGACAAACTAATTGGCAAAAATAGTTTGACAATTTGGCAATTTCAGACAAACTAATTGGCAATTTCAGACAAACTAACTGGCAAACTGAAATTCGGCAATTTCAGACAAACTAATTGGCAAAAAAAAATGCACAAAGCAAATTAAAAGGGCTCACCGTACACCAGGAAAAAGTGATTTAAAGAACTCTGATTTCAGACAAACTAACTGGCAAAAATATTTAACTTTAAAGATACTAAATTAAAAGCTTGTAAGTATCCATGTTGTATAGCACAGATAAACTACAAAAGAGTAAGACTGGGCTAAGATTTTTCTGCTGTACCTAAACCAACACCTGGTATTCAGCCAAAACTCAATAAATATTTATTGAATGAATGAATAAAATGATGAATGAATGTGTGATGAACCCATATGTAAATAACATCTTAAAATTTCTACAAATGTAACTTAATTTCACACAGTTTGCAGGAGGATCTTAAATTTGGTCAATACATTCTTATAGTGCTGCCCACAGCAATATCTAGTAGTTTCCCCTAGACAGAGTTCATCACCAGTAAGCTAAAAGCAATAAAACCTGATTACAGCCATGCTAACAAATATCCACCATGTCTAGAAATAAGATTAATAGGAAGTACAACAATATGTTATTGTGATTTGGCAGGGCTACCTTTGATTCTTTCAGTATTATTTTGGTGCTTTCCAAGCTTCCTTTCCAGATGAAATATATATTGCAAAAAATATATTCATTTTTTTAAGTTTCTCCGTCTTGATGTGGAAAGTATCATTACTCTACCTCCTTTTTTATCACATGGATTTTTTCCACAAATCTCCTAGTTTTATTAGTGTCAAATACTCCAAATACACGTACATACCATACACACACCTGCTGCCCCACACCCACCTACCTGCATATATACACACACTCCCCTTCCATAAATGTGTCCCTAAAACAGCTATATTTTCTTAAGGGTTAGCGCATATTATGGAGTACTTGGAGAAGTGGTCCTCACCCTTCTCTGCTTAATTGGAATCACTTGGGAACTTGAAAAAGTACAGATGTTTGGGTCCCACTCACAGAATTTCTGATGTAACTGGTCTGAGATGTGGCCTGCACATTAGGATTTTATAAGTCCCCCAAAAGATTCTAATGTGCAGATAGGTTGGAGAACCCACTGACTTATAGTTTTTGCTACTACTCAAAGTCATTTTGCCATTGCTATAATCACCTATTCTTAACTAGTGATTGGATCATTTAATAAAACTGGAGGGAGAGAGAGGTAGAAAGCAGATGAAAAAGTTTTTTTTTCCCAAGAGTAGTATAATATGTTTCGATAAGATATTTTAAAGCAAGTCATTCAAACAATCTATCATAGCAATGACCCATACTAGAAAATGAGGACAATAGAATCAATGAAGTAAAGACAAATCTACTCTTGTAATTTCCTTTCCAAGCACAACATAACAAGCAGCAAGATTAAAAAAACTTCCTAGAAGGGACACATGAAACAGTACCAATGAAATCTTCTGTAAATTTAAGAAGAACATACTAAGTCATGAAGACCTAAAATGGAGAATAGAGCACCAGTATCTTGAAGTCAGACAATGTATTCATGATATAATAGGACAGTGAGTTGGTTTTAGCTAAGTAAGATCCAGTGGAATACGAAATTGGACCTATGGTAAATGCCTCACTGTATAGCTCTTTTTTTTAAACATCTCTATTAGAGTATAATTGCTTTACAATCGTGTGTTAGTTTCTGCTTTATAACAAAGTAAATCAGTTATACACATACATATGTCCCCATCTCTCTTCCCTCTTGTGTCTCCTTCCCTCCCACCCTCTCTATCCCACCCCTCTAGGTGGTCACAAAGCACTGAGCTGACCTCCCTGTGCTATGCAGCTGCTTCCCACTGGCTATCTATCTTACGTTTGGTCATGTATATATGTCCATGCCACTCTCTCACTTTGTTCCAGCTTACCCTTCCCCCTCCCCATATCCTCAAGTCCACTCTCTAGTAGGTCTGCGTCTTTATTACCGTCTTACCCCTAGGTTCTTCATGACCTTTTTTTTTTTTTTTTGATTCCATATGTATGTGTTAGCATACGGTATTTGTTTTTCTCTTTCTTACTTCACTCTGTATGACAGACTCTAGGTCCATCCACCTCACTACAAATAACTCAATTTTGTTTCTTTTTATAGCTCTTAAGTACTCAGAATTCCATGAGCATCTGGAAAAGTTCTCAAATAACTGAAGGGTAACTGTTTTGTCTCAAAGTTTCAAAAGTCTTTTAAAACTGAAGACCAGAGTTGACTATTTACAAGAAATTACTCAGGGTCATATGATGCTGTTGTTGTACGACTCAGACCAGTTGATCTGCCATCATTAAAATTACTATCATTAGGGTGACCATATGTCTGATTTTCCTAATACTGTCCCTGTTTATATCTGCTGTATATCAATCAATGCCTGCTACTTATATATAATTCCTATATATAGTTCTCCCTTTCATTCTCAAAAATGTCCCAGCTTGGACAATAAAGTAGAACCCATATGTAAATAACATCTTAACATTTCTACAAATGTAATTTAATTTCACACCATTTGCAGAAGGATCTTAAATTTGGTCAATACATTCTTACAGTGGTGCCCACAGCTAGACTTAAGGTCTTATTTTAAGCCAATATATTATATTATAGACACCAGTTTATATTTGAAATGTCTCTTTAGCTCTTCAAAGGGCTTTCATATTCAGCATTTAATTTTACCTCTGTTAACTTCACAAGAATTATATCATAGTTTAGAGTAGAAATATGTATAGGTTTTCTTAAGATTTGTTTTCACATAAGAGGGAAAGATCTGTAAAGCAAGACCTCTAAAATTTGGATATTTCCTTCCAGAAGCTAGAAGGCAGAATTGGTCTATGTCAAACATCAACCCCTTCAACCCTAGAGCTGATTACTCTGATGTAGTTCATGCCTCCTTCCTCCTTCCAGAGCCATTTGGAAAGCTGCTACCAGATGGAAAATAGTTCCTGGTAAGGGCAATTAAGACATTTTATGTGTGACTATTTAAAAGGCAGAAGCTTTAAAACACATATGTCTGCCAATTATTTTCTATAAAATGTCTTAAGGACTATTACAGAGAGAAAAGGAAGCCCAGCAGCTCTGTTTCTGAGCCTCCTGCTTAGGCTCCATCCTGAGACTCTGCAACTGTATCTGTTGACAAGTTTAATTTCTTGTAGGCTTTTATCGAGAGAAATGTGTGAAAATTAGAGATTCTGTTCAAACTACTGATTTCACAGGTAAGAAAACTTAGGTGCAGAAAGTTCACATGCCTTTCAAGGAGCATTTAAATATTGCTTTTCAGTTTTCAGTCCAGAGCCAATTCAAAAAAAAAAAAATCCTTCCTCATGCTAAATGTTAAATACTGCCAATAAAGAACTTAATTTTTATCTTAAACTTAATCTGAATTTTTTTTCAGGGCAGTACTGTCTCAGACTTTGGTTATAAAATAATCATCTGTCCACCTGTATTAGGTCAAGTATATTATAAATGAGAGATGCCACTTTCACCTACCTGGCTCAGCTAATTGTGCAAAACAGCATTTCCTTAGAAGTCTGTCTTCGTGGGCAGAACAGAGTTCAACCAAATGCCAGATGTTCCTTTTATACCCCCTTTTTCTTATTTCCTTTACTTGGGAAAAGTCTCTAAGGAAACATGGCCTCGTGTAGCCTCTTTGACTATCCTGAGTTCCAGGAGGGAAAAAGTGTTATCAGTTACCATGACAATCTTATTTTCCCAGAGCTCCCTGCTGCACCTCATTTGTACTAAAAATGAGCAATCATTATTCAATGAAGGCTCTGATAAAGCTCTTTTCTTTTTAAGTTTGAAGTATTCCTTGAAGCCCTCCTTTCTGCAAAGTAAAATGACTCTCTAAGGGAGAATACATTTAGTTTTCCTAAGATAATGTTACCTTTGCTAACTGTCCATCAAGCACATACAGCACATAAACTCAGCCCACATTATCTCTACCATCTAGGCATTTTCAGAGATTTCTCCTATGAGAATTTGATTTAACCAAAAGTTCAGGTGAGATTTCTGATATTTGTTAACTAACCAATTATTCAAATTCTCTCACTTCTGTATACGTATTGAAAGATAACTAGTTTATCACTACTTTTCCATTCAAAAGTAACATAAGTGGCTTACATAACGACAACTTTTAAGCTTCATGATGTCAGTAAGACCAGAGATGGTGTAACTTTCAGTTGAGGCTTGATCTAGGAAACACTCCTTTATTTACCATTTTCTTCTTTGCCTTTCCCCTATATCTGCTTCCGTCAAAGGTTACTTCTAAATGACACACAATGTCAGCCTTTGGCTTCTGCAGACTCCATGCTTTCTTGTTTGTGTCTGGCATGAAACAAATATATCTTACACAGCTTCTAGAAAAAAATCTCTACTCACAATTATTGTCCTGAACTGGTCCTGTGCCTAAAACCTCAATCAAGCACTGTGGCCAGAGGGATAGAATATGCTGACTGATTTGAGTTAATCATGGTCTACCCCTTGGAATATGGGTGGAGGGGAAAATGGGAATATGGGGGGGGGGGAGGGATCCCATGAAGCACTTGGAGGGCATGAGAGAGACATAGATATCTGAATAGAATTAGGAGTCTTTTATCAACATGAAGGTGTTGGCACTCAATGTCTCAGAAGAGCAAATATCCACTACAACCAGAGAGCAGCAGCAGTTTACTTCTGGGCTCTCGGTTCTGTTCCATCAGTACATGTGTCTATTTTTAGGCCAGTACCATACTGTTTTGATTACTAGAGTTTTGTAGTATAGTTTGAAATCAGGAAGTATGATGCCTCCAGTTCTTTCTGAGACGGTTTTGGCAATTCGGGGTCTTTTGTGATTCCATACAAATTTTAGCATTACTTTTTACTATTTCTGTGAAAAATGCCATTGGGATTTTAATAGGTATTGCATTGAATCTACAGATGGTTTTGGGTAGTATGGACACTTTAATAATATTGATTCCTCCGATCCATGAACATGGAATATATTTCCATTTGTTTGTGTCTTCAATTTTTCATCAAAGTCTTGTAGTTTTCAGTATACAACTCTTCCACCTACTTGGTTATATCTATTCCTAAGTATTTTATTATTTTTGATACTACTGTGAATTCAATTATTTTATTTCTTTTTTAGATATTTCATTATTAGTGTATAGAAATGCAACTGCTTCCTGTATGTTGATTTTGTACATGCAACTCTGAATTCACTGATTAGTTCTAAAAGGTTTTTTTGGTGGACCTTGAGGGCATTATGCTAAGTGAAATAAGTCAGACAGAGGAAACAAACACTGTACAATATTACTTACATGTGGAATCTAAAAAGCTGAAATCATAAAAACAAAGAGAATGGTGGTTACAAGGGGCTGGGGGAAATGGGGAGATGTTGGTTAAAGGGTATAAGCTTCCAGTTATAAGATGAATAAATTCTGGGGATCTAATACTCATGGTAATTATAATTAATAATACTCTATTGTGTACTTGAAAGATGCAAAAAAAGTGTTCTCACCACATAAAAGAAATGGTAATTATGTGACATGAATGAGGTGTCAGCTAAGGCTATGGGGGTAATCATTTTGCAGTATATTAAGTGTATCAAATCAACACATATACCTTATTTTTTTTCTTTCAGATAGTCTTTTTCAATTGAAGTATACTTGAGTTACAATGTTGTGTTAGTTTCTGGTATATAGCAAAGTGATTCAGTTATTTATATATATGTATACATATACTTTTTCAGATTCTTTTTCATTATAGTTTATTATAAGATATTGAATAATCGTTCCCTGTATACAGAAGGACCTTGTTATTTATCTATTTTATATATAGTACTATGTATCTGCTGATCCCAAACTCCTAATTTACCCCTCCCTCCCTCCCTTTCCCCTTTAGTAACCATAAGTTTGTTTTCTATGTCTGTGAGTCTGTTTCTGGTTTGTAAATAAGTTCATTTGTATCATTTTTCAGATTTCACATATAAGTGATATCATGATATTTGTCTTTCTCTGATTTACTTCACTTAGTATGATAATCTCTAAGCCCATCCATGTTGCTGCAAATGGCATGATTTTATTCTTTTTTGTTTTTTGGCTAAGTAGTATTCCACTGTGTGTATGTGTATATGTATGTATGTATGTGTGTGTGTGTGTGTGTGTGTGTGTGTGTGTGTGTATGTGTGTGTGTGTGTGTGTGTGTGTGTGTGTGTGTGTATACACACACACACACACGCACACACACACACACACACACACACCCCACATCTTCTTTATCCATTCATCTGTCAATGGACATTTAGGGTGCTTCCATGTCTTGGCTATTGTAAACAGTGCTGCAGAGAACACTGGGGTGCATGTATCTTTTCAAATTAGAGTTTTCTCTGGATACATGCCCAGGAGTGGGATTGCTGGATCATATGGTAGCTCTATTTTTAGTGTTTAAGGAAGCTCCATAGTAGTTGCACCAATTTACATTCCCACCAACAGTGTAGGAGGGTTCCCTTTCCTCCACACCCTCTCCAGCATTTATTATTTATAGACTTTTTGATGATGGCTATTTTGACTGGTGTGAGATGATACTCCATTGTAGTTTTGATTTGCATCTCTCTAATAATTAGCGATGTTGAGCATCTTTTTATATGCCTATTGGCCACCTGGATATCTTCTTTGGAAAGATGTCTCTTTTGGTCTTCTGCACATTTTCTGATTGGGTGGTTTTTCTTTTTGTTAGTGAGTTGTATGACCTGTTTTCAACACATGCACTTTAAACTTATACAATGTTATATGTCAATTTTGTCTCAATAAATGTGGAAATTAAAAAATAACATTTTTTTTCAGAACTAAACAGGGCTCCACCACACATTCATTAAGGGAGCAAAGATCCTAGAGTATACTGGTCTTATGTGCCAGAACAACACACACATGAACACATACACACTCATACCTTCATGAAATTATGAGCTAAACTGTATTCTTGGATATTTATATGGTATTAATAAAAGAAATCTCGTTAGAGAAGTTTTAGTAACTTCTTCAGCCATCGTTTGGGATAATGTGCATTATTATATTTAGTGTTCCTTTTAGAAAGTTGTATTATCAGGAGGTGGCAAACTACTTCTGGCAAGGGTCAGATACCAAATACTTTAGGCTGTGAGGACCATAGGGTCTCTGTAACAACTACTCAACTCTGCTATTGTAATAAAGTGTCCATAGATAATACGTAGTCAAATAGGCATGACTGTGTTCTAATAAAACCTTATTTACAAGAAGAGGTGAAGGACTAGATTTGACTCATGAGCTGTAGTTTGCTGACCTGTGTTCTATATGATAAATTCTTTGTAAAAGGAAATTTTTAAAAATTGGTCTCCTTACTTGAACTTACATATGTCTTTCTATCTAAGTGAAAACTATAACTCATCCTGTTCTGCCCTTTTCTTTGCTACCAGGAAGCTCAGAGCTAAATTTAGTGCTCACTTTAGTAAGAACTACTTTGCATTTTCTGTGGTATATGAAACTCTTTCTTTCTATGTGGTCTCCTATTTCTGCTTTTATACCATATAACTTTCTGATTCTGGGTGATTTTAATATTATGAAATCTTCAAATCATTTCTGGAAATAGATGAAGCATAAATTATATTTAAATCTTTCAGCTTTTTCGATCACACAGATACACATATATGCAAACACATGCCAAAGTCTCAGTCTCATCCAAGACCCATTTGACAAATGAGCAAACCGAGACCCAGATATGACCATAATTACAAAGCAAAGAAGTACCAGTTCCTTGACTAGCAGTTTGGTCTCCTGTGTCTGGGCCCAGTTTATTCTAGAAATAGAATAATAGAAATAGAAATACAAATGAATGAAAGTAGTCCAGTCCAGAGTTGTCCAATTGCCACAAAGCCAATTGTTCTAGTTTTACCTTAGGTAACACACCACTGGTCATTACTCTCTTTTTCCTGCTCTTTCCCTCCCTCTGGATTTTGGCTTTGATCTATGGCTGCAAACTTCATCCTCTTTCCTGTCCTTTGCTCCAGTAGCTCTAGTTCAAAGCCACATTTTTTTAATAACCTGAGGCTAAAGATCTACCACAGGCAGTGCTCACAATTGACCCTTAGTTGCCCTGGAATCCAAAATTAAAGGCAGAGAGAAAACAACTAAACAGAAGAGTAAATCAAACAAATACAGTCATGTTGGTAAGCACTGAGTTTAGTTCATTAGCTTCTGCTCACCACCAGGTCAGCTGGAAACTGTATAAACCTCCCCAAAAAGACAACTGCAAGCCTATAAAACACTAGGCATTAATGTGCAGCAAGAACAAATTTAATGGAGAAACTCATAATAGTCTCCCCATACTAGGCTCTACGAGATTATCCAAAAACAATAATTATCTAGGAAACAAGCACTTTAATTTTTCTTTCGGGATTATTATTGGAAAGTTCTTTAACTCTATGGTTTGGACTTTTTCACTAGAGGTTTTTTATTTTGGTTTAAAAATAAGTGCAGTCAAATATTTCTTTTTTTTCTTTTTTTTTTTTTTTTGCCTGCGTTGGGTCTTCGTTGCTGTGTGTGGGCTTTCTCTAGTTGTGGCGAGCAGGGGCTACTCTTCCTTGCGGTGTGCAGGCTTCTCATTGCAGTAGCCTCTCTTGTTGTGGAGCAGGGGCTCTAGGCACGTGGGCTCAGTAGTTGTGGGCTTAGTTGCTCCGCAGCATGTGGGATCTTCCTGGACCAGGGCTCGAACCCGTATCTCCTGCACTGGCAGGAGGATTCTTAACCGCTGAGCCACCAGGGAAGCCCCAAATATTTCTTTTTAATGCTAAAAATTTTCCAAAACACTAAGCCTTTTCGAGTACAAATTTCATTAGGGACCAAACAAGAAACTGAGCACATATTTCACTGAAATTTTCTCCTTCCCACTGAGACTAAGAGGATAAATTAGGTTAACAACAAACACTTATAAAATCAAGTAGCTTGGAAGCTCCGAAGCTTTGCTTAGAGTTGAGGCAGAGGTTTGTCAATACGTGGTTAATTTTATTAAAACTGAGCAATCTTGATGCAGGTACCTACATTCACACAATGCCATGTGCTTAAGGCATCAGTAAAGCAATGCCCTGTGAAGATATTTGTTGAAAAAAAGTACAAACTATATTTCAAAGAAAGCTTTAGTTATTATCATCATAACAAAAATCAGAATTTTCTATTATTTAATATTGTTTTTATTTTGAATTATATATACGGGTGGCAGCCATAAAGCTCTTCAGGGACAGGACCTCTAACAGACTTATTTTGAACCAGCTCACACACATGCACATGCACACACACACACCTGAGCTAAGTAAAACTTACATCTTCAATTTTTTATTCATAAGAATTTAAATTAAGTCATCCAATTAAAAGAACCACATTGCAAATTTTTCTAGTCCAATTTCAATACAACTCAATTAAAAAATAAACACAGCTCTTTGGGAACACTTCTGTTACATTAAGAAAGAAATACTGATGTTATAGGTTGCTTTTTTAATAACTTTAATCCTACTGAGTATTTGAGATCACATTTTCAAATTGCTTCATGAATTTTTCTTCAAAGAATAAAGCCATGATATGAGCCAGGTTTATTACCGGGTAGTTTAAGAAGAGAGATGAGAATTTCAAAGAGGTGAACTGACTAAAATTCCCACATACAGGCCCATGACCTAACCAGGATTACAAAGCACTTTCTCAGCACCTGCAACATTAAAAAATATTATCAGTGCATAAAAATAATGAACCTCTGATATCAGAAATGGAATCAAAAAAGAAAACCTCCCAAGAGACTACACTGGAAGAGTGTGACATGAAAATCCAAGTAGCTTTATGTTGTGTTATCATGACATTAACAACTTTCAGCCCTTAAAGTTTTATCACACAAGAATAGAGAATCCAGTGGTCCAGGATAAGCTAACAGAATTCACCTTTACTCCTGGCTTAACCACATTAAGAAATCTGGCAAACTACTAAAACAATTCTGTTTATACACCAAGATCATGAGATGCATATGATAGTTTTCTGTTTCATTACA
>NW_006780759.1:157141-157894 GCF_000442215.2 Lipotes vexillifer | reverse complement strand
GGGAAAGAGCTTCTAAAAGAGCCATCTGATTAAGTTTGAAAACATCGAGTGTTGTTTCCTTTTTTAGCTTGATACGTGACAACAGAGGCAGAAGCAACATTCACTTTCACTAAGTATTTTAATAACATAATGGAGACATACCTGGAAGGGTCTTCTTACAAATTCCTGGGTCATAGTGTTCAGTATCTCATGACCATATGAAAGTTCTAATAATGTGAGATGCGCTTGTATTTCTCATTCATATACTAAAGCCATAAATAGTGGCTGAGATACTGGGAGAATTATGTGAAAAACCTATGGCACATTCAATCCATTTTTTTTCTCTCTGACATCAGCACTAAACATGTTTATTCTTTTAAACATATACCTCAGATAATCTACTCGCATACACTTAAATGTGCCCATTAATTTATATGTCTGTAATGGCATATAAAATCTCCAGATAACCGTTATACATTCCAAGGCCTGCTCTCCCCATTATTTTTTAAACCTCTTGAGACACTGGTTCCTTTCACGACATTTAAAATGAAAACAGCAGGGGCAGGGAAAAGTTACCTTGCATTTCACTCCCTGTTTCTTGACAGATGTTCCTTTTTCTCCGTGTGGAAAATATTCCCCTTCTCTTCTGCTTCTCTCTCCCTAAAACTGCTCTCCCTACACCATCTCCTCGTTAATAGGATGTTCCTGTAATTGAAAAGAGGAATGACTAAGCCTAGTGACCCGGGAGCTGCCAGCTGGCTCTCAAAGGGTAGG
>NW_006780759.1:108149-157131 GCF_000442215.2 Lipotes vexillifer | reverse complement strand
GAAAGAGACGGGCACCACCCTTTCTTTTCACATTCCCCTCTATAGTTTAAGCGCTTCCTCTTTTTAATTTTCCTGCCCCGAGGAAATACTAGATAGCACTTCTTTTTACTCCGTTTTCTGCTTCTGTTGCCTGGTGCTTCTACTTCAGCTGAGGTCAAAGAGATGAATGCCCACGCCATTAATCTAGTACAGGGAGCAGCAAGTCCCCTCTCTAATGATGATGTATAATCACCATGAGTTAAGAGGAAATCTTCTGCTTTATGCTTTATTAACTACACTTCATTTTTTATACTTACAAACTTAGTCCAACTTAGAAATTTATCAAGATTTCTTTCCCTCCTATTATCTCCTCTTCCTTTTAACTACTAAGGTAACCACTTAAAATAATTAATTGTTGGAAACTGGCTTTGAGTATGACTAGTTGCTCTAAGCTTAGTTTCAGTTCAATTCTATCTTCAAATGCATGATCCTTCTAAAGGCATAGGACTGTGGACCTGACTGAAATTAACAGTAAGGAGCATTACTCTAGAATTCCACCAGTCTAACTCCATGAAGAGAGAGACGATCTGTGTCTCATTCACTGTTATATCCCCAGGGCCTAGTACTGCTCAGGCACTTGATATGTATCTTTTGAGTGAATAAACAAATGCCTTTTTTCCAGCAAGCCATCAAAAATTATTCAAAATAGTGTTTATCTTTATAATCTTACTACATAGAACTAAATATCAATAAATAGCTGACTTAACTTTGAGTGATGTTCTATAGTAAACTGCGAGGAGTTGGACATTCAGAGGGAATTCTGTGTGATTATTATTATTATTACAAATGCTGTTGTCGAGACAAGAAGGTATTACTCTCTCACCTAAATCATAATCTACATCAGGAAATTAGAACAGAATAGTCTCTCAACTGAGCTGTTGTCTGCTTATTATTACTGATGTTCCACATTTGAACAGTATCCAACCTCTACTTTACTGTGGCGGGGGTAGTACTGTGATTTCAATGAATATTCAGTTCCTGGAAACATATCCCTAAGAGACCTACTACTCAGCCACTGTAAAGAGTAAATTATATCTAATTGTTTCCATTAGCATTTGTTGACCTCCATTTTGTGTATGATAATGTACTAGGTCCTATTAAATTTATCCAATGATTAGGAAAGAAACAAGCGAGTCATCAAAGTAAGGAAAGAAAGAGAAAATGAATCTGTCCACAACAAAAACTGCTCTGCCTTCTTCAATACATTTTGGAATATTTTTATTCAAACTCATTCTTGCAATAGTTGAAAAACTTGTATGAAGGGCAAAAATGGAAAGTATGGAAAAGTTTACTATTACTCAGCTAGGGTATGCAAGCATGTTTGTGTTAATTCAGCAGCTACCTGTAATTATAGGTAAGTTTAAACTATTCATCATTCTCTTATTTTAGCTCTTCTGTTCCCTCCTAAGGCTTTGGTGTGACCATGTCCTGGAATTCCTCCCTGTTGTAGCAGGAAACATAGGCAGCTTCCTGACAGAGACAGAAGCCCTCACTGTTGGTCCATTTTCTTTTTTTAAACATCTTTATTGGAGTATAACTGCTTTACAAGGGTGTGTTAGTTTCTACTTTACAACCAAGTGAATCAGCTATACATATACATATATCCCCATATCTCTTCCCTCTTGTGTCTCCCTGCCACCCTCTCTATCCCACCCCTCCTCAAATTTACCAGTCTGAGCTCCAGTTATCTGTTGGCCCAAATTTGACTGGACTTCTTTCCTACTTTACTGTACTACAAAGTCTAGCATGCGATTAGCTCTGCCTCAACTATGTAAAAATTATTAGAGAAACGCAAATCAAAACCACAATGAGATATCACCTCACACCTGTCAGAATGGCTATCATCAGAAAGTCTACAAACAACAAACATGGGAGAGGATGTGGAGAAAAGGGAACCCTCCTACACTGTTGCTAGGAATGCAAATTGGTGCAGTCACTGTGGAAAACAGTACGGAGGTTCTTCAACAAACTAAAAATAGAACTACCACATGATCCAGAAATTCCACTCCTGGGTATATATCCGAAAAAAAACAAAAACACTCATTTGAAGAGATACGTGCACTCCAATGTTCACAGCAGCACTATTTACAATAGCCAAGACATGGAAACAACCCAAGTGTCCACCATCGGATGAACGGATAAAGAAGATGTGGCACATATATACAATGGAATATTACTCAGCCATAAAACATGAAATACTCACTGCAACTAGAGATGGCCTACGTGCAGCAACAAAGACCCAACACAGCCAAAAATAAAATAAATAAATTTATTTTTTAAAAAAATGCTGCATGCCACAACTAAAAGATCCCGCGTGCTGCAACTAAGACCCGGTACAGCCAAATAAGTAAATATAAAAAAAAAAAAAAAAAAAAAAAACATGAAATACTGCCATCTGCAGCAATGTGGATGGACCTAGAGAATATTATGCTTAGTGAAATAGGCCAGAGAAAGATAAGTACTGCATGAAGTCACTTATATGTGGAATCTAAAAAATAACACAAATGAATGTATATGCAAAACAGAAAAAGACTTAAAGACATAGAAAACAAATTTGTGGTTACCAAAGAGTAGAGGGAAGCAGGGAGGGGCAGATTAGGGGTATGGAATTAATAGATACAAACTACTATATATAAAATAGATAAGTAACAAGGATACTGTATAGCACAGGGAATTATACTCATTATCTTGTAATAACCTGTAATGGAGTATAATCTGCAAAAATACTGAATCACTATGCTGTACACCTGAAACTAACACAATACTGTAAATCAACTATACTCCAATATAAAATAAAATAAAATAAAATAAAATGCTGAAGAGAAAAATGGTTAATTTTCTAACACTTCCACTCTCTAAGGCAGGGCTGACTTCATGGGAGTACAATCAATCTGAGCAGTCATACAGTCCCCACACTCAGGCCTCTTGCTGTCACCATCTTAAAATTCTTAATTTTATCTTTGAACTTGTGTTTTTTAAGTAAACTTCAATGGGACAATGGAGCATGCAAACGAGCAAAGAGAATAAGTGGAGGGAGGAAACACCCTTTACACCTTTAGTATCTTTATAGCACTTTCTTTGTTCTTCGTGAAAAAAAGGACCAGCACTTTCATTGTGAACTGAGTTCTCCACATCACGTAGCCTTGCTCTGAGGAGAAATATCTGAAAGTCGGATCCAAACTCTAATTTCTCAAAAAAACAAAAACAAACAAAAAATACCTCCATAGAACTTAATTTTCAAAACTGCTCTTTGAGTACCTTCAAAAATGTTTTACTATAGTGAATCTTTATGATAAATACAGTACCTATCTAGTAGAGCAATTTAATTATCACAGGCTGTATTAATTACCATAATAAACTCCACTCCAATAGGACTCTAGGTAGACAAGTCTTCTAGCCTCAGGCCTCTCCTCATTAAACTGCAATTAGGATGATAAATGGGGAGTGTGATTTTGCAGCAGCCAGTACCAGCCCTACTTACTCATGAGGTGACAGAGGAAGCCAACAGAATCAAGAATTAAAGATACTTAAATAAAAATGAAAATGGTAGGGTTTCCTGTCATAGAGCCATTAGGCCTACATTTGCATGCAGGGATATTTTACACATTTCAGCTGTAAACGATGAAGACCTCAAATAACTACCAACGTTAGTATCAGTTAATGCAATCTGATGACTAAAGGCAGTCTGTCCTAGGAAGATTCCTAAGTTGTGTGAGAACTCAAGATGACTATAATCTTATAAAGCATTAATGGGAAATATTACTAAATAAGATGGCTGTTAAGGATGGCCTCTGAAACAGTGTGCACTCTTAATCAAGTAATGATATATTTCACACTTACCAATGGTACAGCTTCAACAGAACTGCACTACTGCATGTATTGACATGTGTTTAATTCGAAAATCATACCTTAAGAAGATGACTTGCATGTATATGGGTTTATTGAAACCTGAAGCAAAGACAAATTACAATATCAGATTTTAATCTGGGACGATATGCTGTAACTCCAGCAATCAGATTCCAGGAGAAACCCTGTACTCTTTAGGCATACTCACTATTAACCTGAGTTTCTCTAAATGAGTTTCAGTTCCTTAATATTAAATATTCCCCAAGACAAGATGTTTTGGAAATTGCCATTTTAATAAGTGAATTATCAGGGGTAGGATACCTTACACAAAATACTATATCATGCTCTGCTAGCATTTTAAATTACTTTAAAATAAGTACCATCTACTATATTTGATTTTACCTAGTCAACTCTAGAAAGGATGGTTATTCTTACTTCTCTATTCTCACCCACATACTCCATCACCTTCAACCAAGGAAGAGAAATACCTATATACTGAACAAAATAAAACAATGAGGAAAGAAATTGAAGACAGAAATAAATGGAATAATATTCCATGTCCATGGGCTGGAATAGTTAATATTTTTTAAATGTCCATACTACTGAAGGCCGTCTACAGATTCAGCGCAATCCGTATCAAAATTCCAATGGCGTTTTTAACAGAACTAGAAAAAATAATCCTAAAATTCGTATTAAACCACACACAAAAAATGAACAGTCAAAACAATCTTGAAAAAGAAGAAAGCTGACGGCACACTTCCTGATTTCAAACCATATTACAAAAGAGTATGATACTGGCATAAAAACAGACACATACACCAACGGAAGAGAACTGAGAACGCAGAAATAAATTATGCATACGTAGTCAACTAATATTTGACAAAGGAGCCAAGAATACTCAATGGGGAGAGGATGGTCTGTTCAATAAATGGTTTTGGGGAAGCTGGATATCCACAGGGAGAAGAATGAAATTAGATCACTATCTAATACCACTCACAAAAATTAAGTCAAAATAGATTAAGAACTTAAATGTAAGACCTGAAACTATGAAACTCCTAGAAGATAACGAAGGGGAAAAGTTCCTTGACATTGGTCTTGGTGATGACCTTTTGGATATGACACCAAAAGTGCAAGCACAAAAGCAAAAATAAACAAGTGGGACTACATCAAACTTAAAAGCTTGTGCACAGAAACAGAAACAAGCTACAGCATAAAAAGGCAACCTACAGAAGGGGAGAAGATATTTGCAAACCATCTATCTGATAAGGGGTTAGTATCCAAGGTATATAAGGAACTCATACAACTCAAAAGCAAAAAAATCAATAAGATTTTAAAACTGTCAGAAGACAAACAGACATTTTTTCCAAGCAAGACATACAAACGGCCAACAAGTACATGAAAAGGTGCTCAACATCACTAACCATCAGGGAAATGTAAATCAGAACCACAATGAGATATCACCTCACACTTGTTAGGACATCTATTGCCAAAAAGGCAAGAGATAAATGCTGGCAAGGATGTGGAGAAAAGGGAAGCCTGGTGCACTGTTGGTGGGAATGTAAAACCACTATGGAAAGCCATATGAAAGTTCTTTAAAAAAAAAAAAGAAACAGAACTTCCATATGATCCAGAAATCCCACTTCTGGGTATATATCTGAGAAGATGAAATCACTGTCTCAAAGAGATATTTGAACTCCCATGCCCATGGTAGTATTATTCACAATAGCCAAGATAGGGAAGCAACCAAGAGTCCAACATAGGATGAATGGTTCAAGAAAATGTGAGACACACACACACACACACACACACACACACACACACACACACACACACACACACACACACACAGAATTAAAAAAGGATGAAATCTTGTTAGTTGGGACAACATGGATGGACCTGAAGGGCATTATGCTATGTGAAATAAGTTAGACAGAGAAAAAATAAATACTACGTGATCTCACTTTTATGTGAAATCTAAAAACACTGAACTCATAGAAACAGGCAGCAGAAGGGTGGTTGCCAGGGGCTGAGGGGTAGGGGAAATGAGATGTTGGTCGAAGAGTATAAACTTTCAATGACAAGATGAATAAGTTCCCAGGATCTAAGGTACATTATGGTGACTATGGTTGACAGTATTGCACTGTATACTTGAAAGGTGCTAAGAGAGTAGAGCTTTAATGATTTCACCATAACAACAGAAGCAAAATGGTCATTAAGTGAGATGACAGAGGTGTTAACTAACCTCACTATGATAGACATTTCTCAATATATACGTGTATCAAATCCTCACATTTTACCCCTTAAACTTACACAATGTTATATCAATTATCTCTCAATAAAGCTGGAAACAATTAAAATAAAAAATATTCCATTACTAAATGGAGGGGGATGTCTTGGGTTTGGTTGTACTGATTAACCATTAAAGCTTATTCTAGGTGTGATAAAAAAGCATAAATATATTATTCAGAATTTTATGTCTTTTAAAATAAAACATGAAAACCTAATATGTCAGGGACTGTCATGTGTTGCACATGACCCTCAGTAGGCATGGGCAGCCCTGACATTTGTTTGAGATCTACACCCAGTCCCAAGCCCTCTACCAGTGTCTCCATTTGTGTAAACTAGAAGAAACGCCCAAACAATCCTTTGCTCTCTCAGTTCAGTAAAAAGTTATATGCTAAGATTCATCTTGATTGCCCCCTTTCTCAAAAATTATATTCATCTTATCGTTAAATCCTGTCAATTCTGCCTCTACAACATCAAATCCTCCTCTTTTCCAGTCCCACAGTCATAGCGAGCACCTACCTCTACAGTTTTTGTTTTTGTTTATTAACATTTGCCTCCCTCACAGAATTGTAATCCCCAGCACTGCTTATTAATCTTGATATCGCCCCCTACTGCCATATCATTACTTTATGCTCATGGGAGGTTCAAATATTTTAAATACAACTTCAAGGTTAATATATAGATTGATTAATTGCATTATTACTTAGGTTTTATAAATTAACATTAGAGTATACGAAATATTTATCAAATTAGAAAAATTTATGTACATATTGATACGATTTCTTACTTTGAGCCTCGACGCTTAAAATAAAAACAGCAAAAAATAATAGGAGGATGAAGGATAAGATGATTATCTGTTAAGCATAAGGAGCACTTGCTTTGTGCCAGGCACTGTGCTATTTCATGTAATGCTCATAAAAATCCAGTTAAGTAGGTTATCAATCAAGTGCACATTTTAACTATTCTGTTTCTTCTACAAATGAGGAGACACTAGGTCTGAAACATCAGACCATGTTCTGGAAATGTGCCACTTCTGGTGCCAAACATCTCTAACCACATGCTTCCTATAATTATTCTAGCTAGGGTCCTATCTCTTTATATCCTGCTGACCTTAGGGAAACAAAGTTCCCACCAGAGGCAAACCGGCATTCTCTTTATTTTTTTCATTCATTCATTCATTCATTTAGCTCCGTCGGGTCTTGGTTTCGGCACGTGGGATCTTTGCTGCCCTGTGCAGGACGTTTTAGCTGCGGCATGTGGGATCTAGTCCCCCAACCAGGGATGGAACCCGGCTCCCCTGCACTGGGAGCACAGAGTCTTAACCACTGGACCGCCAAGGAAGTCCCAAATTGACTTTCTTTGTACATCTTCATTCCATGAGCTCTCACATCCTACTCTTCCTCTGGTAACTGACAGTGGGGTTAGAAAAAGGGGCGGACATGGTGCCAGGTACATAGTATAACTCATCCTCTGAGAGTTGCGTTTTGCTAAGTAGACAGCTTGGCACTACGGAAAATTTGCTGCTGCCACTGGTTTCTCTATCTCCATAAGGGTGATGAATCGGCATAGATGGATCTCTTGCTGTAGCAGGCTCAGAGCATATTTTTTTCTTTTTTTTTGCAATTTGATTCTTAAATGATTTTTTACATTTTATCTTCTTGAATATGTTAAAAAACAATCTGAACAGAATAGGTTCAAATATACTTTACTGATGTTTCCTTATGGTCTCAAATGTATCATGCCTACCCATGTTCTATGAACATCTTCAAACTACTTGTTACTACATTTTATTAGGCGACAACACTTAGTATTGAATCATAAGCACAAATGCATTGGAAAACAAATAGGGTGGAAAGGGAAGAAAATACTGACTATGGTTGATTGCTAGCCTTCCTTCTTAACGCTCCTCAAACCAACCTTGAGTAGATTTTTCAGGCCCCTAGCAAGAGGTTATATACACACTGTACTTAATTTTCCATTTATTGTCCTTCACACTTTTACCCTCTAAGAACACTGAACTGCTATATTATAGTGTTTCTAACATGTCAAGCTACTTTTCATTCTGCTGCCTCTGCACGTACTTTTTCCTTTTTCTGGGATTTTTTAAAATTAATTTTTATTGGAGTATAGTTTTACAATGTTGTGTTCTGGAATTCTGTTTTTTCACTCCCTTGTCCACCTGACAAAATCAAAGATACTTCCAAACCTAGCGCGGGTGACTTCCCCGTTAATCTACTTCATCCTGGAACGTTAATCACTTTTTTAGTAATTTGTATATACAGAACTACTGCTACATTTATCACACTGGTTATAACTGTCCTTTTTGCATTTACATTTCTTTTTATCCTAGAGAGTGGAACCCATGCCTAGCATAATTTCCTAGCACTTAGTAATTTCAAAGTTTATGAAAACCTGTTATTGAATATTAACTAAAAAAGTCTCGACTTGCAGCAATTTTAGGTTACAGACTTTTCTTTTCCTGTGCTGGATAATATAACCTCTTTCAATGCAGGGACACTGTTTCCCCTCTACTAGCTACACCCACTAGAACTAAAGTACATGCAATGTCCAAGAGGACTGGTGATGGGTAATTACTCTTCTCAGATGCTTCTGACTAGCAACAAAATTGGGCCCTTTATAGCACATATTCATATAAATGACAGCTCAAGTCAAACCTATCTACCTCCCTAAATGGATGGAACCATTTCCCACCCTTCAAACATTCTTTTCTCTCTTCTAACGTTATGTCAAAAATCATCATGATTAATAGTCAACACGTCCACTCCATTCAATGCAACTTCTGAGGAATCTGTTACCTTTCTTTTAGAATTCTCTAGGTAATAAAATCCTTCCAAAGCAACTAAAGAGCTCCAAAGAAATCTTGGAGGAAAATATAGCTGTCCTTAACAAATATCTAATAAAATTATCATCAGCATTATCACTGTTATCATCATATAATAAAGTCCTTTCTGATCAACCTACTTCATTTGAATATAAAATCATTTATTGCATATAAAAAAATCTGTCCTAGGGAGCTTAGCTCAGTGCTGTGTGATGACCTAGATGGGTGGGATGGGGGTGGGGTGGGAGGTCCAAGAGGGAGGGGATATATGTATACATATAGCTGATTCACGTCACTGCACAGCAGAAACTAAAACAACATTGTAAAGAAATTTTACTCCAAAGATGGCAGAAGAGTAAGACGCGGAGTTCACCTTCCTCCCCACAGATACATCAGAAACACATCTACACGTGGAACAACTCCTACAGAATACCTACTGAACGCTGGCAGAAGACCTCAGACCTCCGAAAAGGCAAGAAACCCCCCCACGTACCTGGGTAGGGCAAAAGAGAAAAAGAATAAACAGAGACAAAAGCATATGGACAGGACCTGCACCAGTGGGAGGGAGCTGTGGAGGAGGAAGGGTCTCCACACACTAGGAAGCCCCTTCGCGGGTGGAGACTGCGGGTGGCGGAGGGGGAGCTTCGGAGCCGCGGACGAGAGCGCAGCCACAGGGGCGCAGAGGGCAAAGCGGAGAGATTCCCGCAGAGAGGATCGGTGCTGACCGGCACTCACCAGCCCGAGAGGCTTGTCTGCTCCCCCGCCGGGGAAGGTGGGGGCTGGGAGCTGAGGCTTGGGCTTCGGTCCGAGCACAAGGAGAGGACTGGGGTTGGCGGCGTGAACACAGCCTGCAGGGGTTAGTGCGCCACAGCTGGCCGGGAGGGAGTCCGGGGAAAGGTCTGGAGCTGTCGAAGAGGCAAGAGACTTTTTCTTCCCTCTTTGTTTCCTGGTGCGCGAGGAGAGGGGATTAAGAGCGCTGCTTAAAGGAGCTCCAGAGACGGGCGCGGGCGCGAGCCGCGGCTAAAAGCGGAGACCCCAGAGACGGGCATGAGATGCTAAGGCTGCTGCTGCCGCAACCAAGAAACCTGTGTGCGAGAACAGGTAACTATCCACACCCCCCTTCCGGGGAGACTGTGCAGCCCGCCACTGCCAGGGTCCCGGGTTCCAGGGACAACTTACCCGGGAGAACGCACGGTGCGCCTCAGGCTGCTGCAACGTCATGCCGGCCTCTGCCACCGCAGGCTCGCCCTGCACTCCTTGCCCCTCCCTAACCCCGCCCCTGGCCTCAGTGAGCCAGAGTCCACGAATCAGCGGCTCCTTTAACCCCGTCCTGTCTGAGCGAAGAACAAACGCCCTCTGGCGACCTACACACAGAGGCGGGGCCGAATCCAAAGCTGAGCTCCTGGGAGCTGTGAGAACAAAGAAGAGAAAGGGAACTCTCTCCCAGCAGCCTCAGGAGCAGCGGATTAAATCTCCACGATCAACTTGATGTACCCTGCGTCTGTGGAATACATGAATAGACAACGAATCATCCCAAATTAAGGAGGTGGATTTTGAGAGCAAGATTTATGATTTTTTCCCCTTTTCCCCTGTTTGTGAGTGTGTATGTATATGCTTCTGTGTGAGATTTTGTCTGTATAGCTTTGCTTCCACCATTTATCCTAGGGTTCTATCCGTCCTTTTTTTCCCCCTCTTAATAATTATTTTTTTACTTTAATAACTTTATTATATTTTATCTTACTTTATTTTATTTTACTTTATCTTCTTTCTTTTTTCCCATCCTACCCTCCTACCTTCCTTCCTCCCTCCCTCCCTCCCACCTTTCTTTCTTTCTTTCTTTCTTTTTCTAATAATTCTTTCTTTCTACTTTTCCTCCCTTTTATTCTGAGCCATGTGGATGAAAGGCTCTTGGTGCTGCAGCTCTTGGAGTCAGTGCTGTGCCTCTGAGGTGGGAGAGCCAACTTCAGGACACTGGTCCACAAGAGATCTCCCAGCTCCACATAATATCAAATGGTGAAAATCTCCCAGAGATCTCCATCTCAACACCAACACCCAGCTTCACTCAACGACCAGCAAGCTACAGTGTGGACATCCTATGCCAAACAACTAGCAAGACAGGAACACAACCCCACCCATTAGCACAGAGGCTACCTAAAATCATAATAAGTCCACACACACCCAAAAACACACCACCAGATGTGGACCTGCCCACCAGAAAGACAAGATCCAGCCTCATCCACCAGAACACAGGCACTAGTCCCCTCCACCAGGAAGCCTACACAATCCACTGAACCAACATTAGCCACTGGGGACAGACACCAAAAACAATGGGAACTACGAACCTGCAGCCTGCAAAAAAGAGACCCCAAACACAGTAAGTTAAGCAAAATGAGAAGACAGAAAAACACACAGCAGATGAAGGAGGAAGGCAAAAACCCACCAGACATAACAAATGAAGAGGAAATAGGCAGTCTACCTGAAAAAGAATTCAGAATAATGATAGTAAAGATGATCCAAAATCTTGGAAAAAGAATATACAAAATGCAAGAAACATTTAACAAGGACCTAGAAGAACTAAAGAGGAAACAAACAACGATGAACAACACAATAAATGAAATGAAAAATACTCTAGATGGGATCAATAACAGAATAACTGAGGCAGAAGAACGGAGAAGTGACCTGGAAGATAAAATAGTGGAAATAACTACTGCAGAGAAGAATAAAGAAAAAAGAATGAAAAGAACGGAGGACGGGTCTCAGAAACCACTGGGACAACATTAAACGCACCAACATTCGAATTATAGGGGTTCCAGAAGAAGAAAAGGAAAATAAAGGGACTGAAAAGATATTTGAAGAGATTATAGTTGAAAACTTCCCTAATAGGGGAAACGAAATAGTTAATCAAGTCCAGGAAGCACAGAGAGTCCCATATAGGATAAATCCAAGGAGAAATACGCCAAGACACATATTTATCAAACTGTCAAAAATTAAATACAAAGAAAACATATTAAAAGCAGCAAGGGAAAAACAACAAATAACACACAAGGGAATCGCCATAAGGTAAACAGCTGATCTTTCAGCAGAAACTCTGCAAGCCAGAAGGGAGTGGCAGGACATATTTAAAGTGATGAAGGAGAAAAACCTGCAACCAAGATTACTCTACCCAGCAAGGATCTCATTCAGATTTGATAGTGAAATTAAAACCTTTACAGACAAGCCAAAGCTGAGAGAGTTCAGCACCACCAAACCCGCTCTACAACAACTGCTAAAGAAACTTCTCTAGGCAAGAAACACAACAGAAGGAAAAGACCTACAATAACGAACCCAAAACAATTAAGAAAATGGGAATGGGAACATACATATCGATAATTACCTTAAATGTGTATGGACTAAATGCTCCCACCAAAAGACACAGATTGGCTGAATGGATACAAAAACAAGACCCATATATTTGCTGTCTAGAAGAGACCCACTTCAGACCTAGACACACATACAGACTGAAAGTAAGGGGATGGAAAGAGATATTCCATGCAAATGGAAACCAAAAGAAAGCTGGAGTAGCAATTCTCATATCAGACAAAATAGACTTTAAAATAAGGACTATCAGAAGAGACAAAGAAGGACACTACATAATGATCAAGGGATCAATCCAAGAAGAAGATATAACAATTGTAAATATTTATGCACCCAACATAGGAGCACCTCAATACGTAAGGCAAATACTAACAGCCATAAATGGGGAAATCGACAGTAACACATTCATAGTAGGGGACTTTAACACCCCACTTTCACCAACGGACAGATCATCCAAAATGAAAATAAATAAGGAAACACAAGCTTTAAATGATACATTGAACCAGATGGACTTAATTGATATTTATAGGACATTCCATCCAAAAACAACAGAATACACATTTTTCTCAAGTGCTCATGGAACATTCTCCAGGATAGATCATATCTTGGGTCACAAATCAAGTCTTGGTGAATTTAAGAAAATTGAAATTGTATCAAGTACCTTTTCCGACCACAACGCTATGAGACTAGATATCAATTACAGGAAAAGATCTGTAAAAACTACAAACACATGGAGGCTCAACAATACACTACACTACTTAATAACTGAAGAAATCAAAGAGGAAATAAAAAAATACCTAGAAACAAATTACAATGGAGACACGATGACCCAAAACCTATGGGATGCAGCAAAAGCAGTTCTAAGAGGCAAGTTTACAGCAATACAATCCTACGTTAAGAAACAGGAAACATCTCCAATAAGCAACCTAACCTTGCACCTAAAGCAATTAGAGAAAGAAGAACAAAAAAACCCCAAAGTTGGCAGAAGGAAAGAAATCAAAAAAATCAGATCTGAAATAAATGAAAAAGAAATGAAGGAAATGATTGCAAAGATGAAAAAAACTAAAAGCTGGTTCTTTGAGAAGATTAACAAAATTGATAAACCATTAGCCAGACTCATCAAGAAAATAAGGGAGAAGACTCAAATCAATAGAATCAGAAATGAAAAAGGAGAAGTAACAACTGACACTGCAGAAATACAAAGGATCGTGAGAGATTACTACAAGCACCTCTATGCCAATAAAATGGACAACCTGGAAGAAATGGACAAGTTCTTAGAAATGCACAACCTGCCAAGACTGAACCGGGAAGAAATAGAAAATATGAACAGAACAATCACAAGCACTGAAATTGAAACTGTGATTAAAAATCTTCCAACAAACAAAAGCCCAGGACCAGATGGCTTCACAGGCAAATCCTATCAAACCTTTAGAGAAGAGCTAACACCTGTCCTTCTCAAACTCTTCCAAAATATAGCAGAGGGAGGAAGACTCCTAAACTCATTCTACGAGGCCCACATCACCCTGATACCAAAACCAGACAAGGATGTCACAAAGAAAGAAAACTACAGGCCAATATCACTGATGAACACAGATGCAAAAATCCTCAACAAAATACTAGCAAACAGAATCCAACAGCACATTAAACGGATCATACACCATGATCAAGTGGGGTTTATTCCAGGAATGCAAGGATTCTTCAATATACGCAAATCAATCAACGTGATACACCATATTAACAAATGGAAGGAGAAAAACCATATGATCATCTCAATAGATGCAGAGAAAGCTTTTGACAAAATTCAACACCCATTTATGATAAAAACCCTGCAGAAAGTAGGCATAGAGGGAACTTTCCTCAACATAATGAAGGCCATATATGAGAAACCCACAGCCAACATCGTTCTCAGTGGTGAAAACCTGAAAGCATTTCCACTAAGATCAGGAACAAGACAAGGTTGCCCACTCTCACCACTCTTACTCAACATAGTTTTGGAAGTTTTAGCCACAGCAATCAGAGAAGAAAAGGAAATAAAAGGAATCCAAATCGGAAAAGAAGAAGTAAAGCCGTCACTGTTTGCAGATGACATGATACTATACGTAGAGAATCCTAAAGATGCTGCCAGAAAACTACTAGAGTTAGTCAATGAATTTGGTAAAGTAGCAGGATACAAAATTAATGTACAGGAATCTCTGGCATTCCTATACACTAATGATGAAAAATCTGAAAGTGAAATCAAGAAAACACTCCCATTTACCACTGCAACAAAAAGAATAAAATATCTAGGAATAAACCTACCTAAGGAGACAAAAGACCTGTATGCAGAAAATTGTAAGACACTGATGAAAGAAATTAAAGATGATACAAATAGATGGAGAGATATACCATGTTCTTGGATTGGAAGAATCAACACTGTGAAAATGACTCTACTACCCAAAGCAATCTACAGATTCGAGGCAATCCCTATCAAACTACTACTGGCATTTTTCACAGAACCAGAACAAAACTTTTCACAATTTGTGTGGAAACACAAAAGACCCTGAATAGGTAAAGCAATCTTGAGAACGAAAAATGGAGCTGGAGGAATCAGGCTCCCTGACTTCAGACTATACTACGAAGCTACAGTAATCAAGACAGTATGCTACTGGCACAAAAACAGAAAGATAGATCAATGGAAGAGGACAGAAAGCCCAGAGATAAACCCACGCACATATGGTCACCTTATCTTTGATAAAGGAGGCAGGAATGTACAGTGGAGCAAGGACAGCCTCTTCAATAAGTGGTGCTGGGAAAACTGGTCAGGTTCATGTAAAAGTATGAGATTAGATCACTCCCTAACACCACAGACAAAAATAAGCTCAAAATGGATTAAAGAACTAAATGTAAGGCCAGACACTATCAAACTCTTAGAGGAAAACATAGGCAGGACACTCTATGACATAAATCACAGCAAGATCCTTCTTGACCCATCTCCTAGAGAAATGGGAATAAAAACAAAAATAAACAAATGGGACCTAATGAAACTTCAAAGCTTTTTGCACAGCAAAGGAAACCATCAACAAGACCAAAAGACAACCCTCAGAATGGGAGAAAAGATTTACAAATGAAGCAAATGACAAAGGATGAATCTCCAAAATTTATAAGCAGCTCATGCAGCTCAATAACAAAAAACAAACAACCCAATCCAAAAATGGGCAGAAGACCTAAATAGACATTTCTCCAAAGAAGATATACAGACTGCCAACAAACACATGAAAGACTGCTCAACATCACTAATCATTAGAGAAACGCAAATCAAAACCACTATGAGATATCATCTCACACCAGTCAGAATGGCCATCATCCAAAAATCTAGAAACAATAAATGCTGGAGAGGGTGTGGAGAAAAGGGAACCCTCTTGCACTGTTGGTGGGAATGTAAATTGATACAGCCACTGTGGAGAACTGTATGGAGGTTCCTTAAAAAACTACAAATAGAACTACCATACGACCCAGCAATCCCACTACTGGGCATATACCCTGAGAAAACCATAATTCAAATAGAGTCATGTACCAAAATGTTCACTGCAGCTCTATTTACAATAGCCCGGAGATGGAAACAACCTAAGTGTCCATCATCAGATGAATGCATAAAGACGATGTGGCACATATATACAATAGAATATTACCCAGCCATAAAATGAAACGAAATTGAGCTATTGGAATGAGGTGGATAGACCTAGAGTCTGTCATACAGAGTGAAGTAAGTCAGGAAGAGAGGGACAAATACCGTATGCTAACACATATATATGGAATTTAAGGAAAAAAATGTCATGAAGATCCTTGGGGTAAGACAGGAATAAAGACACAGAACTACTAGAGAATGGACTTGAGGATATGGGGAGGGGGAAGAGTAAGCTGTGACAAAGCGAGAGAGAGGCATGGACATATATACACTACCAAACGTAAGGTAGATAGCTAGTGGGAAGCAGCCGCATAGCACAGGGAGATCAGCTCGGTGCTTTGTGACCACCTGGAGGGGTGGAATAGGGAGGGTGGGAGGGAGGGAGACGGAAGAGGGAAGAGATATGGGAACATATGTATATATATATATATATATATAACTGACTCATTTTGTTGTAAAGCAGAAACTAACACACCATTGTAAAGCAATTATACTCCAATAAAGATGTTAAAAAATTTAAAAGAAAAAGAAATTTTACTCCAATTAAAAATAAGAAATAAAAAAAATCTGTCCTACAAGATCTTTCAACATGAGCAAATCGACCTAACTATGCGTCATTCAAGAGCATATATGTGTGTATACAGATATATTTCATGGTATTTTTCCCTTAATTTTTGACTGTTTATATAACAAGAAAAAAGTTAAAGTAATAATTTATATCACTGATTTATGCTACATGCATGTCGCACGCATTACACATATGCTACATACAAATTATATATCACATATACATATTACATATAATATATACATATTGTACATGTGTGCCTGTGTGTGTCAAGTCGGGAGACAGAAAGCACAATAGCTATTCTCAACAGAGAGAATATAAATATTATTTAAGATAAAGAACTGTTAACTAGGTATAAAATTGTTAACTAGGTAAATGAAAGGACAGAAAGAAAATTCTAAGGTATCACAGATGTAGAAAGTTCAAGAATTACCACGTATAGGGCCGGCGGAACAAAGAAAAGAGACTCAAACTGTGAAAACACAGTTGCTTAGTGGAGGACCCTCACAGAGAGCTCAGCTGGTGTTGACGCCTCTAATGGTGGTAGGATGAAGCCAGCTCTACACGAATATTGAAAAAACTGCACACTTTTCCTATAGGTAGGAACTACCGCTCCTTGGGTAAAGAAGATTTGTTGCACTGATGCTGACAGCAAAAAAGCAAATGGACAGAAGTCCCTTCCCCCTGATCCAGCCTTGCAAGCAGGCAGAGTCTGTCAGAGTCTCCCTCTCTCCCTCCCACGCTCCTCTATAGGGAGAGCCTATCAGAGAGCAGCTGGCAACGGAGAAATGTGTTTTTGCAGAGTCCCAGCCCTGGCTAAGAGAGCAGAGCATGGAATGGCAGGCTGGAGCCGAGAGAAGGTAACTTGATAGCTGGTATGCTTCCTCTTCTTCTCAGGAAGACAATGACATTCCACAGATTATTTCAGCAAAACAACCAAAGTCTTCATATGCCTGGGAGTTTCAACAGATTTAATATTAATGTAGGATCTTCTTTTCCATATTTGACCTAGAATATTCTTCCTCAAAAGGAAGGATTATCCTTGGAAGATCACATATATATAAAAGAAGACTTTCAATAGGCTATATTTGAAGTAAAGGATGTGATTTTCCTACATATTTCAGTTTCCATGTTCCTTCTTTCCTTCCCTTCCCTTCCTTTTCTTTTCTTTTTTTTTCTGATTCGTTGCAGGAAGGGAAACTGCCTGCGACATGTCCCAGGTATAAACGTTCTCTGTGTATGAGGTCAGAATGAGCAGGAGGATCTTGCAAAAAGAAATAAGTGAAAATCAAGTTGATGAGAAAGATAGGGGAGAGATGGACACCATGTTAAAATTCAGTTCTGGTAAAAAGCAAATGTTTTGACTATGAAATGCATTTTTGGAATTCTGAAAAGTCTCTGTAAGATGTAACATAATCAAGCAAGACTCTTAAAAACCAAATAGGACATTTAGTTAAGTAAAGGGAAAAGAGAAGATTTATCTTTATAAAATGGGAAAACTGACATTATCTACTGATTAAATAGTACTTCCTCTTGTAAGAGCAGATGTTATTCTAAGAGAAATAAATGAAAACAGCATTCATCCTTTATCATGAACAAACTACTATTTATGGGGGGGCGGGGGAAGATGTTCCCTCATGTTCTCCTAATCAATTTCACACAGGAATGTCTCCACTACACAGAAAAATTGCACTTTAAGAAGGCAATTTGAATAAGGCTGAAAATCTGCCATGTTATGGCCGCTGTGATTTCTCAAATCAGCAGTCACGTGCAGAAGAGAGGGCTAAATGTGAACCGTTCTCTCTTCCCCACCCTCATCCATTTCTCTCTCGACTATTTGGAAGCTGACAGACAGTAAATATCTACACAACAGAGCAAGAGCAAATGATAGATTGACTAGAGATGAGTTTCTCTCATTTGCCAGGGAAGATTTAGAAAATGTACCATAATTCTATGGTAATACTAGAGCAGCAGGTGAGTCTAGAAAATAATTCTGTATTTGTATTCCAGACATAATTCCACTTTATACTGGCAGATGACCACTCTTCCAAAGATGACCCCACAAATTCCTTAAATAAAATCATTTTCCTCTTCCCCTGACTCTTTTTCTGTCTTGCTAAATTTTATAATGATTGCTCCCCAACATTCCACTAAAAGTATTGCCAATTTTGTAGGTCTACAAATCAAAAAGGAAAAGACACACCACCCAACAGCATAATGGGTAAGTATTTAAATAGGCATGAAAAAGGCCATCTAAATACTCAATAAATATATGGAAAGGTGTTCCACCTCATTAGTCAGAGAAATGTAAATTAAAACCACCATAAAATATCACTACGTAACCAAGAGAATGATCAGTTTTTAAAAACAATGATAATATAAAATATTATGAGGATACGGAACAAGTAGGATTTCCATAAACTCTTGGTAAGAGTGTATGTAAATGAACTAAAGTACTTTGTAAAACGGAGAGTGTCTATACAAGTGGATCACAGGCATATCTAACTAGATTTCCAACTGAAATATATGCCCCCCAAATCCGTGTACTAGAATGTTAATGTCAGCTTCATTCATTACAAGCTAAAATTGGAAACAGAAGTCCTGGCACAGTAGAATGTATAAATAATTTTGATAGGACCAAACAATGGAATATTACATGAAAGTTAATGATATCTTGTTGTAAAGAGCAAAATACATGAATCTTACAACATGTTGTGGGGAAATCCAGACTTGAAAGAATATATACTCTATTATTCCATTTATATAAAATCCAAAATGGCAAAACTCTCCCATGATGTTAGAAGTCAGGATAGTGGTTATCTTTGGACAGGAAGTGGTGGTGGTGACCAGAAGGGGCAACAATTGAGGCTTCTAGAATCCTATTCATGGTCTGTTTCTTCTTCTGGGTGGTATGGTTACAAGGGTGTATTCACTTTATAGACCTCATCGAGTGGAACACTTGGTTTTCACTACTTTCTATGTGTGTTACATTTCAATTTAAAAGTTTATAAAATTCCTACCAACGACATACAAGAGCTCCAATTTCTCCATATCCTCGCCAACACCCGTCTTTTTTTCTTTTTGATAATAACCATTGTAACTGGTATGAAGTGATACCTCACTGTGATTTTGACTTGCATTTCACTGATAATTAATGACGCTTAGCACCCTTCTATAAACCTGTTGACCATTTATATGTATTCTTTGGAGAAATGTCTGTTCAAATCCTTTGCCCACTTTGTAATCAGGTTGTTTATTTTTTTGTTACTGAGTTTTAGGAGTCCATTACATTTTTTGGATATTAACCCCTTATTGGATTTATGTTTTTCAAATAGTTTCTCCCATTCAGTAGGTTGCTTTTCATTCTGTTGTTTTCTCTGCTGTGCAAAAGCTGTTTAGCTGGATGTACATGGTGCTGTCACCATGGGAAACAGTATGGAGGTTCCCCACCAAAAGTAAAAATAGAACTACCATATGATCCAGCAATTCCAGTTATGGGCATATACCCAAAATAATTAAAATCTGTATATGGAAGAGGCATCTACACTCCCATGTTCACTGCCACATTATTCACAATAGCCAAGATATGGAAATAACCTAAATGTCTATCAATGGATAAATGGACCCAAAAAATGTGGTATGTACATACAATGGAATATTATTCAGCCTTAACAAAAGAAGGAAATCCTGCCATATTTGACAACATGAATGAACCTGGATGATATTATGCTAAGTGAAATAAGCCAGTCACAAAGTAGCAATACTGCATGAGTCCACTTATGAAGTATCTAGAATAGTCAAATTCGTAGAAATAGAAAGTGGAATGGTGGTTTTCAGGGGCTGGGGTGAGGGGCAAATGGAGAGTTGTTTAATAAGAGCAAAGTTTCAATATGTAAAATGAATGAGTTAAAGAGATCTGCTGTACAACATGGTGCTTAGAGTTTATAGTTCAGTACTGTACACTTAAAAATTTGTTAAGAGGGTAGATCTCATGTTAATATTCTTACCACAAAAAAGGGGGGCAGAAATCAGGAGGAATCTTTCTGAGGTGATGGATGTGTTTATTACCTTGACTGTGGTTATGGTTTCACGGTGCACGGGTATCGCCAAACTCATCAAAGTGTATACATTACATACGTTCAGCATTTTATATATCAATTATACCTCATACAGCTTTTAAAAAATATTTTCAAAAGAGAAAGAGAATGAGAGACCATGACAAGTAGTACTTATGAATTAAGTTTCTTGGAAATAACTTTTTTTTTTTTTTTTAACATCTCTATTGGAGTATAACTGCTTTACGATGGTGTGTTAGTTTCTGTTTAACAACCAAGTGAATCAGCTATACATATACATATATCCCCATATCTCTTCCCTCTTGCATCTCCCTCCCTCCCACCCTCCCTATCCCACCCCTCTAGGTGGTCACAAAGCACCGAGCTGATCTCCCTGTGCTATGCGGCTGCTTCCCACTAGCTGTCGGTTTTACATTTGGTAGTGTATATATGTCCATGCCACCCTCTCACTTTGTCCCAGCTTACCCTTCCCCCTTCCCGTGTGCTCAAGTCCATTCTCTAGTAGGTCTGCATCTTTATTCCCATCCTGCTCCCAGGTTCTTCATGACCTTTTATTTTTTTTAGGTTCCATATATATGTGTTAGCATACGGTATTTGCTTTTCTCTTTCTAACTTACTTCACTCTGTATGACAGACTCTAGGTCCATGAAAGTGAAATTAAGGAAACACTCCCATTTACCACTGCAACAAAAAGAATAAAATATCTAGGAATAAACCTACCTAAGGAGACAAAAGACCTGTATGCAGAAAACTATAAGACACTGATGACAGAAATTAAAGATGATACAAACAGATGGAGAGATATACCATGTTCTTGGACTGGAAGAATCAACATTGTGAAAATGACTGTACTACCCAAAGCAATCTACAGATTCAGTGCAATCCCTATCAAACTACCAATGGCATTTTTCACAGAACTAGAACAAAAAATTTCACAATTTGGAACTTTATTTTTATGTGACTCAGGTTGCCATAATTTCTCCTCTTACAGCAGCCCAACCAGTCTTTCTGCCTCCAGTCTGGTCTCACTTCCATTTGTTCTCATTCTTTACTTTTATAATAGCATATTTGTATTTTGAAATAGACCATTTATACCAAATAGTATGATAATAAATGAACAGCTTAGGAGATAAGAATAAACAGGAAAAAAATTAACAAAATGAACACCCATATATATACCCATGCCACCGTGATTAAGAAATGAACATTACTTTGGATTCTTTCCTAGTTCCTCGCCAATTCCAACCCCCACCCCCATCAGAGATAATCATTACACTTAATTTTATGTTAAACATATCCTTGTTTGTATTTTTTACAACATAGCATAGTTATAAAATAAACACTAAACTAAAAATAATTTAAGCAATATTTTGTTTGGTTTTTCTGATTTTAAAAATTTAAATTAACGATGTGAACTTTTTCATTCTAACCTGTTACTAAGATTCATCTACACAGATGCCTGTATCTTTATTTTGGTTTTCACTGTTGAATAATATCCACTGTATATCAGCAATTTTTTATTCTATTTTTTTGTTTTGTTTTTGTTTTTGTTTTTGTTTTTTTTGCGGTACGCGGGCCTCTCACTGTCGTGGCCTCTCCCGTCGCGGAGCACAGGCTCCGGACGCGCAGGCTCAGCGGCCATGGCTCACGGGCCCAGCCGCTCCGCGGCATGTGAGATCTTCCTGGACCGGGGCATAAACCCGTGTCCCCTGCATCAGCAGGCGGACTCTCAACCAGTACGCCACCAGGGAAGCCCTATTCTATTTTTGACAGATAGTTTCATTGTTCACAGTTCTTTTGTTACTGCAAAGAGTAATCTTAAGAGCATTCTTTTGTATATGTATGAGAGTTTGTAGGGAAGATATCTAGAAGCGGAGCCACTGGGTCATCAAGTATACATATTTTTCAGATTTACTAGGTAATGCCAAAATATTTTCCAAGGTGATCAAACTAAAACAATTTCCTTTTGCCTCACATCTTTGTTTAGTACTCTCATTACTTTAATTTTAATCATTCAAGTTAGTGTGTAATTTTATCTTAATGTTTTCATATGTCTCATGGCCATTTTTATTTCCTCTTCCATGAAAATATAGATCACGCCATTTGCTCATCTTTTTTTTGGGGGGGGGTGTCTTTTTCTTGTTGATTTCTGATAGGGTTTATTCCTTTTAGTAATCAGTGTTGCAAATGTCATTCATTTCCCACTATAGCTTGCCTTTTACTCTCTTTTTGTGTCTTTTGATGAAGAGAAGTTCTTAAATTTTATATAGAATTAATTATCAATATTTCCTATATGGTTTCTGCTTTTTACAGCTTAAGTCCTTCCCTACCCAAAGGTCACAAAGAGTTCTCTTTTATTTCTTAAAAAAATTTAAAGCATTTTCTTTCACATTTAAGATCTTGATGAATCTGGAATTGATTTTTGTATATGGATGAAGTTAGGTGTCTAATTTTATATATTTTTTCTCATATAGATAACTGACTCTCTTTACCATTTAATGAAGAGTCCATCCTTGTTCCACTGTCTTAAAATGATTCTCTGTTACATATCGATTTCCAATCACATGTGGACTTAGTTTTGGATCATTTATCACTGAACCAATGCCATAGTGTTTTAAGACATTACCTTTTTAAAAGAGAAACTACAACTATTTTTATTCATTCAGTTAGGCCAAATTAGAATTATTAAGCAATAATTTAGTGATTAAATATTTGTGTTTTGCAGTGAAGACCTATGGAACAAACAATAAAAATGAAATAAAAAGCACAAAAATAGTGTCCCTAGCAGTAAAGTTTATCAGAAAATTTTCATTGCATATAGGAAGAACTCTCTACTCATTTAGAAATTCAGTTAATTACACTTTTGGAGAGCTTTCAGTGCTCTCATATAAACTGCATAACCTAGGACACTTTTTACTACAATATGGTTTTGTTAAAATTCTTTCTGGGTCAAGTTATACTTTGATTAATCCAAGACATATCGAATTAGGAAAAATATGAAAATATACACATGTTTAGTTCTTAACAAATTCATTCAATAAAATGCTTTTACTTTTGGCTGTGACTCAACAGTGAAATGCTGCAAATATGAATCATTATTTTCACAAAGAAAGTAAGTTATTTTTCTCTTCCTTGAAAGACACTCAAAGCGTCTTCCCCTCATATTTCCTAAATCCTCATACATTTCAGGCTTATGATTTGCTATTTCCGACTGGGACGAGATCAGTGGTTCTCAACCTTGGTTGTACCTTAGAATTGCCCTACACTATTCAAATCAGAATCTGTCAGCATGGGATTCAGATATCAGTAGTTAATAAAGTTCTCCAGGTAATTCCAATGTGTGGCCAGGGCTGAGAACCACTGGCCTACAGTAATACATTCATTAGCCAAACCTCACTGAAAATGCTAAGTGAACAAATTTTTTTTTTTCACTTAACATTTCATTCACTGATACCCACCCATGTATCAGGGACTGTGTGAAGTGTTAGGTGTTAATGAACACAGTCCCTAATTTGGAGAAGTTTACAGTCTAATGTAGGAAGCTGACATTAATCAAGTAACTACTGGTTAATGTATAATTACAAATTGAGATTGGGATGCTAAAGGAGAGGAAAGATTCTACCAGATGCTACAACAAAGGAACCTCACCTGATTAGGATATCAAGGAGGCTTCTCTAAAGAAGTGATCCTAGAGCTGAGAGCTGATGAATGAGCAGGAGTTACTATGGAAAGTGGGGAGAGATGGAGACAGCACTCCAGTCTGAAGAGGCAGCAAGTGTGAAGCCTCTCCTGCAAAACGAACCGAAATCTTCTGGAGGGATGAAAGAGGCCTAGGAGCTACCAGGCAGAAAGCCAGGGGTGAGCAGTATGAGAGGGGACCAAAGAGGTAGCAGGCCAAACCATGTCAGACATTTCTGGAACAAAATTTAATTTTCATATATTTTTCTACCTTTTTATTTTATATTGGACTATAGTTGATTAACAATGTTGTGTTCGTTTCAGGTGTACAGCAAAGTGATTCAGTTATACATATACGTGTATCCATTCTTGTTCAAATTCTTTTCCCATTTATGTTGTCACATAATACTGAGCAGAGTTCCCTGTGCTATACAGTGCGTCCTTGCTGGTTATCCATTTTAAGTATAGCAGTGTGGACATGTCAATCCCAACCTCCTTAGAGAAGTTTTAGGTCATGGCAGAACTGAGAGGAGGGTAAAGAGAGTTCCTGTATACCCGCTGCTTCCACACATGCGTAGCCTCCCCCATTATTCACATCCCCCACCAGAGTGGCATAGTCGTTACTATCAGCAAACCTACACTGACACGTCATCGTCAACCAAAGTCCATAGTTTCCATTAGGGTTCATGCTTGGTGTTGTACATTCTATGGTTTTGGACATATGTATGATGACATGTATTCATCATTATAGTACCATACAGGATAGTTTCATAGCCCTAAAAATCCTCTGTGCTCCACCTATTCATCCTCCCACCCCTCACCCCTGGCAGGCCACTGATCTCTTTACTGTCTCCACAGTTTTGCCTTTTCCAGAATGTCATGTAGTTGGAATCATACAGTATGTAGCCTTTTCAGATTGATTTCTTTCACTTAGTAAGATGCACTTAAGGGTCCCCCATGACTTGATAGTTAAGGGTCCCCTCATGACTTGATAGTTCATTTCTTTTTAGTGCTGAATAATATTCCATTGTCTAGATGTGCCACAGTTTATTTATCCATTCACCTACTGAAGGACACCTTGATTGCTTGCAAGTTTTAGCAATCATGACTAAAGCTGCTATAAACATCTATGTGTAGGTTTTTGTGTGGATGTAAGTTTTCAACGCTTTGGGTACATACCAAGGAGTGCAACTGCTGGATCATATGGTACAGATGATACAATTTTAAAGATTATATCAATTCCTTTCCATACATATTCTCATGGTTTGTAACCTAAATAGTTGCCTCAAATCTTTTATTTTGCAGTGGAGATCTAATAATACAGGGAATGCCCAATCATTATATCTCAAACAGTATGAAATCAGTAAACCCTACATACCTAAAGTATAATGCATCACACTGTACTGTCTTTTCTAGTAGACCATAAGTTTGCGAGCAGGGACTGCATACAGTTCAACTTTGTATCTCTGGAGTCTAGTACAGCGACTTGGATATAGCCGCCATCTTAAAAAGATGTGTGAATTATTAAGTTATTCAAGATCCATTTCCAGTCATGGAAAAACAGGTTATTCAGACCACCCTCCCACTTAAAACGAAATACTGGATAAAATTTTTAAAGGAAATTATTCAAAGCATCATAATGCTAGAAAGATACCAATAAATTCCAAGGCTAAACTTTAAGGGCAAGGCTGACCTCCTTTCCTTATGTCCTTAATGAACATGAAACTTCTGTTTCAATTAATTAATCTCTTCAGTCATTGAAATACTATTTGTGCTTTCTCCAAGTCTTCAATGTCCCCCCTCACCTTCCCTCTAACCGTCAAACTTCCATTCAGAACCTTCATAACAGTCCTAATCATCATGTCCTCCTAGCTGTCTTCCTTAATCCTACCAGGAGTAAGTGATCTTTCCTTCTTCTGCAAGTGCATTAGGAATATTCAATTCCATGAAACTGGCAGTTAAACTAAACCCTGACTCCTCTATACCATCTTCCTTATTGTTGCTTTGGATTTTAAAAATATGTGTAAATTATGTTTTGTTTCTTAACCAAATTTTATGACCCTAAAGAGCATGGCTTTTGTTGTATGCCTCTTTTACCTGTGTGGATTCTTCAACTTAGACAACTAGCCAATGTTTGTTCATATAAGTAGAATCATTTATAAATTGTCTCTAAACCAGTGGTTCTCAATTTTAAGCATGTATCAGAATGACAAGGAGGGTGATTAACAGAGATTAAACATGGATTTCTGCCCACCCCCCACCCCCGAAGTTTCTGATTCATTAGGTCTGGGGAACAATACCAGAATTTGCATATCTAACAAATTCCCAGGTAATGCTGCTGGGTCCAGGATCATACTTTGAGAACCACTGCTCTAAATCTTTGTGTCTTGAGAATAGTTGCTATAATACGGTTCTTATGATTTGTCCCAACATTTCTACATCAGTATCCTTATCTCTGGGGAAGTTTACAGAGGATATCACTCAGACAGAACTAATATATATTTTACTGGCCATTCAGCTGCGATCAGTAGCTATTTCAAAACCACATTGGTCTATTTCTTTTAACCTTTTGGCTAAAGAGTGTAGTATTACAAGTCAGAAACATCCTGCAATCTTAATAACATGCTACATCCCTTTTTATCTTGTCATCTTCTTTTGTGATTAATGTTTTAAAACTTAGCTAGAATTCTTTACCTTACTCATATTTCCTCAAAATGTGTGGATGCTCATCTTATCCACTGATACTATGCTTTTAAGACGATGTCTGTACTTCCTCTGCTTTGTGGAGGAAGGTCTTATTTACGGTTTCATTCTTCCTTTTCTCTTGATAGGCAGTGGGGATACAAGCACGACTATAATGTGGATTGCTAGAGTGATGGGAATGAGGGTGTGAATTTGGAGGGAGTTGAACTTGGAAGGAATTAAAGAAAATGTTTTAATATAGACATTTAACCTCTAGGAGCTTTTATGAAAATTGACTCCTTTGAAGAAAAAAAAAAAAAAAACTAACATACTCCCATGATGTTGAGGTGGACCATGGATTCAATAAGTCTTCTAAGAACCTGTAAGCCTGGTTGGTCTCTGGACTTACTATATTTTCAGTTGTTTTGTGATTGTCTTGGCTATGTTATATCTATCAAGTTTGAAATGAAGGTCGGATACTGACATATTGGAGCTCCAAACCGATAGAGTTGGCTTTGGGTAAATAAGGCAAAGCATGATGTCATTTTAAACATGAATTGAGCACGAGAGGAGGGTATGATAGTAAAGAGAAACTCCCTACTTGTTCAAGTGTCTCAACAGCAGTGGGTAAGGCTACTAAGAATTAATTAGTTTATTTGTATGCCACACTTTGGCTAAAGATATGGGATTTGCTGTGGGGCAGGCTACTCATCCTTTGGGGGTTGTAGGAATTGCTATGGCAAAGGCCAGATGGTATTTTGTCTAAAATATTAATTTCCAAGCCAAAATGCATAGTGACATGCCAGCTCTTATGTGAGTGGGACAGAGACACATGAAGTGATTTAACTTGTTTTTATGAGGGATTCTGAGTGACAGTGGTACCAAAAGAAACACTGCTTTGATGCCTTGTGACAAAATGTGAAACAGAAGAGGTGATAATCATTCTCCTCATCTCAGTTCCCGGAGGACTCTCAGGAACATGAAACCTTGGCACCTTGAGGAACCCTCATTGTGAATCCTAGGTGACACCCGTCTTGGTCCAGATATCAGTGTTCTTGTGAAAGACACTGAAAACAATGGTAGAGATGAGGTGCCATCTTCAAGTGACTTCACAGAAAACCTCTAGTTACAGGAAAGAAGGTAGCTGAGGAAAGATGAGGGGAAACCAAGATATGCTCCCAAATCTATTGTTCCTGAGCTTCCAGAGAAGTCCCGGGCACTTCTAGAAAATACCTGGACCAGAAAATTAGAGAGGCAAAGGGGATGACTTGTGGCTAAAGGTACTGCATTATCACTGATAGAAGAAGCCATCAACAATCGATAGATACTGTTCACCGACAGTCACAGACTGGTGTGACTTAGGGAAGCTCAGATCTGATTACATAGGGCATGGTTAGGAGAATCTGGAGGCCAGCTGAAGACAAGGAAATATCTGTGTTCGCTTACTTCCTTTACTTTGCAATGAAGCCTTATAACCTAAAGTAACAAAAATGAATACCAATTTTCCAAAAGATTTTGGTCACAATGACCAATGAAGAAAAAACTATCAAAAAGATTACCAAGTAAAACTAACAGAACATTATATATTATTTAACATGAGGCAAATATAACCATATATAACAGGTTGTGAAGTTCCGAGGTGTCAAGTGCTCCTCAGAAAAGGATTTGAGACAGTAAAAAAAAAAAAAGGGGGGGGGGGGATGAATGCCTGATTAAATATTTCCTCATAGGGACTTCCCTGGTGGCACAGTGGTTAAGAATCCACCTGCCAATGCAGGGGACACGGGTTCGATCCCTGGTCCGGGAAGAGCCCACGTGCCACAGAGCAAGTAAGCCTGTGCGCCACAACTACTGAGCCTGCGCTCTAGAGCCTGCCAGCCACAACTACTGAGCCCACATGCCACAACTACCGAAGCCCGCGCACCTAGAGCCTGTGCTCCGCAACAACAAGAGCCACCGCAATGAGAAGCCCAAGCACCACAACAAAGAATAGCCCCTGCTCGCCGCAACTAGAGAAAGCCCGCACGCAGCAATGAAGACCCAACGAAGCCAAAAAATAAATAAATAAAAAAATTTAAAAAATCTTCTCATAAACTTGTTTGTGATCATTGGATAATATTTTACTGCTTAAAATTTACATATTGTTTTAATAGCAAGAATCATGACATTTTAGCAAGTAAAGCAAAAACAGATGCCCAATGAACTTGAATTTTGATCAACAAACTCATGTTTTCAGTGAGTAAACCCAGAATAAATCATCTGGAGGAAACATAATTCTGAATTTACAATTTGGGAATTTGTGCCCGTATTCACCAATTATTAATCCTTTAACTCTCTTTATTTCTAAGAAATCTGTAGTTGTTTGAGATAAATATACTATGGAGTGGACTTCTTGAGAATTTGGAAAATACAGCGATTAAAAAGTACTTCTTTTAGGATTTTGTTTTTTCCTCAGGTTGAAAGCAGAATAACGTAAAAATTCTTCACTTGTGGAAAAGCATTTTTCAGCCATGCATTACATTTAACTAGAAAATAAACACGAAGCCAAGCTAGGAGTTCATTATTGAAAAACTAACTTTAACACTGACTCATTTAGAGATTAAGTCAGTTAACTGGCAAAACTATTGATTCTTGCCAAATTGCAACCTCCCTGTCAGCTAAGGACAACTGATCCAAATAAATGTCTTGTGGCTATGGCAACACAATTTTCACAATAATATAAACAGAAATACATTTTTAAAAAGAGAAAGAGTTTTCTTCATATCATCAGATATACAGTAATAGATATACGATGCTATTAGTACTAACATACCTCTTTCACACACACACACACACACACACACACACACACAAAGAACACTGCGTGTAATAGTAAAGATTCGCTGTGCGACATTTTTCTTTGTAATTTATTTTAAAAATCTGAATCTAAGGTTATAACATCCAGTGCTTTTTAAACACCATTTCCTCAAAGAAATCAAGTAGAGTCATCCCTCAGTATCTGTGGGGAATTGGTTCCAGGACTCCTGTGGGTACCAAAATCCACAGATACTCAAGTCCCTCATGGTACAGTCTTGCCCTCAGTATCTGCGGGTTCTGCATCTCTGGATGCGGAAGGTCAACCGTGCTTACGCTTTGTTTTACAGCATTAATCAGGCTTATAATGATTTGGGTGACAAGTTTTTAATGGCCTCCCTTGCCAAATCTAAGATTCCATGAGAGAAGAGACTGTCCCTCATGTTTTGTTCATGACACTGTCCGTAGTGACTGGGACTTTGTAAGTCCTCAATGGGAAATTTGTTGGATGATTAAGTTCCTGTACAATCTATTCAAAACATCTGTGACAATGGTCATAATTCCTTGTTTTTATTTACTCAACTATTTACACTCAAATATATTAATTTATACATAAATATTTATAAGAATTGGGGGTTTTGGTCTATATTAAAACTCTACTAAGTATAGAAAAGGTTAATCTGTAGCAAAGCAGAGTAAGTGTTCAATATCTACCCTTGTGGTGCCTCATATTCCATCATCCAAGGATTTCTTTGTTTTCCTGCACTGCTTTTCCCAGTGGTCTTATTTTAGAATGCAGATTCTCTAGGGAGGGAATGTTCAGAGTGTAGAATATACTAGGGCAAATTAGTTTTTCCATTTCACTTTTCAATTGGGTTTCCCTGACAAAAACTCTAGACTGAAGTAATCTCGGTGCAGTTTTTAGTCTCTTAACTGGTACTATATATATATATATATATATACACACACACATATACATATACGGGATACAGAGGATAAAAGACTCAAATAAGCTGGAGGGGTGGGTCATCAAAGTTTTAGGCACTTTATATTTGATTGACAACTCCCTACCTTAATGATTTAACTCAGTACCATTTAAAAATATTTAATCTTCTCTTATATATCCTGGAGGTGACTGAAGTTGTTGTAGCTTAAACTTTCCGATATATTTTTTGGTAAAAATTTTATCCACATACAACATAAATATAGAAAACTGCTCAACTCACAATTGTACAGCTCAGCGAATTTCTGCAGTTATCACAGTCATATAACCAGCACCCCAGGAAAGCTCCCCTCATGCTCCCTTCCAGTCACTGACTTTTCACACCAAATATTAGTTTTCTGAGATGTTTTTAGCTAACAGCTCTTTATAGAATGTGTGAGCACTTAAAACCTATTCTATTTTTTTTTCTGTTCCTGAGCTTTAGCCAAAATTCTGAGAAACTATAAACAATCCCATTCGACATCCTCTGACGTATCTTTAAGATTACAAGGCCAAACCTCTCAGAATAATTCTGAGACTCAATCAAAGGAGAAATAAATCTAATTTATACATTTAATGTTTGCTATCCTTCATTAAAATCATATCAAGGAATTGATTTCATTTGTTCTCATTACCTTTTGCCTTTAAAAACTGGCGAAATTAGCAACGAAATTTTCTCCTAGAAGTAAATCTTTTCAGATACAGGTTCTAGTTGATTCTTCACTTCCAATGAGTTAAAGAGAAAAGACATCCAAATTTTCAAAGAACTGCAGATTTAGAGGATTAAATCTGACAAAGCCCTTATTGACCATTCCATCCAGACAACCCAATTTGCAGATGAAAAAGTGGAGGCCAGGAAAGCAAAGTGTCTCATCACAATATTAAGTAAGGCAGACCCGTACTAGGACCTAATCCCTCCATATCCCGTGGATAGCTCTTTCCAAACTATAAGTAGAGCTGCTTCTATGGAGTGAGATGGCCTGAATGGAAGCTCTGATTCCACCACTGACTGGCTAGGTGAGCTTAGGCATATTGCTAGTGTCTCTTAAGCCTTGGTTTACTCATCTTCACAATGAGTTACTGTGTGTACTTGGCAAATAGTCAACAACACATAGTCACAATAACTATTGTTACTGCTGCTGTAGTTCCTGTTGCTGAGAGAGGGGAAGAAACCCAGATGTGACCCCACTGCATACACTCTCATAAATATGGGGCATCTGACAGTTTACAAAACTCTTAGGGATGCCATAATGGGGGGTGGAACTCATTGTCTGGCAGGCTCCTGAAACATTCTGTAGTTACTCCCTAAAAGTAGTTTGACTGAAGGAAAGTAAAACGCGACCAACAAACGTGTTGCTAAGTCACTAGTCCTGACCAACAGTTAGATACTTTGGTACGGCTGTCAAGATATCTCAGAATGGTACCTTTGGGGGGTACAGTAAAAATTGGCTATAAATGGATTAGTCAGAGTATATGGATGATCACCAGAAAGAGAGAATACCTCTCACGTGCTACTTTACATATGAAGAGCTGTGAGACCCTTTTCTCCCTTGATTTGGACACCAGCACAATGTAGCCCAAGTAGCAGTGACTTTATTAGTAGACACATTCCATCATCAAATCATTTTGTTCTGCAAGTCAGTTATTTTGCAAAAGTTCCATTATTCAATCTTATCTCCCAGGTTTCACATTTTTCTTTTGTATTTATCCCGCTAAAATTCATCTTGATTAACTCTCATCATTCCAAACTACCAAGATTATTTTAGACACTGGTTTGACATCCAGTGTTAGCCATTCATCCCAGGTGTTTAACATCTGAGAAGTGATCATCATACCTTTTAGGAATACTCTGGGTTGTCTAAATCTACTCCCATCACACAAATACTGAGATGGTCCATTGTCCAATGTGCTTTGAATATAGCCACTCAAAACACCTACAGATAAACTTACGTGTGCGATTATCCAGTTCTTATATTATCCTCTTTTTCATCAAGACAACGTGATAAAGAATTTTGGTTTTCCCCTACAGAAATAACAGAAAGGCTAACTCTCCACTCAATTTCCTCAAGTATATGCACAGTTGCTAAAATATCAACCAACTGATAATGGCTAATCACTTTAAGTTACCTCAGGTCAGGTTCCTTTTCCTAAAACTCTTTTAGTTAGTCTCAATATTTGTTTTGCCAACTTAGAAAGACAGAAGTTTACTAAACTCTTTCAGGTTTTTTAATTGAACTCCAAATATACAACCCCTGGAATAAGGAAATCATTGAAAGGATTACTGATCAGGTTTGCATACTGGAAATAATTTTATACCTCATTCAGTCTAGCTGCCCAACAGAACACTAGATTATTCCATGGAGCAGACATCAGGAAAATGTCCTAAGATTCTATTACACAGTTCTCAAAGGAAATATTTACACGTCTCAACATCGTTGTTTTTCAGTGAATAAATGAGAGTCCTAGTAATCTGAGAACTGCCCTGCTCACAGGGAAGCTTGTTTGTTCAACAATCTCCTTGGGAGTTTCAAGACACCCATCTGCAGCTGTTCTTTTTATTGGGCTTTATGAAACACATGCCTCATACAGAAAAACCAATCTGCGCATTTTGAGGCATAGTAATACTGGAACATACTTCTTTTAGGAAGGGGAAGAGAAAGTGACCACTAGAAATGGATGTGGTTTTATGGCGGTTAGTGTAAGAATTATATAACAACCCATTTCCTATCATTATTAAAAGCCTCGATTCATATAAGAAATGCAACTTAATCATCATATACTGACAGATTTGGATAGAATTCAGAAAGGTTATCCGAAACCCGAAGGAATTTTTGTGGTTACTGTTATTTTTTCTTTTTTAGTTATGTATGCCAGTTATTTATATTTTGTCTCTCAGCTACAAATGTATCCTTTTGTATTCTACAATGCAAGCGCTGAACTCTAAAAACTGTATTTTCCAGACTCCTTTGCCAGTTGGCTTCCTGTTAGATTCAACTAATAGAAGACACTAGAGAGACACTGGAAAGCAAGGGTAAAGACTGTGGTTTTGTTTCATGCCCCAGAATCAGCAGTTCCTTTCAGTTTAATTTATTTCTGGCATTCCCAGAACACCTGCCTCATTATGCCTACTCAAAGGTACCAGAAGCAGCCAGGGGTCCCCACCCCCTCAGAAGTCTGAGCTCCAGCTCTGTAGAGTCCCTCCTCTAAGATCCTAGGTTACCAGGAACAGCTGGATGGTAACCTAAGTCTCAGTTCCAATTCAGCCAGTCTCCTCCTCCCAGCTCCTAGGTTCTGGTCACCCCAATTTCTTCCCTTTAATATTCTCAGACTTAGAGGTGGTAGATGTCTCTTGCAGTTATTATCTTTGGGTTACCTGTCTTCTTTTTGCTCTTTTAGCCCTCCAACACCTGTATACTCAATTCCCTATACTAAATTCCTTCTGTTGAATACAGTGTGGTTTCTATTTAACTAACTGGATCATAACTGATACATTATAAAATGACTGTTTTTCCCAGAATGCCCTCTAATAACATTTGTGAAGTACCTCTTCTTAGTAACAAGTAGCTTCTGTGCACATTTGTCTCTTGAAAAAGAGGGGACATTCAACATTTGCAAGTGACCAAGTCAGTGAAATGATTATTTGAACCCTAAAAACGTAAACAGACATACCTGTTCAATAACTATAAATATCTGCTTCAGGGAAATGAATTTTATTAAAGAAAATTCTGTAATAAAGTTTGTTCTTGCTGATTATGCAAATACGTTGCCAATAAACAAAATTTGCCGGCCACCCATCATGAGTAATAAGTCCCATACTGACAGCCTGGGTTTATATGAGCAACTGGAAGATGAGACTGATGGAGACTGATATTTGTTAACAGCCTATATGTGAGCTGAGTACTTTCAACATATGTTTCTTTGGTTTATCATCACAGAAGTGAATGAGGTAAATATTATCTCCATTTTGTAGAAGGGGAATACAGGCTCAAGAGGATAAATTACTGCTCAAGGTCATATAACTGGTGTGAGACAGAGGCATAACTTTAATCCAAAGGTCTACCATCACTTGTATCATACTTCCTTCCTGCTTAGAAGCCATGATCTCTGGCTTCAATAACTTTATAGACAAATCACACTATCATAAAAATTACTTAATATTTACAAAATTAAATATATATAAATATTGTGGAGAGTAAAGACCTGATCATTTAGCTTGTGATCATCACATATTACATATTTTAAAATCTAGTTTTAATAGGTAAAATGAAAGAGTGAAAGAGTTAGAAAGGTATAAAGCAATAATTTAATGCATCCTTCTGCTATTAGACAAGTCTTCACCTAATGCCCATGATAAAGTTATGTAAACAAAAAAGCAATAATTAGTATGAGAGAAGGGAGATAGAACACCGGACAATTTAATTGGATTTTGTTGAAGTAAGAAATGACAGACTAAACAATAAATAGGGAAACGGTACAGTTATCTGGGTAGAACAGAAATAATAGCTGATCAGGGACAAAGACACAGGGATTCCAAATCCCATTTTGCCACTGACTCACTTGGTAACATTTGACAAGTTATAAACTGCCTGCTTTTTACTTCTCCCAAAAGAAAACAGAGGAAAGACGATATGAGAGTCATGCACTGTATCACAGGATCATTGTGAGGAATAACTATTCAAAGAACTTTTCATAAAGTATTTAGACAATATCAAATACTACATAATACTACAGTTTAATAGACAAAATGATTCAAATTCCCAGATTACTGAAGTGACTAAGCTTTAATGTGATCCTCTGAAAACAGGACAAGAGGTTATATATGAAATTAAGTGAGGAATTTATTTCTATTTGCATTCCAGTCATTCCAATGGCAAAGTCTGGCTTATATAGGTGTAAACAAACAGGAATTGTGCAAACATTCTGTTGATCTAGTTCTTCAGAGGCCAATGAGCTAAGTTTCAGTGAATGAGATCCCCTGAATGTTAAGTTTTGTCCAACTCAGATACATTTCTACAAACAAAGCCAAAGGCTATATAGAGACATCGAGAGTATAGGGTCTATGAAAGTTTCACAGGGGAGCTGCAACATACTACAGCCAGCACATAGCATGCTCACAGAGAAGACGTATCAAACTAGGGGGAGTACATTAGTTGGCATGTAGGGAAGTCCTTGACAAAGATAGTAACCCCAAAGTAATGGATAATTATAATCTGAACCAGAATATAAACAAGTCTTAACTGAAATGTAAGCCTAAAGCAAAATGTAACATCCAACACTCAATACAACTCAACTGGATTCAGAATCTAGTGTAATTTTAGACAGATGTTGAAATCAAACAGGTGTTATAATCTGGAAAAATGGGCTAATAATGACAAGAGTTTAGACGTAACTGTAGTGTATCTTGAGAAGCAGGGTTGCATCTAGGAAAATTTATCTGAGATAAGAGAGGAAGATGTGGAGTCAAGGACTCAATTCTGGGAAATAAGGCTAGTTCTGTAAAGGCAGAAAATCAGGCTCTGATCAGTAAGCCAGGGTAGAGTCTTTGGTCCCTTTCCATGCTCTACAAACCTCAGAGACTCAAGTAGACAGGCAGATAAACCTCTAACCTCTCAATGGGAAATGAAAGGGATTAGATTCCAAAAGTGCCACCAGGGTATTGAGAATGCCTAGGGTTAGCTGCATTCCAAAAGTGCCACCAGGGTATTGAGAATGCCTAGGGTTAGTTGCTTTCCAGTCACCTCAAACTCCCACCCCCTGGATTTCTGAGGACCATTATAAGACTTCTATTTACCCTCTCACCAGGTATTTGGAGGAATTGCCTAATGTTTTCTCAGTCTGGGCTACACTTATACCAAGGTCAAGGAGAGGAAGGCGGCAGATTACTGGAAGATTAATTTGTTCAACTGAGCTGCAAAACGCAACGAAAAGGAGATTGACGCACAGGATTCTTTTGTAAGTGAAGTACACATTTATAAAATTATTTAAATGTTCAATTGAGTACTGAATTTAAAAATATGGAAAAAGGGGTTTCTCTGGTGGCGCAGTGGTTGAGAGTCCGCCTGCCGATGCAGGGGACACGGGTTCGTGCTCCCATCCAGGAAGATCGCACATGCCGCGGAGCGGCTAGGCCCGTGAGTCATGGCCGCTGAGCGTCCGGAGCCTGTACTCCGCAATGGGAGAGGCCACAACGCTGAGAGGCCCGCGTACCGCGAAAAAAAAAAAAAAAAACGAAAAAAAGAAGCACTACCTTAACTTAGCAGAACTTTTACAAAGAATTAACACAATTGATCTAGCAATTGGCCAAGAGGAAAGAAATATGTACATGTGGGAAACAAATGCATAGAACTCATTAAAACCAGAGAAGGATTACCAGCTGAAAACATTTTAGCAAGCTCATAAAAAGTTTGAATAAAAGTATGTTATAGAGGGCTCACTCTTAGCCACAGGAGAGGCCATGCCACAGAAAGATACAAGGCAAGTATCTCTTAACAAAGCAATGTTACGACAGTGAAGTCTTAACAGAACACTTCGCATTTACTGTGTGCCAAGAATTTTCTAAATGTTTTACAAGTACTTATTTAATAAGCCCTCAAAATCACCCTATGAGATGGGTATCGTTTTTATTCCCATTTTACAGGTGAAAAAACTGAATCACTGAAAGGTTAACTAACTGGCCCAAGATCACACCATTTATAAATTGTGGTTCTAAAGCTCCAACTCAGGCAGCCTGATCCCAGAGTCCACGTTCTTAACTAATACATTATTCAGCCTATTCAAGAGCTGACTCCAGACTGACAATTCTGGTTGTAAGGCAAGTTTCTCCAGTACCTGACTCCATGCTGATTATTCTTGTTCTAGGGCAAGTTAAAACATATCTATCCTTATTCCCTCTCACTCATAGTATATTTTGAATTATTCTAGGATAAAAAGAAATTTCAGGTGAATTTAAAAATCCAAGGCATTAGCGACTACAGCTTTCCAGCTTTTTCGGGGGTTAAACAAATACCTCTGGAAAAAAGGTTAATTGAAAACAATAATCCACTGAGCAATCTCCTCCTTGGGGTTTAAAATTCTGAATTTAATCTATATAGGTATGTTATAGAGTCTTGTTTAGAAAAATAGATCATATGAAATTACTGAGTTTGGTTACTTTCAAAAATATTCTAGATACATAAAGATAGGCAGTCCTATAGTGTCACATTTTTGAATCTCAGCGTATTCCATCTTCCTTACCAGTCATGTTAGAAGAACATGTACTTGTGTCTAATAATGTATTTAAAAGCTTTAATAATTATATGAAAATAAACCAAATAGAAAGCAAAAAACACATCCATCAGGACAATCTTGGCAAAAGCCATGGTTTTGTCAATAATTAAATTTAATTACCAGATGCTTCTGCTGTAGCACATGAGAATAATGCTAGTATTTGAGACCACAACTGGCATTCTAATAACAGACAAACCCTACACAAATATGGTTTTTATGGGTTTCATTAGTAGATGCTGTGAAGCAAACTTTGATCTGTCTTATATTTAAATCATGTAGGAGTGGAACTCGACTTCAATGTCTTAGAAGGTCAGATGGAAACAATATTTTACCCAAGTATCTGTACCCACATGAAACTGACTGAAAAGCAATCAGTGCAAATGCTCACAGATGTTCAGGATTCACTTGCCAGCTTAACCAGTGACCACAATGTTAAGGTCACGTGGGATTCCGTGCCTCATGCACAGAGATTATCAGCGTCCTCGTTTTTCAGATACAAAAACAGCCTGAGAATGAGGAACTGACTCCTCTGAGGTCACACAAGTGGTTAGAAGCTGAGCTGTATGTAGACCAAGCCCATCACCTGATCTCCGTCCTTTGACTCTTAAGCCTGCTTCCCCACTCACTTCGGTTTAATGTTGGCAAGAAGTGATGTCAAAAGAGAGAATGAAGATAAAAATATCAGAAGAATCTCTTCTTAGAACAAACTTTAGCACTGAAAGCTAGATGGCAATAGCACTTTTTTAGCTCATGATTTAAAGAATGACTCTATTTAATACCATCTTTGGCAATACTGACAATTTATAACTATGTATTTGCAGTTATCCATTGTAAAGAAATCACTGGTGTAAGATTTACCCTCTAAACTTCAGGGACAACAGGGAAAAAAACTGCTGCCATGAAGTATTTATAATTTGTTTGTATAAGTCAGGATTCCTAGCAGGAAACACAAATCATTCTAGCTATTTTAAGAAAGAAAAGACTTAAATCAGGGACTTAGGTGTTATGAAATCATTGGAAGCCCTAAAGGAGCAGAAATCAGGGGTCATCACTCAAATTCTTGGGTTTAAAAACATGCTACCATAGATGTGATCCAAGGATTAGGAGGCTGCCTCTGGACAACTGCCTCTGCATACCCATAAAGTTGGTTATTTCATTCCGAAACCCTGATTTTCACTGTCACAGTTTTTTCTAGACACTCTCTTGGCTTCACCACCTCTGCAGGCCACGAGAAAGAGCATCTGGAATTTGGCCTCTGCCTGAAGTCTGCATTCCAAGTCTCTTAATGAATGAATCTAATTGAACGGAGAGTTAATTCATATGCAGAATCCTAGCTGCAAGGGAGCCTAGGAAATAGTCTTCAGTTTCTAGCCTTTGCAGAATTGGATGGTACGTAGAAAAAGGTGGGAATTAATAGGGAGTTCCAATCATGTTCATCATGATGTTAGTATTTTATAATTTAATAACAGGAAAACCACATCTTAAGGTTTTGAAAAACCAAAGTGCTATAGTAAGACCCTTTTTGTTCAACCTTTTCGTGCGAGGAGAGAGGGTAGAGGGAGAGTGAAGAAGGAAAACATGGTCTGAATGTTATCTTGTGCATTTAATTCCTGTTGTCCAGCTGTGTAGCAAGGTGAAGAGCCAAAAACTAAAGGACGGTCTTTTAAAATTACTAATTTTTAAAATGTTAACATCCCTGGATGAAGCCACGTTTTAAGCACCTATCAGTTGATACCTTTAAAGTTACTAGCAGGATTGATGGCAGGGTTCAGGGGTGGGTTTCAGAGACAAATTTCACCCATTTTTTTGCCCTAAAGGAAACTTAAAGCTAAGTGTAGCTCAGACCCAGGTTTGAATACCAGCTCCTCTATTTTTGTGATCTTAAGCAAGCTGCTTGGATTTCCAATGTCTTAAGGATTCTGTATGATAAGGATGAAAATAGCATACTTACCACGTTTTCTGAAGATTAACTAATTTTGTGATGTTTCCAGTATAAATGCTAAATGACAGGATGAAGACAACAAATACAATAGCAATTCAAAGTTCAAAGAAATGACCAGGAGCTAGAATAAATTGGGGCCATCATAGAGCAACTGGGACTGAGGTTGGGGTTTTATAGGTAGTAGAACTGATGGAGAAACTTTGTAGACAGAGGGAGTAAGTTTCAGAACTGGTAGATGGGAAGGAGATTGTGAGGATCTGATCTAGGGACACCTTCAGGAGAGAAAGGCAAAAAAAAAGAAGGGACCATTAAAATCTCTTTGTAACATGTTAATCTAATCAGACCTCATGATGGTCTGATTTACTAGAGGAGAAATATGGGGACTTCTTTTCTGTAGGATGCTTTTATCAGGATATACCTGGTCTCTCTAAGTTGCTTACAGAAAACAAATCTGGAATTTTTTTTATTTATTAGGCATAGAAAACTGGAAAAAGTCAGTGTTAACTATGTAAATATCACTGTAATGGGAAACCTGAACGAACTTTTTGGCCAATCCAATATAATGGAGATGCTCATGACTTAGAAAACTCACTCCGTGTACCTGATGTCTCATATGGATTACTCAGGCAACTTATACATAAAATCTGATCCAGGGCAAATACTAAGATAGAGAAGAAGAACGTGGCAGTTGTACTGGCAGTCTCAGGTTTCATGCTCCACCTGTGTCTACCAATTACCCATGTCCTTAGAGTTATTATTCTGACACAAGGTAAGATCTCTAGTTCTACAGAGTGTGATTCAACAATCTGACCCCTTACTTTACCCCAGTAGCATAAATGATTCATTTAGCCGATAGTGGGTGGAACACATCCATTGAGGCAAGGACTTGTATTTGATGTAATGAAAGGCGGTCGTTGGAAAAGGGAGTTGTACTTAAATTTGAGAGTTTTAAATTAGAGGTTTTGGAATTTGGATTTCATGTCATAATAAGGGAATGATAGTGGTGGATTAAATAAGATGATATAAGTGTGTTAATCCAGTAAAACAGTATGTAGGACAACAGGAAAGAAATGAGATTTTAGGTACAAGATTTGTAGATGACTGTGGTAATTCAGGCAAAAGTGGTGAGAAGACTGTAAAGGCTTGAACAGATGCTTGAGATATAATTAAAGTGTTCTTAGAGATTTATTAGTCATAAAAAATAAAGAGTTAAAAGTAGTAGCTTTTAGGCTGACTGACAGGTGCTGTCTGGGACAGAAACAGGTAAGTTTAGTGTTAGTTTGACATAGAATTTTTTAAGGACCAATGAATCCAAGGAGCTAGGAGAATACAGAGGCACACACCCACACTATCTCACACATATACACACACACACAATCCATGTTTGGAGACGAAGAGACATACAGACATGCAGTCGATCCCATAGTGTAAATCAGTTACCAAGGTAATTACCAAGTCCTCTGAGAGTGAATAGGACATAAAGAGAATTTATGCTTGATTGAAAGGATAACCAAAAAAAAAAAAAAAAATCACAGAAGTGGTTCCAATGATCCCTCTCCTGTTCTCCCTCCTCTGGTCACAAAGTGTGACAAATGTGTATAGTGACAGATTTTATATTCTTGACCCATTGTGAACCATGATTTTTCTGTGCCAAGACCCCAGTATATTGGCTCCTTGGCTTGTTTCAAGGGGGCAATATCTGGGGTTTAAGTTGAGATTCAAACCATCATTTGAAGCAAGATATACCAAAACTCTGACTGAGGGACTCCCTCCTTATGATGACCATTCTTGTCCGTCAAAAGCACAGTTAATCTTCACAAAGTTGTTTCATCAGAAGTGGGTCTCTCTCCACTTGGTATATGAGGACCAGTAAGAGGAGTAGGGCATTGTAGTAAGCTGAATAACGGTCCCCCAAAGATGGCCATGTCCTAATCCCCGGTACCTAGGAATATGTTACCTTATGTGGACAAGGGAACTTTACAGACGTGACTAAGTTAAGGATCTTGACATGGGGGGAGTATCCTAGATTTTCCAGGTGAATCGAATGTAACCACAAGGGTCCTTAAGAAAGGGAGGCAGTAGAATTAAAGTGACAGAGAAGATGTGATGATGGAAGCACAGACTGGAGTAATGCCATGTAGACGAAGGAGTCATGAGCCAAGGAAAGCAGGCGGCCTCCAGAAGCTGCAAAAGGCGAGGAAAAAGATTCTCCCCTAGAGCCTCCAGAAGGAACCAGTCCTGCTGACACTTCTATTTAGCTTAGTGAGACTGATTTTAGACGTCTGATGTCCATACTGTAAGATTATAAATTTCTGTTGTTCTGAGTCAATAAATGTGTGGTAATTTTTTTTTTTAGCAGTGATAGGAAACTAATAGAGGTTTCTAATCATTTTTGGAACACCTATGTCACCACGGTTAGCAAGACAGTGTTTGGCTTACTTACAAAGGAAGAGATAAAACATTTTTATAGCCAGATTGTTCTGATGTGTATAAAGTTACCTCTGATCTAGGGTACATTTTACATGCCAAACAGTCACATTTTAAGCCCTGGATATAACACAATCCTTGCTACTTCCCTCAAAGGGAGGATAACATGGCATTATCCTACAAGGAAGTTCCCAATTCACAGACTAACCCAAATTTACCTTTTAGAATCACAGCTCCCTAGGTGATTATCACAAATGGAAACTATTTAGAAATATCCTCTGGGATAAATCAGAGGCATTAAGATAAAGAGACCCAAGAAAGTATCATTAATATGGCAACTGAAATTTTACTGATGACTTTAGAGAGAATAGTTCAAGTTGAGGGTGAAAGATCACCTCGATCAAGGAGAAGTGGTTCTCCACTGGGGACAATCTGTCCCCCAGGAGATGCTTAGCAATGTATGGAAACACCTTTTGGTTGTCACAAGTCTGGGAATGCTACTGGCATCTAGTGGATAGAGGCCAGGGATGCTACTGAACATCCTACAATACACAAGACAGTCCCCTCCCCCACCAGAAGAGAATTATCCAGTCCAAAATATCAAGAGTAGGAAATGCTGAGGTAGGAAACCCAGGCATAGAGTAAATGAGAAAGTCTGCGTGACCATGCTTATTTTTCAGAAAAGGAAACAGGAACTAAGAGAAAAGAAATGATCAAATTGATGCCATCTGAGTCCTAATTAGACACCTTTTGATAACATAGCCTCTCTAAAATATGTCTCTATCAATAGAGAAGAATGCATATGTTCTCATATATACCGAGTGTATGTAAATGTTGAGGCCCTTTCAAGTATAGAATAAATCTCAGTGTAACCCTTCAAAAAGTTCTACTGGAAATTTGTAACTTAAGGAAAGAGTAAGCCTTTCTAAGTACTTCAAATCATCTGTATCATTAGTTTATACAAACAAATAGCTTTTGTTTAAATATAAGCCTTCAGAAAGAAATACGAAGCCTAACTTCAGAAAGAAATCACTTAATCACTTGCAGATTTTATTCTGGAGGAAAAAATTAAGTTCTTTGGAAATTCCCAAAGAGAGCTGAGGGCTGAAGGCTGTCGGTGGCAGCATTCTCCGCAGATAGGGGAAATAAGTCACTCAGTCCTAAAGGAGAATCTAAACAAAAAGCACAGCCTCCACAAGCGGTTTGGACAGAGAGTGCTATGGGGCTTAGTTGAAGGGAATGAACTAACTGTGTGATGTGCGTAGAAAGTACAGGTTGGGTATAATGTTATTGAATTGGAATTTAAGCTGAAGCTTGGACTATGATGAGGATTATTCCAAGTAAAAAAAAGCTAGGGAATCACCTTTCAGGCAGAGGGAACAACATGTATAAAGTAATGGAGTCCAAACAGCAAAGCGTAATCAGAGGAAGGTCAAAGTCTAATCAAACTGGAGCTTAGAATAAATGTTAGAGGAGGAGAAGCAGGGGCTAAAGAAGGGGCTTGGGAAACAATTTTAAAATAAATTTAAAAAAATAAATTTTTTAAATAAATAAATTTTAAAATAAACAAGAGATATGGAATTTCTCCTATTGAGAAATCTAGCTCTAACAAGGGCTTTAAGAGGAGGAAGTAAGAGGATTTTACTTAAAGAAGATAATTCTGCAAGTACTGATGACGGGTGATTGAAACAGAGGGAACCCTAGAGCAGGACAATGTACTTACAGTAACTTGGACACTAAGTTGTGACAATAAGTTGAAATTGTTTTCTCTTCAGGGAAGGAAAAGTGTCGGAGATGAGGTAGATGATAAAGCACAGATTCCATGAAATTATCAAGAAATCAATTTACTCCCTTCTACCTACATACACCTCATATGTCACTACCTACGGAGCAGGCGCACTTACTAGTTTTAGTGCCAACATGAAATAATAACTTTAGCATTGAAGAATTCAAGTAGAAGCTTTGAACATACAAATGCCCTCTAGTTCATACCGGAAAGGTAGTTTTGAATGGCAACCAGGTGAACATGGAGGGCAACCAGTGATGATCAGTCAACCCTATTAAATGGCAATCAATGGCATGGATTGAATGTCTTTCATTCAATGACAGGTAAAAAAGCTAACAAAACCCCACAGCATAGGACACGAGAATATTCCATAGTAGAGCTTAACACTTTCGAAGCAGAAAAATATTTGCTATTAAGTGTATTATATAATGAATTATTTTGTGACTTGAATAAAATTTTAAAAATAGTCTTTAAAACAAGAGATAAAATATGAGCTGGCACAATAGTCTGACAAGAAGAGTTTGAAGACAGAGAGAAATTTATTGATTGATTCAACAAATATTTATTGAGCAGTCTTAGGTTGGCAGACCGAAGAGGCAGGCCGTGAACCAAGGATTCCCATGCAAGTCAGTTTTTAAGGAACAGCTTCCAGAAAGACCAGTGAGCAAGTGGCGGAAGCCAGAGATGGAAAGGGGAGAACTCTGAGCTTCAGGGAGAAGTGTAAGTTGCACTTCCCTTATTCTCACATAGTCTTTGGCTAAAGTCCACCCAGAGTGGCTATGTAAACTCCCAGGCTGTTCCAGCCCTCTGTGTGCATCAAAGCAGCTCCAGTAGCCAAAGGGTTCAGACACTGTGCAGGTGTTAGAAGCAAAGCACAGAGTAGCTGGGGGAATAGACACACAGAAATAGTAGAAGGGATTCTAGGGGATCTGAGCACCCACTGTGAAGTCACCATTGGGACGGGTACTATGACAGGGGATGAACAAGACAGAAAGTGTCCCTGCACTAATAGAACTTATATCCTAGGTTGGAAAATGCAAACTATAATCAAAGAAACAAACAATATAAACAGGATAATGATGGTTTATGTTAAGTATGATAAAGTGAATTAACATGTAAAAGAAAGAGAATGGGGAGACGGCATCTTATATTATGGAGTCAGGAAAGGCCTCTCAGACAAAGGAATATTTCTGCAGATACATTAAGCTTGAGTCTTAATGGAAAAAGGAGATAGATACCAAGGAAATATTGCAAAAAAAAAGAGAAAGAAAATCTCTATTAAAAGCATAAAAGAAAACATCAACTATATAAAACATAGACCCCAAGTCCAACATAGCAAGCTATCTTGGACAGTGGCTTAAAGCCTGAGTTTTAGTGGTTACATGTGTGGGAATATGAAATAAAGCTTGGGATCCAAGAAGGATGGGGATTCAGATCAAAGATCCCTCATATAGCTACCGTTCCTTAAGGGGCATATCTCCAGTGGGAAAATTAGGAAAAAAATGGTAGGGACAGGTAGATGTCTGTCTGTATTAGTCACAACTTTGCATAGAATAGTGGGGGCAAACAAAACCCCCAAATGTTTAACCACCTGTCTGTATTCAAGTGGGCTTGGGATCTAAATTCACACTATCTATATGGCCCCAAAAATTCGAGATGAAAAATTAGACTATATAATCCTGAGATGATAGTGTCTCTGGGTTCCTGGCAGAAGAAAATACAAATTCTCATTGGAACAAGGCACCATAGAGATAGGCACCAAATTTCCAAGAAACATGAGCTCACAATCAAAAGGAAATATATGAGTAAGACAAGTAAACCATGAGGAAGAACTAAGAAACAGCAAAGTGCAACATCAGACCCACTAAGTTTGGAGATTCTGGTTTTACCGGATATAGAATATAATGTACATTTGCTTATCGTATTTATAGGCCTGAAAGATTAACCAAAAAAAGGTTATAAAAATCACCAGTATTTCTGATGCCAGTTTGATAAAAACAGGCTTATCTAGGTACTTCCCAAATACATTTGGAATGATTGGGCAAAAACATTATTGATATACTTGAAAAACCAACTACTGTTTGTTGATTTTAGGAAACATTCCCGTCTCTCTCTAACTCTTCCCTGTATGATGGGGGCAAAAAGCCAGGAAACTATATTTCCCAGACCCCATTGCTAACAGAGTTTCATCTACATCCTGTCAATGAAAGGCATCTGCAGGAGCTTTGGATGGCACAAGACAAGGACAGCATTATTTTTCTCTGGCAACTGCATCTAGGAACATGGACATCAGAAGACAGTAGATTTCCTGAAATCTACCCTCCTGACTTTGTTCCCCCAGGATTCAGTAGTTGTGTGAGCCTCTAATTCCCAATATTAAACCTCTTCCTGCTGGAAATACCTAGAGTAGCTACTATTTTCCTGAGCAAGGCTTAGCCAGTGACCTATGAGGCATAGTCAAGGACAGGAAGTTAGGATGAATAACAGCATCCACAAGAGCTTTTAAATGCAGTCCCGACAACAGTGATTTACAGCCAAAGCTGAATTTTGACAATTGGATTAAATATTGAGATTTCAGAAACATGTGAATGGAACAGCTGAGCAAACTCTTGCTGAATATCTTCCTTGATGCCAAGACAAAACAGGGATGAATAAACGAATTCTGCAATATAATTAGTGGAATTTTTCAACTTATAAAAATGGATCATCATAAATACTGTAAAACCTAGACAACATGTCAGATCCCCATCAAAGTAATGCGATCACAAACAAGATGATCAATTAGGCAGAGGTCAAGCTTAAGAGCCTAACTGCCAAAATAGGCTTATTCCTTTAATGAAGGACTCTGGTGGCCATGTTAACTGATGACTCCCTTGAGATTATTTCATTTCAAGGATTTAATAATAGGTAGCCTTCCAGACTTCAGGAAATGTGGACTATTTTTAGATGCTGCAAATGTTGCTGAACATGGAACCTGAAATCTTAGGAAATATACTCAAGTTTTCCTTAATACGTTCACTCACAGAAACAAGTCAACTCCGTAATATTCAGTCTTCTGGATTGTACTTTTTTTTTTTTTAACGAAGAGACAGTAAAACACTTTAAGCTTTTAGAGTCTTCAACTACAAAGGACATAGAAATCACTTGGCAATAGAGTAATCTGAAAATCTAGGTAGGCTCTAAACCATCTTAATTTAGAGTTTCCATCCCACATAATACCAAATGTATTAGAATGCACTCATATCCCACAGTCGTTATGTTTTGCTGTATAATATTTAAAGAATATTTGCAATTTAGGTTTTGAAATTATTTGTCTTTGCATAACTTATTTAATTTATAATTGGACATGACCTCTCAACAATCATGCTGCATACTCGACAACTCTAACAAAATGAGAGTTTTTCTTTTCATATTTTATAGCTAATAATTTTTTTCATATCTCAGACAATTTCATAAGCCCTTGAGAAGCTATGGTTGGTATGAAACGTGAGACTAACAATAAGCAATTTGCAACTTGGGCTGAGAGTATGAACACATATGGTCATCTAACTGTTGATAAGTTTTCTTCTTCCCAGTACAAGATACTAGAAAGGGATGAGGAGAAAGACTTGATTTATCTGTCCATCCCTCTTTGAGTTTAGAAGCCCACCTAGACTCTGGTATTGTCAAGCCATCGATCTCTCCACTCCCACATGCCATGAGTCAGAGGTGCTCTCCCTCCTACCTGACTACTACCTGACACCCAGGAATCTTGTGGCTACTTCCTGTCAGGCTTTAGAGAGTCACTGAGCCCAGTTTGGCTATTAAGGAGTTACAGTGAGCATCAGCAAGGGTCCAGAGTCCAGAACACTGTCACTACTCAGATGAAAGTGCCTACTTAAGGTGACAGCCCTCCTGGCTAACACCACTGGCCTTTTCTGCTATTTAACTACCCATAGAGAGAAGGTGTTTTGATAACTGTCTTCCAGGGTAGGACAAATTGGTTTCTCCACTAGTATTCTCGGCTTTTACAGGAAGAATGCCTAGATGAAGATCAGTTTCAACAGGAAATGCTATTCTTCTCCATCAATTCACTCATCTTTCTAGCACAATAGCAGCTAATAGGATGTCGTGTCCCTTCATGAGAAAGAACTAACTTGTATCAAAAAGCTACTTTGTGCCAGACACTGTGCTAGGTGCTTCATATACATTTTAATCTAATTATCATAAAATTACATCAAGTAGGTACTTTCATTGTTCCTATTTTTAAAAAAAGACAACATGGGACTTCCCTGGTGGTCCAGTGGTTAAGACTCAGCACTTCCAATGCAGGGGGTGTGGGTTCCATCCCTGGTCAGGGAACTAAGATCCCATATGCCTCGCAGTGTGGCAAAAAAGAAAAAAAGAAAAAAAAGTTATCAGCTTACAAGAAGCTATTTTCCAGTCCTTGGTTACGAATCCAAACCCTCTGATATCATAGCCTGTCTGTGTCCCACCACCTCACCCAGGGCTTCTGCTTACAAAGCACTTTCACATGCACTCTTTTACAACAAAGCCAAGCCCATCATTTAAAGGGGTTGGGAGTAGTAATTAAAGTAGTAGTGTTTACTTAACCTTTTTACATGTTCTGACATAAAAGGTACTGTATAGACTCGCCAGAACTTTCCATTAAAAACCTTCAGGCTGGGGCTTCCCTGGTGGCGCAGTGCTTGAGGGTCCGCCTGCCGATGCAGGGGACGCGGGTTCGTGCCCCGTTTCGGGAGGATCCCGCG
>NW_006780759.1:78362-107916 GCF_000442215.2 Lipotes vexillifer | reverse complement strand
AGAGGCCCCAATAACAAAAAAAAAAAAAAAAAAAAAAAAAAGAAAGAAAGAAAAACCTTCAGGCTGATAAAGTACATTACAGAGTGATTTCCTTCCTGAACGTTGTTTAGTCAGATACAGAGGAAATTTAAATAGAGTCTGAGCCAAAGAAAAATGTTTTGCTCTTCAGCAAGTCAAGGTGTTATAATAACCTCATAAACCACTATAAAGATAGCACTGCCATACTGCAGATGCTGCACGAGAAATAAAGAAACTGACTTGATGAACTCTATTTTAAAATTATTATCAGTGGATGAAACCAATATGTGCTACCGGAAGGCAATTATCAAGAGGCCTGCTCCCTTCGAAAAGTGGTGAAAGAGCAGGAAAGGCAAGTTTTGAAAACCTGGAAGGCCATCAGCTTAACCCTTATATACTTATTATCAACAGTATTATTTTAGTATATTTATTTATATTTCTATTATTATACATGAGATATATTTTAATATCTTACAAATATATTTTTAACTATTTACATATAATGAAAAATATCAGGCTAGCGTCAGACATGTGTCACACCAAAGAGTAAGACAAAGAAGTAATCTCTACTAAGTTTTATGAAAACGTTATGATTTCAAATTTTATAGTCAACTAAATATTGATTTATGGGTAAGGGCATCAGAAAGATGTTTGCAGGTATTCAAGGGAAGATTACATGGAGTATTACATGCCACTTTTGAAGAAAATATTTTATTTTTCCAACTTATGAAAAATTAAATAAAAATAAAAGTTTAAAAATGAGGAGAACATGGAATAAAGCATTTGAAAATGAAAAAGCTAGTTAATACTGAAATATATAAATAATTGTTTACAATAGTTATAAGTTAGAACATAAAAGTCAAATATAACTCTTAAAAGAAAGTACCTTTAAAGTAAAAATATACCAATAACCTCATACTGAAAATGCTTTTAACAAAAACGAAGAAGATGTAAACAAGTAGGAAAAGTGGAGCATATTAAAAGTCTAGTCTCAAAGACAGAAGAGGAAAACGCAAAAAAAAAATTCAGCTCACCATGACTAATAAACAGAAGGAAATAAGAAATGATTTTTACATAACTGAAATTAACTACTAGAAAAATTAGAATGAAAAATAATTTTGCATGTAACTTTTTACACAATATTCAAAGCCAAACATATAAAATAAGTATAAGACATTTTAAAATAAATAAAGTTCACAATTTATAATGTTATTTTAAATGTTATGAACTTTTAGTGGAAATTCTAACTTGAAGCTCTATATATGTCTTGATACGGCATATAAATTGTCCACCTTCACTTTAAGGTATTAGAAAAAGAAGGCAATGTCAGCCTTAGGAACCTCCATGTGCTAGAGTTGAGACTGACTTGACTTAGGGTCAGCAACATGCATACTGGAAGCCCCAAACATTTCAGTCTATTTCATTAGACAAGCCTTCCAACATTTGAATTCTAACTCTCTTTTCCAGCAACTACCTTTCAGTTACATCAAACACCAGCCCTTGCCCCCAAAGAATGTGGTCAACCCACTATCCCCTAAATAAATCATATAAGCTACTTAGGTATCTTAAATGGTTCCCTATTTGTCCTTGATTCATATTCATATTCATATTCTCTCTTCCTCCCCTTCTCCCTTCCCTTCCCCCTCTAGGTGTGTGTGCTGGGGGGAGGTGAGGTGTGAGTCAGGGAGGACAGGTTAGGTAAAGAAGCTTCAGCTGTTCTGAAATTAACTCTCCAATTTTCATCCCCACTTTTCACTTTTGCCCTCTACTCTGTCTGCTGATGCAAAGTCCAGGGTTTGTCTGCTAATCCTCTGAAGCCCCTTACAGCACGTTATCATCTGTGCTTATTTCATCTTTTGACTTCCACCCATATGCTTTCTGATTCCCAGAAGTTCACAGATATCCAGCCAGCCAGCCATCCTTTCTCTAGGTCCCATTTGGTTATTTTTGTTTTTATTTCCCTTTCTCTAGGAGGTGGGTCAAAAAGGATTTCGCTGTGATTTACGTTATACAGTGTTCTGCCTATGTTTTCCTCTTACGTTATACAGTGTTCTGCCTATGTTTTCCTCTAAGAGTTTTATAGTGTCTGGCCTTACATTTAGGTATTTAATCCATTTTGAGTTTATTTTTGCGTAGGGTGTTAGGGAGTGTTCTAATTTCATTCTTTTACATGTAGCTGTCCAGTTTTCCCAGCACCACTTGTTGAAGAGGCTGTCTTTTCTCCACTGTATATTCTTTCCTCCTTTATCAAAGATAAGGTGACCGTATGTGTGTGGGTTTATCTCTGGGCTTTCTATAATGTTCCATTGATCTATATTTCTGTTTTCGTGCCAGTACCATACTGTCTTGATTACTGTAGCTTTGTAGTATAGTCTAGAGTCAGGGCACATGATTCCTCCAGCTCCATTTTTCTTTCTCAAGATTGCTTTGGCTATTTGGGGTCGTTTGTGTTTCCAGACAAAATTTGAAATTTCTCGCTCATTTCTGTGAAAAATGCCATTGGTAATTTGATAGGGATTGCCTCGAATCTGTAGATTGCTTTGGGTAGTATAGTCGTTTTCACAATGTTGATTCTTCCAAGCCAAGAACACGGTATATCCTTCCATCTGTCTTTATCATTTTTAATTTCTTTCATCAGTGTCTTATAGTTTTCTGCATACAGGTCTTTTGTCTCCTTAGGTAGGTTTATTCCTAGGTATTTTATTCTTTTTGTTGCAGTGGTAAATGGGAGTGTTTCCTTGATTTCTCTTTCAGATTTTTCATCATTAGTGTATAGGAATGCAAGAGATTTCTGTGCATGAATTTTGTATCCTCCTACTTTACCAAATTCATTCATTAGCGCTAGTAATTTTGTGGTAGCCTCTTTAGGATTTTTTATGTACACTATAATGTCATCTGAAAACAGTGACAGTATTACTTCTTTTCTGGTTTGGATTCCTTTTATTTCTTTTTCTTCTCTGATTGCTGTAGCTAAAACTTCCAAAACTATGTTGAGTAACAGTGGTGAGAGTGGACAACCTTATCTTGTTCCTGGTCTTCAAAGAAATGGTTTCAGTTTTTCATCACTGAGAATGATGTTGGCTGTGGGTTTGTCATATATGGCCTTTATTATGTTGAGGTAAGCTCCCTCTATGCCTACTTTCTGGAGGGTTTTTTATCACAAATAGGTGTTGAATTTTGCCAAAAGCTTTTTCTGCATCTATTGAGATGATCATATGGTTTTTCTCCTTCAATGTGTTAATATGGTTTATCACACTGACGGATTTGCATATATTGAAGAATCCTTGCATTCCTGGGATAAACCCCACTTGATCATGCGGGATTTATGATGTATGATAATCATATGAAAGGGTGTATAATCCTTTTAATGGGCTGCTGGATTCTGTTCACTAATATTTTGTTGAGGATTTTTGCATCTATGTTCATCAGTGATATTGGCCTGTAGTTTTCTTTTTTTCTGACATCTTTGTCTTGTTTTGGTATCAGGGTGATGATGGCCTTGTAGAATGAGTTTAGGAGTGCTCCTCCCTCTGCTATATTTTGGAAGAGTTTGAGAAGGATAGGTGTTAGCTCTTCTCTAAAGGTTTGATAGAATTTACTGGTAAAGCCAGCAGGTCCTGGGCTTTTGTTTGTTGGAAGATTTTTAATCACAGTCTCAATTTCAGTGCTTGTGATTGGTCTGTTTATATTTTCTATTTCTTCCCGGGTGAGTCTCGGAAAGTTGTGCTTTTCTAAGAATTTGTCCATTTCTTCCACGTTGTTAATTTTATTGGCATATAGTTGCTTGTAGTAATCTCTCATGATCCTTTGTATTTCTGCAGTGTCATTTGTTACTTCTCCTTTTTCATTTCTAATTCTGCTGATTTGCCTCTTCTCCCTTTATTTCTTGATGAGTCTGGCTTACGGTTTATCAATTTTGCTTATCTTCGCAAAGAACCAGCTTTTAGTTTTATTGATCTTTGCTATGGTTTCCTTCATTTCTTTTTCATTTATTTCTGATCTCATCTTTATGATTTCTTTCCTTCTGCTAACTTTGGGGTTTTTTTGGTTCTTCTTTCTCTAATTGCTTTACGTGTGAGGTTAGGTTGTTTATTTGAGATGTTTCTTGTTTCTTGAGGTTCGATTGTATTGCTATAAACTTCCCCCTTTCAAACTGCTTTTGCTGCATCCCACAGGTTTTGGATCAACGTGTTTTCATTGTCATTTGCTTCTAGGTATTTTTGGATTTCCTCTTTGATTTCTTCAGTGATCTCTTGGTTATTTAGTAGCATATTGTTTACCCTCCATGTGTTTCTATTTTTTACAGTTTTTTTTTTTTTCCTGTAATTGATATCTAATCTCATAGCTTGTGGTTGGAAAAGAAACTTGACATGATTTCAATTTTCTTAATTTAACCAAGGGTTGCTTTTTGACCCAGGATATGATCTATCCTGGAGAATGCTTCTTCTTTGAGAAGAAAGTGTATTCTGCCGTTTTTGTATGGAATGTCCTATAAACATCAATTAAGTCCATCTTGCTTAATGTGTCATTTAAAGCTTGTGTTTCCTTATTTTTTTTTCATTTTGTTTAATCTGTCCATTGGTGAAAGTATGGTGTTAAAATCCCCTACTATTTCTGTGTTACTGTCGATTTGCCCTTTTACAGCTGTTAGTATTTGCCTTATGTATTGAGGTGCTCCTATGTTGGGTGCATAAATATTTACAATTGTTATATCTTCTTCTTGGATTGATCCCTTGATCATTAATGTAGTGGCCTTCTTTATCTCCTGTAATAGTCTTTATTTTAAAGTCCATTTTGTCTGATATGAGAATTGCTACTCCAGCTTTCTTTTGATTTCCATTTGCATGGAATATCTTTTTCCATCCCCTCACTTTCAGTCTGTATGTGTCCCTAGGTCTGAAGTGGGTCTCTTGTAGACAGCATATATACAGGTCTTGTTTTTTTTATCCCTTCAGCCAGTCTATGTCTTTTGGTGGGAGCATTTAGTCCATTTACATTTAAGGTAATTATCGGTATGTATGTTCCTATGCCCATTTTCTTAATTGCATTGGGTGTGTTATTGTAGGTCTTTTCCTTCTCTTGTGTTTCCTGCCTAGAGAAGTTCCTTTAGCATTTGCTGTAAAGCTGCTTTGGTGGTGCTGAATTCTCTTGGCTTTTGCTTGTCCGTAAAGGTTTTAATTTCTCCATTGAATCTGAATGAGATCCTTGCTGGGTAGAGTAAGCTTGGTTGTAGGTTTTTCCCTTTCACCACTTTAAATATGTCCTGCCACTCCCTTCTGGCTTGCAGAGTTTCTGCTGAAAGATCAGCTGTTAACCTTATGGGGCTTCCCTTTGTGTTATTTGTTGCTTTTCCCTTGCTGCCTTTAATACTTTGTGTTTGTATTTAAATTTGGATAGTTTGATTATGTGTGTCTTGGCGTGTTTCTCTTTGCATTTAGCCTGTATCGGACTCTCTGTGCTTCCTGGACTTGTTGACTATTTCCTTTCCCATACTGGGAAAGTTTTCAACTATAATCTCTTCAAATATTTTCTCAGTCCCTTTCTTTGTCTCTTCTTCTTCTGGGACCCCTATAATTCGAATGTTGGTGCATTTAATGTTGTCCCAGAGGCCTCTGAGACTGTCCTGAAGTCTCTTCATTCTTTTTTCTTTATTCTGCTCTGCAGTGGTTATTTCCACTATTTTATCTTCCAGGTCACTTATCCGTCCTTCTGCCTCAGTTATTCTGCTACTGTTTCCTTGTAGAGAATTTTTAATTTCAGTTACTGTTTTGTTCATCATTGTTTGTTTGCTCTTTAGTTCTTCTAGGTCCTTGTTTAACACTTCTTGTATTCTCTCCATTCCATTTCCAAGATTTTTGATCATGTTTACTATCATTACTCTGATTTCTTTTTCACGTAGACTGCCTATTTCCCCCTCATTTGTTTGGTCTGCTGGGTTTTTACCTTGCTCCTTCATCTGCTGTGTGTTTCTCTGTCTTCCCATTTTGCTTAACTTACTGTGTTTGGGGTCTCATTTTTGCACGCTGAAGGTGTGCAGTTCCCGTTGTTTTTGGTGTCTGCCCCCAGTGGGTAAGGCTGGTTCAGTGGGTTGTGTAGGCTTCCTGGTTGAGGGGACTATTGCCTGTGTTCAGGTGGATGAGGCTGGATCTTGTCTTTCTGGTGGGCAGGACCGCATCCGGCGGCGTGTTTCGGGGTGTCTCTGACCTTATTATGATTTCAGGCTGCCTCTCTGTCAATGGGTGGGGTTGTGTTCCTGTCTTGCTAGTTGTTTGGCATGGGGTGTCTAGCACTGGAGCTTGTTGGTTATTGAGTGGAGCTGGGTCTTAGCATTGAGACGGAGATCTCTGGGAGAGCTCTCGCCAATTGATATTACATGCAGCCAGGGGGTCTCTGGTGGTCCAATGTACTGAACTCACCTCTCCCCCCTCAGAGGCTCAGGTCTGACACCCGGCTGGAGCACCAAGACCCTGTCCACCCCACGGCTCAGAAGAAAAGGGAAAAAAAAAGAAGAAATAAAGAACAATAAAATAAATAAGTTATTAAAATTAAAAAATATATTAAAATTAAAAAATTTTAAAAGTAATAAAAAAAAAGAGAACCACCAAACCAATAAATAAATCCACCACTGATAACAAGTGCTAAAAACTAAACTAAGATAAACATATAAATCGGAATCTAGTCAGTCGCATACAGCAATCCCCAAGTCTACAGTTGCTCCCAAAGTCTACCGCCTCAATTTTGGGTTGATTTGTTGTCTATTCAGGTTTTCCACAGATGCAGGGTACGTCAAGTTGATTGTCGAGATTTAATCCACTGCTCCTGAGGCTTCATGGAGAAATCTCCCTTTCTCTTCTTTCTTCACACAGCTCCTGGGGTTCAGCTTTGGATTTGGCCTCGCCTCTGCATGTAGGTCACCCTCTGGCAACTGTTCTTAGCCCAGACAGGAGGGGTGCTAAAGAGTGGCTGATTCCGGTGTTCTGGCTCACTCAGGCCAGAGGGAGGAGGGGTACAGAATGGGGGGCAAGCCTGTGGTGGCACAAGCCGACGTGACACTGCAACAGCCTGGGGCACACCATGTGTTCTCCCGGGGAGGTTGTCCCTGGATCATGGGACCTTGGCGGTTGCCGGCTGCACAGGCTCCTGGGAGGGGAGGTGTGGAGAGTGACCTGTGCTTGCACACAGGCTTCTTCGTGGCTGCAGCAGCAGCCTTAGCATTTCATGCCCATCTCTGATGTCTGCGCTGATAGCCGCGGCTCACGCCCGTCTCTGGAGCTCGTTTAGGCCGTGCTGTAAATTCTCTCTCTTTGCACACCCCGAAACAATGGTCTCTTGCCTCTTAGGCAGGTCCAGACCTTTTCCCAGACTCCCTCCCGGCTAGCTGTGGCGCACTAGTTCCCTTCATGCTGTGTTCACGCAGCCAACCCCAGGCCTCTCTATGGGGTCTGACCTCTGGAGCCCAAGCCTCTGCTCCCAGTCCCCACCCACTCTGGCAGGTGAGGAGACAAGCCTCTCGGGCTGGTGAGTTATGGTCGGCACCAATCCTATGTGTGGGAATCTCTGCTTTGCCCTCGGCACGGCTGTTGCTTCGCTCTCTTCCGTGGCTCCGAAGCTTCCCCGCTCTGCCACCCGCAGTCTCTGCCTGCGAAGGGGCTTCCTAGTGTGTGGAAACCTTTCCTCCTTCACAGCTCCCACCCAGAGGTGCAGGTCCCGTCCCTATTCTTTTGTCTCTGCTTTTTCTTTTACCCTACCCAGGTACGCTGGGAGTTTCTTGACTTTTGTTAAGTCTGAGGTCTTCTGCCAGCGTTCAGTAGGTGTTCTGTAGGAGTTGTTCCGCATGAAGATGTATTTCTGATGTATCTGTGGGGAGGAAGGTGATCTTCACATCTTACTCCTCCGCCATCTTGAAGGTCCTACCACTACACCTACAGGGACTAACAGGTCACATGAATGAGCGAGGCATGTCTGTTGGGTCCTATAATTAACAGAGGGGCCTCTGTCCTTCTTTTTTGTGTGTGTGTGTAACGCGGGCCTCTCACTGTTGTGGCCTCTCCCACTGCGGAGCACAGGCTCCGGACACGCAGGCTCTGCGGCCATGGCTCACGGGCCCAGCCGCTCCACGGCATGTGGGATCTTCCCGGACCGGGGCACGAACCTGTGTCCCCTGCATCGGCAGGTGGACTCTCAACCACTGTGTCACCAGAGCAGCCCAGCCTTTGCCCTTCTTAAAGCAGGTACCAGCTGTTCAACTCAGGGTGAGTTCTGTCAGGGTTTACTGTGGGCCCAGTATTATCAGATATTCTAGTTTTTCAGAGGAAACTAGAAATCTGGAATTTTATGAAAAATCTGATTTTTATATGCTGGCAAGTAATTCAATTGAGAAAAAACTGAAGATCAAACAAAACTCGGGCTGCCGTTTTGTAAACTCTGCTGTAGATAATATAGGGTGTATTACCTGAGCTCATTGTTTATATATTCCACCCTGAATATCCTCACCCCCAGCATCTGGGGAAATAAAGAGTATATTAGTAATTATTAGGGAGTACTATAATTGCTTGTCAGTGGGTCTGTCTCTCAATTAGATCTTGTACCATTGTAGGTCACGGTTCATATATTCTCCTCTTTGTTGTCCTAATGTACAGAATACCTGGCAGATAGCATTGGCCATGGTGAGCTGCACATGGCATCTAGGATCACATACAGTGGCAGTGTAGTGTAGAGGTAATGAGTATAGGCTCTGGGACCAAATTGCCTGGGTTATAATTCCAGCTACTATGTTTAGCAGCTGAGTGTTTTTAGACAAGTTACCTTACCTCTCAATGGCTCAGTTTCCTCATATAAAATGAAAATAATCGTAATAGTCATCTCCTAGGATTGATGTGTGGATTAAATGAGGTGACACAAATAAAGCACTTAGCATACAGCCAGGCATATATGAAGCTTTCAGTAAATACCAGTAAATATTAGGCTGTTTACATATTTGTTTCTAAAATGCAAACATTACTTTTAAAATGTGGATCAAACATGAAGAGGCTATTCAAGTGTTTCTAAAGCACAGATATTACTCATAATGCTATTATTACTAATATAGTAGGTTCTCAATAAATACTGTTGATCCATACTTTTCAGTCTCTACCTAGCATTAGTTATTTATACTTATCTACTTTTTCAAACAGAATTACATACTTCCCTAATGTGTTTTATATGGAAATGGTAGAGGTAGCTCTATTTGGATTGAACTGTGGCACCTATAAACTTGACCTGAATAAAAGATTCAATGGAACTATAAAAACATTCTCACTGGGCACGTCTATGGCTCCTTTCAAAACTCCTGCTTGTCTGCTTAATCTGGGACACGATCGGAATCTTCCTCCAAAGACGCTAAGCCAAAATGTGGAGCTATTCTCTGTCCCATGAGGGAAGGCTAGGGATTGGAGAAGAAAAAAAATTATCTTATTTTTTACACTACATCTTTCTATCCCACTAGGCTGAGTTTTATGGCAGATGCTAATTCATATTCCCTTCCTTAATTCCTCACAAGCATGATGCTCACCATGTGGTAGCTCTTACTAAGTTTTTCATAAAAAATAAAGAGAAATACCAAATGGTTTCCATTTCCTACTAAAGAGAAAAGAGTCTTTGGAGGAGGAGAAAAGGAACTAATATTTATTAAGCCCATACTGTGTGTGAGACCATTTGCTAGATATGTTATAAAAAGTCATCCTAATCCTTACAAAAACCCTGATTTATTGTCTCCATTTTCCAGAAGGGAGACTGAAGCATAGAGAGGTCAAATGAATTACTCAAGCCCTCGCTGTTAACAATTAAGGAGCTCCTGTGCTAGTATGCATCCAAATCTATGCACTTTCCAAAGAACTTGGCTGTTCTTTCATACTAACTCAGCACTGAACAATTTTACTGATCAGCAACTGTATTTTTTTTTTTAAAAAAAAACACATCATTGAGGATGTCAGCAAGTTAATTACAAAAATAATTATAGGCAGTAACTTTTTTCAATTTTCATCAATGCCACCTCAAACAGTTATGGTCTATCTCTGCTGAAAAACACTAAAATGTGTTGAATTGGTTAGGAGTATCTGCTAGTTATAATAAAGTAAAAGTCATCATTTCATGTTTAAGTCAGATACAAATGATCTTAGGTTATGTCAGAAGTCTGTGTTGGATTTCAATGGCTGGAACATAAAACATGAAAGGACTCTTGAAGTGTTTTTAAAAAAATACAAATATGATCATGTTATCCTTCCCACCCTCTAGTGGCTTTCACACCCCTTAAAAGATACACTACCAAACGTAAAATGGATGGCTAGTGGGAGGCAGCCGCATAGCACGGGGAGATCAGCTTGGTGCTTTGTGACCACCTGGAGGGGTGGGATAGGGAGGGTGGGAAGGAGGGAGACGCAAGAGGGAAGAGATATGGGAACACGTGTATACGTATAACATTAACTTTGTTATAAAGCAGAAACTAACACACCATTGTAAAGCAATTATACTCCAATAAAGATGTAAAAAAAAAGAAAAAGTTCTAACATTCTTTAATGGCCTGAATTTTGGCCCATCTCTGCACCTCATGGCTCACCTAAAATTCTCACTCAGAATCTTCAAAATCACTCCAAATCTCACTCCAGACCTAACTGGAACTCCTTCAGTATCTACACTCTCTCCTACTTCAAGGATCTTTTCATAGGTTGTGCTTCTGCTCCCCCACTCCAACTGGTTGACCCCTCGTAATCTTCAAGTCATCTTAGACCAAATATCACTAGCAAGCAAGACTTCCAGAAGCCCAAGAGACAGGGGTGGGCACTCAGACATGTGCCCCCATAACTGAGTCCCCACTCCCAGCATAGCCTTCATCTCCTTTTGTAGCTATTGCTTAATTATCCATCTTCCTTTATCCCTTGCTAATAATCTGTAGGCTTCCTTTATCCCTTGCTTATCATCTGTAGGCTTCCTTTACCCCTTGCTAATCATCCGTGGGCTATGTATACACTGCTCACCAGTAACTCTTCAGTATCTCCTAAAATACCTGGCCCACAGTATGTGCATACTGGTTGAAATAGTTTTGTGGGTAGCTGGATGAATTAAGTAATATGCTGGCTTTACAATTAAGAAAAATACCAGGGGCTTCCCTGGTGGCGCAGTGGTTGGGAGTCCGCCTGCCGATGCAGGGCACACGGGTTCGTGCCCCGGTCCGGGAAGATCCCACGTGCCGCGGAGCGGCTGGGCCCGTGAGCCATGGCCGCTGAGCCTGCGCGTCCGGAGCCTGTGCTCCGCAACGGGAGAGGCCACAACAGTGAGAGGCCCGCGTACTGCTAAATTAAAAAAAAAAGAAAAATACCAGATATATGTATAATATTAATATCTGATTATGGATGTTAATAGTAGATTTATTCCATCCGGTAAAATACAAGCAGATTAAAGTCTTAATTAAAGATCCTCAGGGACAGAAAAGGCCTTAGAAATCACCAAGTTTAACTTTGTTATTTTCCAGAAAAGGAAACCAGAGCTGAAGAAGTCAAATAACTGAGACTGATTACATGGTTCCTTAGACCATCAACAAGTGTGTATTCACAGGACACTTAATAGCTGCCTACTAATCACTCCACTGGGCATGGATAGATGAGGAGAGAGCAGACAAGAACAAAGTCCCTGCCCTTAGGGAGAATACAGTCTGGCTGGGGACAGAGGACTTTCATTTATCAAACAATTAGAGGACAATGAGAAACTATGTTATTAAGTACTACATTAGGCAGGACATAGGATAAATGCTATAGCCTTTCAAAGTGAAGGGAGAGAGAAATTACCAAATGAGCTCACATGGATCGCTTATTCTTCCTTGTGCTTATGACTAACTGTCTACTATGTCATGGCCAACTCCTTCGGGACAGGGACATTTTTGTTGCCTTAATACTTCCTCTGCCGTGGATAATTAATTATCAGTTGAAGAAAACTAACTTATACTGTCACTTGGATTTGCTAAAGGAACCCTTTAGAAATCACAATATTCTCTCCCATTCAACGATGTTAAGAATTTATCAAAATAAATGAATAAACTATAGCATTAGTATTGTATTCAAGTTTTCTGAATCTTTTTTCAAAGCACCACCAGAAATCATTTTATTCTGATTCTCTACGCAAAGACACACACACACACACACAGACACACACTCTCTCTCTCTCTCTCTCTCTCTCTCTCTCTCTCGTCTCTCTCTCTCTCTCTCTCTGTCTCTCTCTCTCTCTCTCTGTCTCTCTGTCTCTCTCACTCCTCTTGCAAGCCTATGCATCTTTTAAAAGATCACAATGACTAGCTGCTTTTGTCTACTTAACGAATACATTGCTCTTTAGAGCTGTCACCTCAAATTCTCCGGCAGATTTTTTCTACCTGATCCTTCAATAGGAATATCTCACTCTCCTCAGTCAGCTCTAGATAGTATCCCTGATCATCTTCCTAATTCCCCAGGAGTCCTGTAGGTGTTCCTATCACTTCCAGAAGCTATGGCAGGTGAGGAAGGACCAGGGAGGTAACAGATGGTTTCTTCTCTGTGCATATGTGATTCCTCCCTACTTCACAGTGTCTCAAAGCCAAACAAGAAAATGGCTCATACTGTCTCTTAAACCCAGTTCTTGCTCTTTTCTACCTTTCCTAAACTTCCCAGGCAGAATTAATTATTTCCTGCGCTGTACATCTCCAGCTCTCTATGGAAACATCTAGAGGCGTTCCATATAGAAGTGAACTGTAATAATTTGTCATCAAGTTTTTCCTTCACCGATCTATAACTTCTTCAAAGGGGATCTCTTCAGTTTACATTTTACTGCAGCTAATTTCCTACACATAGCAGGCCCCAAACATGTTTTGTATGCATGAAACTAGAGGTCACTGAAACTTAATTTTCATTCCATGTGTTTATCTAATTTTTAAGCAAATTTCTTAAAACAGTGGCCCAAGCTAATTGCTTTTCTGACACAGGCAGTCTACTTTTGAATGGAACAGGCAGTCTACTTTTGAATGGATCATACTCCTTTTCAGAAAAGTATTTTTAAAGGGGACTATAACATGGGTATTTAAACAAAGATAAAATGAGAGTTCTAAAATTATGAGCCCTAGGCCACCCGTAAAAATGGTACAAGTTTATAGAGTGAACCAGATTTTATCTAAGCTTTCCCTTGGAAAATACTGGCTTCCTTTCCTCCTGGAAGCTCTGTTCAGTGGCCTGGTACCTTGAACACGGGCTTGACCTATTTTGAGTTGTTAGCCTAACCCTGAAGTAGAACCAATAAAATATTCATAACCTCCTTTAAGGTACATAGATTTTTATTAGTCTTATATGGTATATATGCAGCACATCGGAAAAAAACACAACGGCATGATTCAGATGGACTGTTACCTCATGGTGACTTGACCAATAAACCAAGAATGCAATTTAATGCAGACAAATGTAAAATAATTAAGTCTAGAGACAATGAACCAAAACAGAGGATCCGTATTAAGTGGTAGCAATGCAATGCAATGCTCAGGAAAATGATTTAGGGATTCTTGAGTAATAATACTAGAAGCTAGAAGCTCAGTACTGTTTGCTAGCTGAGCAAAAGGCTTACGTGATGCACAGAATACAAATCAAATTATACGGCACCATATTGTGAAAATAACAGCGGCAACATACCAAAACCTCCGCATGTGACCCTGTCACCATTTTACCAGAGGGAAACAGACACAACCAATTTCAAGTTGGCTAGTTACAGAGAGCTGTGGCAAACGAACACGTTTAAGTCAGGTATTAGGAAGAGTTTCTTATCCCTATGGGCCATAAAACATTACAATTATTTAGAAGAACAACAGCAATATCTCATTTTTACGTGGCATTTTCTCACAGTGTTTCATACTAACAACCTCATTTGCTCCTCAACATAAAGCCATGGGACATATAGGAGAAACAGTATTTCCATTTTACAGAGAGTTAAACTGAGATTCAGTAGCCAAAGACAGTCGCAAGAATAGGTTATAACCGCAGAGCTTATGAATATCAATCTAGCACCCTTTCTTTACCATAAAATCTCTATTCATCACCAAAGAAAACTCTGGAGCCCAGCTTTCAGCAGATTTTTAAAAAATCATATAGGAAGCTCTCTCTCCTTTACAAAAGCAGGAGAAAGACTGATTTCATTTTTAAAGACACCCTCCTACAAAAGGCTTTTAATTCAGTGTACTGACTTACATACACATTTTGAGTCCAGAAGAACTGAAATTTCGTAATTATAGAGAAAAAGTGTAGCAGTTCATATACTCCAAAGATGGCTACAACAATATCTCCCACTCCATGTGCCTTTGTCTGCAACATGATCTTGATGTTTTTCCCATTGAGAGATGGGTTATCTATCTCATCTCCTTGAATCTGGGTAGGCTTGTGACTTGCCCATAACCACTAGAATGAGGCAGAAGTAACACTAAATGTAGGTGACAGAAGGCAATGAAATTTCTGGCTTGTCAATATTCTCTCTTGAAGACTTCAGCCATCATGACACTGCCATGCTATAAGGACCAGACCAGTCCATGAATAGAGACCACAGAGAGAAACCCAAGACTACATGAAGAGATTCCTGGGAGGCCCCAGATTGCTCTAGCCCCCACTGTTGCAGCTCCATCTGATTGCAAATATGAGACCAGAGCCAGGACCACCCAACCTATCTCCTTCTAAATTCTTGACCCACAGGGGAAAAAATAAAATGATTTGCTGTGCTAAGCTACTAAGTTTTGGACTGATTAGTTATACACCAATTTACTAGTAGCTGGATATACATTTGTCCAAACCCACAGAAAGTATAACACCAAGAGTGAACCCTAATGTAAACTATGGACCTTGGGTGGCTACGATGTGCCACTGTAGGTTCACCAGTAACAAATGCACCACTCTGGTGGAGGATGTTTATGAAGGGACAGGCTGTTGGGTGGCGGAGGGGGGCGGGAGGTAGTATATGGGAAATCTGACCGTTCCTTAATTTTGCTATAAACCTAAAATTGCTCTAAAAGAATAAAGTATTAATTTTTTAAAAGTGGGTTGATATCTAATCAGTCAACTTTAAACATCCCATACGGCAAAAACGGTTGGTGTGATGGAGGTGTTCCCGATAGCTGAAGTGTGGGAAGCACTGAATTCAAAGGACATATTGGAATTTATGTCCAGTTATTTCTCTGTATAATTGTGAAGATTAACTGAAAAATAAAAATGTTCATTAAAGATACATAACCTCTGTCAAAAAATTAATGAATTTTAAAAGTGATTGCTTCTTGGTAGTGAGTCTATGAATGATTTGTTTTCTTTCTTCTAGTCTTCCAGTTATTATCCAAATAGGCTATAATGAGTATATATTAATATTACAGTGAAAAATAACTATATTAATTTATTTCCATTTTTAAAACATTGTTTTTAGGTAGTTCTGTTCGGTTATTAATAAATTAATATTAATCCCACAAAAAAAGAATAGTAACCAGAACAGAAAACAAAAGTCCTTGAGTGGCGGGCATTTGATTTTTATTATACTCAGCATTCCTTCTTCTGTCCTAATAACACTCTAATTTCCTTTAAAAAATTAGCTATATCCTCTTTCCCCCAGCCAAGGGGAATACTCCTCTCTGGAATCTTACTCTTAAACAGAATAATAATGGTATAAGTCCATTATCCCATTTCCCCAGCCTGAAAATGGTAGAATCTATTCACTGAGCAGAGGAGACATCCTAACCAGATGCTGTCACGTATGAGGTACTTCTTTCTGCTTCCTGGGCCTCTGAAGTTGTCTTAGGTCCTGCTCCGTTACAGGTCTGGCTCTTTCAGCCTTCCTAACAGTTCTGTTAAGTTCCCTTTATCCTTTCCATGAATTCTCTTTAATTTATACCAAGTCACTTTCTGTGATTTACAACCAATGAGCCATGACCGATATATTCAGTCTCATCCACGGAAGACTGTGTCTTTACAGCTTTTGTGAGCTACAGCCAAGGTACGATAAACGGCACGCATTTAAGGTGTACGACGGGACAAATTTTTGTGTATGTATATACTTACGAGATTGTCACTACAAAGGAGGATATTGAACATATCCATCAACCCCAAGTTTCCTCATGTCCCTTTGTAATCCTTCCACCCTGCCCCTCTACAACCCCTAACTCCAAGAACCGCTGTTTTTTCATTAGAGATTAGTTTGCATTTTCTAGAATTTTATATAAACGAAATCACACGTTATGTACTCTTCCCTCTGGCTTCTGTCAGTCAGTATAAATATTATGAGATTCATACAAATTGCTGTGTGTATTCCATTGTATGGATATACCACAGTGGTGTAGACTGAATGCTTGTGTGTCCCCCCAATTTTTATGTTGAGGACCTAATGCCCAAGGTGATGGTATTAGAAGGCAAGAACTTTGGGAGGTGATTAGGTCATAAGGGTAGAACCCTCATGAATGGGATTAATGCTCTGATGGAAGAGGCCTGAAAGAGTTCTCTAGCCCCTTTCACCATGTGAAGAAACTACAGAAACTCTGTGACCCAGAAGAGGGCCCTTAGCTGACCATGCTGGCTGGCATCCTGCCTGACTCCAAGAAATGGATGCAGCTTAGGGTCAAACAACAACTTTTGTTACATATCTACATAAAGCAACACACAGAAAAAGAACAAGAGAAAATATGCCAAAAATGATAAATTATTACCTCTGGGTGTTAGGATTTTAGGCAAGTCTTTTATTTTCTGCTTCTTCAAACTTTTCTGCTTTTCCTGAATGTTTATAGTGAGTATGTATTATTGTGCTCTTCAGATAAAATAATCAAATGGGGGCAAATGTAATTATACTCCTTGGTTACACAAATGTCCCAACAGTAGGCATGTTTTTGCTGTTCCATTCTACCATGAGGGAACCAAGTAGAGAATGACCATGCGTTAGCCAATGCTAACGCATTTCCATAGCCAGTCACCTGTAATCAGGGCAACACTGGGCAGAACACGCTTTTCTCCCAGAGAATTGGATGGTGGGTGTGGGGTTCTGTTTTTCAACAAAATCTCAGATTAGATGAGGTTTCGAAGAGCAGCAGTGACACCAACTCTTCTATGTGGAAGAGTTTCAGTCTGAAGGCAATCATCAAATTTAAAAACTATGAAAGCAAGGAACTTTTCTGGAACCTCAGAGATGTGCATACAATACGCATGCTGCGTGCACATCTCAATAGAGAGGTGACATCCTATTCCCCCGCAAACATTTGAAACAGTCTCCTGAGACCAGATTTGAGAAGATGCTATCCTTGAAGATCATTTATAATATTTCACACACGTTTAGCTAAATTTTGAACAAAATGACTCTCTAATGGGATCTCAAGTAATTTCAACCCGAAGTTGCACAGGGCTAGACAGGCATTTGACTTGCTTGGTTTTGCAAGTTCAGGCTTCAAGGAAAAGTCTTCTCCTCTCCACACCCCCAGAGTGTACGGTTCGACTGTCATCCTCCAAAGGGGAGATGGATTTTGCTGAAATTCAGATCGCTACTAATGAGGCTAATATATTCTAAAATGAATATGAAATTTTCTAAGATAAAATTGTGACCTACTTTTCTGTTGGATATCACTTGAATTACGAAGGGGAAAAATAGTTGTCTGAGGAAAACTGAAATACATTTTCATTTATTTAGAACCCATACATACAGAATTGGATTCATTATAACCCTTCCTTCATGACACACTCACATGACTGGCCACCTCGTATTTAGTTTATCAGTATTTTAGCCATTTCCAATTATTTAATAAGCATGCAAATCCACCACCCATTCCTAAAACAATTTTTCACACGAATCCAGAAATATGCAAATGTGATCATACCCCAATACTGAGTATAATAGTAAAATAAGGACCAAAACTGGTGAGTCAAGAACAGAAACTGGTGTTGGGAATGGCCATAAGCCAAATTTAGGGGCTAGAATTTATTACCTACATGAAGAGGAAAACAGAAAGTAAATCTAGTCCAAGAACACAGGCATAGCTAGATCCATACATGTGCTGTTAACAAAAAATACATCAGCATATGGCTTATGATGGAAGCTCCTTCAGACCCTAGTAGTGGTGATATTTGGAGAGAGGAGATAAGCATATGAGTATGAACCTAAAGAGCTGTTGCTCTGGAGACCAAGTCTGGAACAAACACCACTGTAGCCTATGCGGGAACCTGGACCAGTGGATATACTACCTGAGGGGAAACGAACACTCATGGGATATCAGAGGATACTTTTTCATACAATACCATATCATACTATATAATAGCAAAAAGCAGTAGCAATAGTAGAGATACAATTTCTCCCTCCCTCTAGCATGTAGAAAAGGACTGAGTCCCTGCCCCTAGAAGCTAGGTAAGCCCCCTTAGTTTTGGGATAATTCACAGATAAAGGAGAACAATCAAGTAGGAGGTATACTGATAGTGCTAATACCTGTGGACCTAGAGAACTTAGTTGGAGAAATTAATGAGATATGAATTGACATACACTTTGAGTAGGTGTAAAAAGCCATAGCACTGAAGCAAGCATAGGGAGAAATACCAGAATAGTGCAATTTAGTACAGCTACCTCAGCAAAGCCCTAAGGCTCTTGATAAAAATACTACTGCCTCTTTCCTGCCAAAATGGACCAACTCTCCTAGCACCTGGTCAAGCCACAATTGGCCAGTCTGCAGTCCCCATGTCACTGACCTCCAAGTTAGTCTCAAGGATTGCATTTCTCTATAACAAGCTCAACCAGGAGCCATGTGGAAAAAGCAGAATAATTGCAGAACTGGGTTCAAAGGAAACAATCTAGCCATGTTGTGCATGCATATGTGTTTGCGGACTGCATTGACTAGCAGTGTAAACTGCAGTGTCCAAATAGCTGTGTTGGTGATCATAGGCAACATCTGTATCCAGGTAGGGTGAACTGACTCTGGTGGCTGGTTAAACCATAAGACAGAAGGAAAATGAGATTTCAAACCAAGCACAGAGATGAATTTAATTTTACATGCTAAGCACACACAGTGAGATTAGGAGGGGGTGGGAATACGGAGAAGGGAACATATTGGCAAGCACACAGGGCTCAGAGCTCACACCAGGCTGAGTTCATGTCAACGGTAATTCCAGACATGAATATATGGTGGGTGTGATGTTAATATAAGCTGTTTGCCTTGGTCAAGACTGGATATGAAAATAAATAAGGCTAAATTTGCCAGATGAAGGTATCAGTGACTTCTGCTGAAAAGGACAAAGGAGAGCACATGCTGGCACCCTCCAACCAAGCTCATTCATTTATGTATTCTACTTTTTGTCTTTTAAATAGAAATTCTAATATCTACAAAGTAAAGTGCTGGGTGGATACAGAAATGAATGAGGCACGGTTATTGCACTCAAGAGCTTTAAGCGTAGTAGTTTCTCGTGCACCCAGGTCACTAACAAGAAAATGCAATTAGAGTTTTATGAGAGTGGCATATGCCAAACACAGCATCAAAGCCGTGAAGAAGGAAAGGGCCCTTATATTCAAAGTTGGGAAAATCAGTAAAGAATTCAGGACAAAAACATTTGAACAAAGGCTTGAAGGACAAATCGAAAGAGAAAAGGGAAGAGTTGACATGCATAGAAAGATCAAGGCAAAAGGAGGAGCATAAAAGGCTGGAAAGAGTTAGAATAAAGTTCTTACACTTTAATGTGCCTATGAATCAACTGGAGAATCTTATTAAAAGGCAGACTGGGAGTAAGTGAGGCCTGTGGGTGGGGCCTGAAATCCTGCATCTCTAACAAGCTCCCAGGGGATTCCAATGCTACAGGTCCATGGTGGGCCACCTTTTCTGGGGCAATGTAGTAGAGAAAATGTATATTAACATGGCTATACTGCAGGGTACAGGAATTAAGAGTACGTGATACATGCCGCGGAGCGGCTGGGCCCGTGAGCCATGGCCACTGAGCCTGCGCGTCCGGAGCCTGTGCTCCGCAAATGGGAGAGGCCACAACAGCGAGAGGCCCGCATAACGCAAGCAAAAAAAAAAAAAAAAAAAAAAAAAAAGAGTACGTGATAAGGCTGGCAACAGAGGTTAAGACTGGATCACGAGTAACCTAGAATACCACGCTAAGGAATGTAAAGGTTGTTACTATGAGTCCTGGGGAAGTGCTTACACACTGAGTAGTTTTCACTTGCTTCATCGATACCTCTTTCATATTGTTGCCAGAAGTACTTTTGTATAATACAGATCGGAGCCAGCCATTTCTCTTCAAAAAAATCCTTTGGATTTAAAGAGTGCTAGGTAAGGAAGAGGCAAATGACTAAAGTAGCTAGCTTGAGTGACAGGGCAAATAAAGTATATAATATAGTTGCCTGAGATGAGAGCACGGAAAAGGGGAGGGAGGAAGGAAACAACCCACATCCTCCAAGTTCTGTGGTTCCTAAACTTGGCTGCACATTGGAATCCATCTAGGGGGTTTAAAAAAGTGTTGCCACATAAGTACCACCTGCAGAGATTCTGCTGTAATTAATATAGGGAAGGGACTGAACGTCAAGATGCCTTAAAGTTCTTCAGGTGATTACAATATGTATCCAATGTTGATAAACACTATAATAGCTATGTAGCATCCCTTAAGTATCATAATCTTGAAAATTATTCTCTCATTTTACTTTCATAATAACCTGGTATAGGAACCAATCTCAAAAGGGCTCCCATCGACCAAAAATAAGACAATTTGAGTCTCAGAAGAATACTAAAATGGACTGAAACACATCAAATATGTTCTAAAAATTCCATGCATTCATAAGGTTTCTTTTTCAGATGATGGAAATTAGATTGTAGGGATGGTGGCACATCTGTGTAAATATACTAAAAACCAATGAATTGTACATTTAAAAAGAGTTAATTATATGGTATGTAAATTAAATTTCAATAACGCTGTTAAAAACAATTCAGGCATTCATATGATAGTTTAAAAAAATCCAATGGTTATCTTTGGAAGTATTAGTGAATCTACTCATTATTCTGAAAGTGGCAACTAAAGGGACAGAATCAATCATTCATCCAGCCTTTCTTTCACCAAACTATACATCGAAGTAACCAAATAGTTGATGAGGAAAAGTTCTCATTTATAAAATAGTTTTAGCTAATAAGTTAAAAGGAATGATAAAATTACCATATAATCATTTTGTAATGCCTCATGAAATAATGAATCTAGGCAATGATGATTAACAGCTATTAAAATCATTAGGTGAAAATCTGATTATGAACTTGAAAATACATGGATCTGATTGATAACACTTGAACCCACTAATCAAATCTTGCCGAAGTATCGAACCTGAATCTGTTCAAGCCTTTTGGTCTGTGTATCGGTTTATAAGAAATACAGGGGACAGAGAAACATAATAAATAACAATGGGGGGAATGCAATAATCAAAATCTAGAATATGAGAAACCCTGTAGGAAAAATGACATGGTTTCTTCAGCAAATATGTTCAAAGAAAAAACAGGAGCAGGAAGAGCATAGGGGCAAGTGCTTAGCAAACATTTTCTGTAAAGGAACAAATAGGAAATACTTTTTATTTGCAGGCCTTATAGCCCACAGTGCAACCACTCAACTCCACTGTTGTAGCTGGAAAACAGCCATGGACAATCTTAAAAGAATGAGTATGGCTGTATCCCAAGAAAACTTTATTTACAAACACAAGATATGGATCATAGTTTGTAGACCCCTACAATGAAAGTAAAAAAGAATTTAGAGGCATATCAATCAAATACAATGTGTAGAGCTTATGTGGATTGAATGACCAATTGTAAAAGTATTTATGAAACAGGCAAATTTGAGCACTAACTAGGTATTCAATGATATTAGAATAATTAATATTTTGATAAGAAAATGGCATCATCAATATGTTTTTTTTTGTTTTTTGTTTTTTTTTGGCGGTATGCGGGCCTCTCACTGTTGTGGCCTCTCCCGTTGCGGAGCACAGGCTCTGGACGCGCACGCTCAGTGGCCATGGCTCACGGGCCCAGCCGCTCCGTGGCACGTGGGATCCTACCGGACCGGGGCACGAACCCGTGTCCCCTGCATCGGCAGGCGGACTCTCAACCACTGCGCCACCAGGGAAGCCCCATAAACATGTTTTTTAAACTCCTTATATTTAGGGTTACACACTGAGTATTTAAAGATAAAATAATATGATACCTGAGATTTATTTTGCTTTCACTATTATTTACTTTCAACATAATGAAGTAGAAGTGGGAGAGCTAATAGGTCAGTGGTCCTCAAAGTGTGGTTCCCCAGACCAACAGCAGCATCTGGAAACTTGTTAGAGATGCAAGTTCTCTGGGCACCAATCCAGACTTAATGAATCGCAACTCTAAGGTGAAGTCCAGAAATCTGTGTTTTAACAAGGCCTCCAAGTGATTCCGATGCATGCTAAAATTTGAAAACGCCCATATAGATAAAACAAGAATGAGCATGATATGTATTGAAGTTTTGTGCTGAGTATGTAAGGATTCACTATATTATTCTGTATATTTTTTATATGTTTGAATTTTCAAAATTCAAACATATAAAAGAAGAAAGAAAAAAGAAAAAAGAAGAAAGAAAAAATAAAAGCAAAGAAAAAAATTACCTACGTGACTTCATTCCAAAGAATACAGTACTAAAAAGAAAAAGAGTGACTTTATAGTGGAGAAACCTGGCAAGGACTACCTTAGTCAGGTGATTAAGGTCAACTTCATCAGTAGTAAGTCATGTTGATAGCACGCATCCTTGACAAGATGTGATGAGAATGGCACTTTACCTGTGATCTTCCTCCCAGAAACGCATAACCACAATTTAATCATAAGAAAAACATCAGATAAACCCCATTCAAGGGACATTCTACAAAATTTTTGATGAGTACTCCCCCAAATTGTCAAGGTCATCAAAAACAAGGAAGGTCTGAGAAACTGTCACAACTAAGAGGGACCTAAGGAAATATGATGACTAAATATAATGTAATATCCTGAAAGGAACCTGGAACAGAAAAAGGACATTGAGGAAATCTGAAGAAGTATAGACTTTAGTGACTAATAATGTACAAATATTGGTTCATTAACTGTGACAAATATGCCACACAAATGTAAGATGCTAAGAGTGGAAATTAGGTGTGAAGTATATGGGAATTATGTATATGTCACATTTTTTTCTGTAAGTCTAAAACAATTCTAAAATAAAGTATGTATTTAAAAACAAAAGAAATATGCCTGGATAGAATTACCTTGGCATGTCCAAGGATCGAAACCACTTAGGCACTTGGAGTTTGAATAAAAAGAAATAGTGAAGGTCAGAACAGTCACATGGACTGGTTTCCAAGCAGCCAGGCAAGACTGGACAACTAGGAAGGTTGGGAATGCCAAGGAAAGCCATAGGCCCAACATTCAGCATTCAGATCAACACGCAGCCACAGAGAACAGGTCCCACAAGAGGATTAAAACAGGAGTCAGCGGGCTTCCCTGGTGGCGCAGTAGTTGAGAGTCCGCCTGCCAATGCAGGGGACACGGGTTCGTGCCCCGGTCTGGGAAGAGCCCACATGCCGCAGAGCAGCTGGGGCCGTGAGCCATGGCTGCTGAGCCTGTGCGTCCGGAGCCTGTGCTCCGCAACGGGAGAGGCCACAGCAGTGAGATGCCTGCATACCGCAAAAACAGAAAACAAACAAACAGAAAAAACAGGAGTCAGCACCCAAAAACTTTGGGAGGTGAAATGACCTGGCTTCTCCCCCTCACCCCCACTTGCGCTCTTCTTTAACCCTCCACAGTGTTCCAGCTACACACCTATGACCAATTAGCCACTTCCTTAAGGGAGTCCTCTTAAGGTCTTTGGATAACCATGAACTTAATAAGGGTTCAGTCAAACAGCCTGTATTTGGCACCCCAGCCTCAGGGAGACACTCATTTAACTTCCTCATCCCTACTGGAAAACGCCTTTGCAGTGTTTCCACAAGGACCTCCCCGCATCAAGTATCACCTCTCTGACTCTCTGTCTCCCTCTAGCCCAGTGGTCCTAAACCTGGTTGCATATTACAGTTACCTTGGAAATCATTTAAAGTTCCTGATGCCCAGGACACACCTAGATATATCAATCGTAATTTCTGGGGAGGAGATAAATATTTTTAAAAACTCCTCAGTGATTCCAATGTGCAGCCAACGTTGAGAACCATTCACTGTTGACCCTTCTCAAAAACACTTCCAGCTAGAGGAGTTCACAGCAGCCAAACTTCTCAACTCATCCTCAGCCATCACCTCCTGCTTTTCCCACTGCCCCTTCTTTGGGAATGACCTCTTAGCTTCTGGATCCAAAAGACACTTTTTAGAGGGCTTTCTCCTTAAATGTTCTGTAACACTTAATTGCCTACTTCCTTCTTAAATGCTTTCCGTTTTTGTCACAGTATTCCCTTGTTTTTATCCTGCCTCTGATTGCCCTTTTCCCTTTCTTTTGCGAGACTCTCTTCCTCATCACATCCCTAAATGTTCTTTTCTATAAGCCCTGCCCTAAACATCCCTTATCATCTCATTCTATGCATTTACCTTGGGTCATCTCATCTTCTCCCCTGGCTTCAACTACCTATACAATGAAGATCCACAAATACATTATTTTCATCCCAAATCCAGCAGTGTGCTTCAGACTCACGTGGCCAAGTCCCTGGTAAACCTCTCCAGCTGCATCTCCCATAGACACTCCATCGCACTGTGTCAAAAATCAAACTCTCCCTCTTCTCTTCAATCTGCTAGTGTGTCATTGTGAACATAGAATCTGTGCCAAGCTGCTTGGGTTTGAAATCCTGATTGAGCCACATAATAAGCTTGGGCAAATGAATTAGCCTCTCTGCAACTCCATTTCCTCATCTGTAAAATAGGTATAATAATGATAACTTCCTCATAAGATTACTGTTAGTATGAAAATTAAATAATATGTGTAAAGGGCTGAAAGTAGTGCCTGGCACATAGTAAGCATCTATTTGACGAAGCACTACCTCATCAATATTATCATTATTCTAAATTCCCTATATCTCAGTGAAGGGCGCCATCACCTCATTAGATACAGAAGGCACATATCTGAGTGTCATTCCTTTTGCCTCATTACATCTTATCCCCTCTATCAGTTATTATTCTACTCAATTTTTCTACAGATACCTTCCTCATTCTTCATACCACCACCACGGCTTCAGTTCAGGCCCATGGTGTGCTGCAGTGAGAGCTGACTATGCCCATCTCCTCCCAGCTCAGTAGTCGGTAACATCACATTAGTAGCTTGAAACTGGCTATTATGGGAGTATTTATACCATGGGAATCAGCAAACTCTACAAATGAGGAATCTTGTTTCTTTTTTCTGAAGAGTCAGTTGTTAAAATATTCAGGTCCTCATGGTTCCTCCTCCAACCGTCTGCAAAATATCCGGTCTATTTCTACCACTGTTGTGCCACTCTAGTCCATTCTTATTATTGATACCAGGAAAAAATTTTCTAAAAGGCCAATCTCATCATACTACCACTCCCCAGATGAAAATAATTCAGTAGCTCCCCCTTTTCCTTAGGCTAAAAGCCTAAATCCTTAGCATGGCATACATGGCCAATAGTAGATGCCATATGTGTCCCATTCTCATCCCCTTGAAATGCACCTTTCTTGTACATGCCAACAGCTTGTTACCATGAGCACCTGTAAGTGTCTTCCTGAAAGCTTTCTTCAGTCTCAGGAGAAAGCCCAAAGAGCCAGGGAGTTAACTCTCCTGGGAGCAGCCCTCACCCAATAATAGATGAGAGCTGGCTGGATATATATCCCAGCTCCTGCCCCTCAGACAGGACAACTCAGAGATGGAGTCACCCCAGAGATCCCCAGTGGACTGAGCCCCAATTGCCCGTAGCAGTAACCTGCTCTCATTTCCTTCTCCTCTACCAGTGCTGCCTGGGATCACCTCCCAAATTAACCATTGACCCTCAAGTCCTTATCTCAGGGTCTGTTTCTGGGGGAACCCAACCTAACACATGGCCATTCATGATCTGCCTTTTCTCCACTTCAGCCTTGCCATTTCTCCCCTCAAGCTGCAGCTATACTGAACAATTTTACATATAGTTCTCCGAAGGTAACACGGTGTCTCACACTTTGTTCCCTTGCAGATGATGCTCACTTTATATGGAATAAGCCATATTAATTCCACCTTTCTTCACCCAGAAAACTCTAACCTGTTTTTCCAAATCCAACTCAGTATCCAGCTTTTCCCCTGATCATCACTGTCATCCCCCTCCCACAAAGGAAGGGTCTCTCATGTGTTCTTATGTCATCCAGTGCTTACAAAGCTGCTCTCTAATCCATTGTGGGTTCTCTCAGGTCCTTCTCAACCATATACCCATCCCCCATCCTACCAACACCCCTGGCATGACACATATTAGCAAGTCAATAAAGGTGTGTTGAAGGGATATAGCTTTCATGACGCATTATCCCTTATGTTCTCATCCCTGGAGAAAATGTTCAACAAGGAGTTTACCATCTAGGTTGACAGACAAATCTGTTTTCTCGTATTTCCCAATAATTGTTGTGTAATTACAAGCATTATCAGAAACTAAGCTATTTGCATAAATATAGCCAAACACCAATTTTGGTTTAGCACTGTTGATATGTTTCACCAAGATCCTTAGCTTTCTAGCCCTGACATTTTCTTATTATCTCTGCATTTCAATGTTACCTTCCAGGCTCTGCAATTAAGCGTATTCTTAGGGTTTTAAGAAAATATGCTTGCACTGTTTTTAAAGTGCCAAAACACCCAGGGGCACTACTTGATCCTCTGATTCTCCCTTTCGAAGGGGTTTCTCAGCTGTGGCTGACAGCTTTGTGACTGCAGAGCCTCCTTGTCCAACAGTGCTGAGCTTTCCCTTATCCGCACCACAGTATTCTGTGTCCTCTGCAGAATATATTTATTTGCAGCGTTTCAGCAGGGAGACCCTGGGAGGATGAGTCATCGTCCTTAACCAGAGAGTTGCCCTTGAGGCCACACTGAGAAAACTCTCTCCCTCTTATTGTATAGAACAGGCCCCGATCAGAAAGCAAGTGCTCTGTTTATAGAAAAGTTTCCCACCTAGGCAGGAAATGACACTTCAGAAATGTTGAAAAATAAATGCAGGGGGCATATAATATAACTTCTTGGACCCAAATGCATTGCAGGGTAATAAATTCAGTTAAAAATGCACCGAGCACCCACTACATGTAGGAATCTATGGCAAGTACAAGGGAAGCTAGGGCATACAAGGGAAGGTCCCTGCACCTGGCCCCCACCCCCGGGGAAAATTATTAGTTCAATATTTCAAGGATATTTTAGGATTTGCAGAGAGGGAGTTTACATCAAATGACTACATATAAAACTGTAGCACTATCATGCTTGCATATAAGAGGACAAATGTGGGAACACTTGAATCTATCTCTGTATTCTATACTCATATGATACTAACAGAGTGGTATGCTAGTCAGAATCCCCTTGGAGGCAGTTTTCTAGGAATCCCATTGTTACAAATCCTTCTTGGTATCACTATTGGTATCTAGAACACTGAGACAACAAAGGAATTATACAGGGGAAGCAAAAGTCAGACACAGGAAGCCAAGATAAGGCTGAGGATAAGCTGGGGTTGGGTCGGGGGGTGGTTAGTTGCAGGGAGTGGGAGTAGGGCAGGCCTGAGGCTTGACCCTGGACTTCAAGAGCCTGGAGGAGCAGAGTAAATGGGCGCAGCACACAGGTATCAATGATATGAGGTGCAGAAAATCCAAGAAGTTATGCGAATATAAGTAATAAAGCTTAGAGCAGCCAAATGTGCCAGGATCCAGTCGGCATGGGCAGCTAAGAGTAAGCGATACAGTCAGTCATGGAGCTTGTATAGAGCTTACAGCAGTCTGGGGCACTGGGTGTGAGCCAAAACTCTGGTGCCAGACCACCTGGTTTCAAATCTTTATTCTACCAACTAGTAGTTGTGAGTTATTTAGTATCTCTCTGCCTCAGGTTCCTCTTCTATAAATGACAACAAAACAATACATTATTTACTCAATTCTAACATCCCCTTGATTGTAAGATGCACTCACTACCTTACAATTTTATCTATTCTTTAAAATATCCAAAAATAGATAATTCCCAGGATATATAAGCTATTCCAAATGACAGAAAAAAAATAGAGAGCTACCCAATTCATCTTATAAAGTAAAACAACTCTCCTACTTAAACCTGAAAAAGGCAACACAAAAGAGAATTAAAGCCCAATGCTACTTGTGAAAATTATAAAAATTCTACATTACGTACTAGCAAAACTTTTAATAACAGCTTCGAACCTTATACAATACGACAAGTAGAGTTATCACTAGAATGCACTATGACTTAAGACAAGTATTAAATATATATCACACCAAACAGTCAAAGAAGAAACACTATATATGTCAGAGGCATTCAATAAAATTCAGTATCTATTTCAGAGCTATTTTTTGTTAAGTAAAAATGAGAACAATGTGACCTCACAGAAGTAGTTTAATGTTTTTCCTTTTACCTAAACGATGAACACAAAAATCACCCCATTACTTCCTAAATAAAAGTGTCTTTTTAAAAGCATATTCTTACTTTTGTCAGTGATCTGGAAGTGCTGGACAGTGCAGTAAAACAGGAAACAGTAATAATAATTATATCACTTAGGGAAAAAGAGAGAAACTTTTCCTTATAAAACTCAAGGTAATCCATTGAAAAGTCACAAAATGCAGAAAAGATATAGAAAACATAAAATGTTTTATTTATCAAAAAGTAATAGCTATATGATAAAAGCAACAAAATACACTTATACCTCAGATAATCCTGGGTATATATACTCTGGAGAGCCAAAAAAGATTATTTGCATAAATGGAAATAGGTACTATGATCCGCCTTTAATGAGTAAAATATGAAAATAGGTCAATTGCTTCAGATTAATTTATAAATTTAAGTAATCACAATATGGATTTTGTTATGAACAACATGAAATGGAAATGGAAGAATATACTATTAAGTAACTAATTTTTTGATAAAAGAACGATTTCAAAAAAGAGAACTTGCCCTATGTTTAACACATTACAAAACTCCAACAATTAAAACAGTGTGCCCAGCTCACAATAGGCATTCTATAAATTTTCTTTAAATAAACAGATCATGAATCAATGTATGGATCAATATAATGGAAGAATTCATTTAAAAATGAACGCTAAAATATATGAGAATGTAGTATTTTTTTAATAAAAGAAAACAAGCAGTGAAAAGGGAATATGTGTCAAAAGTTTGTGGAAATATATCAAATATATCTACACATATATAGTGGATATATAAAGCAAATACTAACAGAACTAAAAGGAGAAATAAACAGCAATAGAATAATAGTTGGAGATTTTAATACCCCACTCTCAACAATGGACAGTTCATCCAGATAGAGAATCAATAAGGAAACAGTGGAACTGCATGAAACTACAGACCAAATAAACCTAACAGACATATACAGAACA
>NW_006780759.1:54323-78352 GCF_000442215.2 Lipotes vexillifer | reverse complement strand
AGCAGGAATATACACATTCTTCTCAAGTGCACATGGAACGTTTTCAAGGATGGATCATATGACAGGGCACAAATCAAGTCACAACAAATTCAAAAACAGATAAATTATATCAAGTATCTTTTCCTATCATGATGGTATAAAACTAAAAATCAATAACAGAAGGAAAACTGGAAAATTCACAAATAATTGGAAGTTAAACAGGTCAACCTATACAACTAGTGGGACAAAGCAGAAATCAAAAGGGAAATCAAAAAAATGTCTTGAGACAAACAAAAATGTAAACACAACATACCAACACTTATGGGATGCAACAAAAGCAACATAATTTATAGCTATAAATGCACACATTAAGAAAAAAAAATATCTCAAATAAAGAACCTAACGCTACACCTAAAGGAACTAAAAAATAAAACTAAGCAAAAAGTTGGCAGAAGAAGGAAATAACAAAGATTACAGCAGAAATAGGGACTTCCCTGGTGGTGCAGTGGTTAAGACTCCACACTCCCAATGCAGGGGGCCCAGGTTCCATCCGTAGTCAGGGAACTAGATCCCACATGCATGCTGCAACTAAGAGTTCACATGGCACAACTAAGGAGCCCACATGCTGCAACTAAGGAGCCTGCCTGCCACAACTAAGACCCAGCACAACCAAATAAATAAATATTAAAAAGATTAGAGCAGAAATAAACGAAATAGAGATTAGAAAAACAATTAAAAAAATTAACAAACCTAAGAGCTGGTTCTTTGAAAAGGTAAACAAAATTGACAGATCTTTGGCTAGGTTAATCAAGAAAAAAAAGAGAGACCTCAAGTAAATAAAACTATAAATGAAAGAAGAGATATTACAATTGATAACACAGAAATACAAAGGGTCCTAAGAGACTACTATGAACAGTTTTATGCCAACGAACTGAACAACCTAGAAGAAATGCATAAATTCCTAGAAATATACAACCTGTCAAGACTGAATCATGAAGATCTAGATAATCTGAATAGACCAATAATGAACAAGGAGATTGAGTCAGTAAGCAAAAATCTCCCAACAAAGAAAAGCACAAAACAAAATCATTTCACAGATGAATTCTACCAAATATTTAAAGAATTAACACCAATTCTTCTCAAACACTTTTAAAAAACTGAAAAGAGAACAGCTCCAAACTCATTTTACAATGCCAGCATTACCCTGATATTAAAGATAGATACAAGTTAAGAAAATTACAGGCCAATATCCCTAATAAATATAGACGCAAAAATGCCCAACAGAATATTAGTAAACTGAAGTCAACAGTGTATTAAAAGGATGGTACACCATGATCAGGTGGGATTCATCCCTGGGACACAAGGATGGTTCAACATATGCAAATCAATAAATGCGATAAACCATATTAATAGAATGAAAGATATATTACATATGATCATCTCAAGAGATATAGAAAAAGCATTTGACAAAATCCATTCATGAAAAAAACTCAACAAGACGGGTTTAGAAGAAATGTAACTCAACATAATAAAGGCAATACATGACAAGCTCAAGCTTACCCTCAAGCTTACTCAGGGGTCACAGTTTGAAAAAATTTAAGACTAGAGTGCCTACTCTCGCTACTCCAAATCAGCATAGTACTCAAAGTCCTAGCCAGAGCTATCAGGCAGGAAAAATAAATAAAAAGTATCAAAACCAGAAAGGAAGAACTTACATTGTCTCTGTTTGCAGATGACATATATAGAAAATCCTAATGACTTGACAAAAATCTATTAGAACCAATAAATGAATTCAGTAAAGTTGCAGGGTACAAAATCAACATATAAAAATGAGTTGCATTTCTATACACTAACAACAAACTAGCTGAAAAAGAAATAAACAATCCCATTTATAATAACATCAAAAATATTTAGGAATACTTTAACCAAGGTGAAATATCTGTACACTGAAACCATAGGTACTGATGAAAAAAAAATGAAGACACAAATAAATGGGAAGATACACCATGTTCATGCATCAGAAGAATTAATATTGCTAAAATGTCCATACTACCCAAGCCCATCTATCAATTCAATGCAACCCCCATCAATATTCCAATAGCAGTTTTTACAGAAGTAGAGAAACATAGTCCTATAATCCATATGGAACTACAAAAGACCCCAAATTGACCAAGCAATGATGGGAATGAACAAATATAGAGGCATCACACTTCCTGGTTTTGAATTATACTACAAAGCTAAGTAATCAAAACAGTACGGCACTGGCATGAAAACAAACAGAAAGACAAATGGAACAGACTTGAGAGCCCCCTAATAAAGCTATGTGTATGTGGTCAACTAATATTTGACAAGAAAGTCAAGAATAGTTCATGGGAAAAGATATTATCTTCAACAAATTGCACTGTGAGAACTGGATATTCATATGCTAAAGAAACTGGACCCCTATCTTACAACACATGCAAAATTAATTCAAAATGGACTAAAGACTTGGATGTAAGACTTAAAACTGTAAAACTCCTTGAAAAAAAATAGGGAAAAATTTCCTTGACATTGGTCTCGGTAATGATTTTTTGATATGATACCAAAAGCACAAGTATCAGAAGCAAATATCAGCAAAGTAGGGCTACATTAAACTAAAAAGTTTCTGCACAGCAAAATAAGTGATCAACAAAATGAAAAGGAAACAAAGAGAATGGGAGAAAATATTTGCAAATCATATCTCTGATAAGGGGTTAATATCCAAAATATTTAAGGAACTCATACAACTCAATAGCAAAAAAAAAATCATATCTCTGATAAGGGGTTAATATCCAAAATATTTAAGGAACTCATACAACTCAAAAAAGAAAAAAAAAAAAAAAAAAAAAAAAAAACCACAAAAAAACAAATAATCTGATTTAAAAATTAGCAAAGACCTGCCTGAATAGACATTTTTTCCAAAGGAGATATACAAATGGCCAACAGGTACGTGAAAGCGAGCTCAATGTCACTGATCATTAGGGAAATACAAACCAAAACCATAATGAGATATCACCTCACACCTGTTGGAGTGGCTGTTATCAAAGACAAGAGAGTTCTGGTGATAATGTGGAGAAGAGGGAACCCTTGTGCACTGTTGGGAATTCAAACTGCTACAGCCACTACGGAAAACAGTATGGTGGTTCCTCAAAAAATTAAAAACAGAACTATCATATGATCCAGCAATACACTTCTGGGTATACATCCAAAGAAAATGAAAACAGGATATCGAAGAGATATCTGCACCCCATGTTCACTGCAGCATTATTTATAATAGCCAAGACACGCAAACAAACTGAATGTCTATAGAAGGATGAACAAATAAAGAAAATGTGTGTGTACACACACACATCCACACACACAGTAGAATATTAATACACTTGCTGATGAGAATACTGTGGCATGGAGATATTAAGTAATTGCCAGTTATTAAACAACAAGAAGAGGATATAATTCCATTAGACTGGGCTCCAAAGTTTGCAGTTCTCTTGTATCCTGATTGTAGGTAGAGATGCTGAAGAGGGGGAAGATGAAGTTAAATGTCAACATTGGTAACCTTAGTGATAATTTTACTGGTTATTTTCTTCTTTACTCTTTTGTGAATGTCTAAAATGTTTGTTTGATGACTATTTACTTTAAGAATGAGAATGATAAAAGAAAACTGAAATGTTACCAGCATGTACTACATCAACTCATGCTGCAGACTATTTGACTTGTTTATAATTCTGCATTTATGCATAACTTATTATGCATTATGTAAAGAAATGTTAGCTGTACTATGGCTGCCCATGGGAAAGGGGAAAAATATACCTCCCACTTCACTGTTAAGTTATGCTTCTAATATTGTCATCAAAATGCCTGACAGATAAGAACTGTGGCTATTCACAGACACATGCATTTACTATACTAATACCCAGTGTCCTGAATGTAGGACATTTGTGGTGTAAGATGAATGACAAGTTAATGAGTTTTTCTCCCGAGTAGCTGACATCACTTCCAGTAAACATTTGTTTTTGTTTTTGCACAATGCAGAACACATAGTAGGCATATGATACCTATATGCTGAATAAAAGAAATCAAGCCCTCTAAATCTCAACTTGAGATCCCTGCTATGCTGAATAATTTAAAAATGGCAATAGTATTTCATTCCACCAACATTTGTGAGTGTAGGCTCTGTGTCAGGGTTAAAGAACCAAGAGCAAGACCAAGACATGGTCTCTGTCCTCACATGCCTTATCAGCAATTCAAACCCTGGAGTAGGAGTTGGCAAACTATGACAGGCAGGGCAAATCCAGCACACTGTCTGCTTTTGTACATCCCATGAGCTAAGAATGATTCTTACCTGGTTAAATCACAGAAAAAAAAATTAAGACTATTTCATGAAACTTGAGAAATAGATGAAGTTCAAATTGTGCCCCTAAATAAAGTTTTATTGGAACACAGTCACGCCCATTTGTTTACATATTACCCATGGCTTTTTTCACTCTAGAAAGTTGAGTAGTTGTGGCACAGACCATGTGGCCCAGAAAGCCTCAAATATTGGGGATCCGGCCCTTTATAGAAAAGGTTTGACTGACCCTTGGATCTATTTTAGGCAAAGACCTGTGAGGACTGAGTCTTATTGTTTTTTGGGTTTTTGTTTTGTTTTGCTTCCTTTTACCAGAGTAAAAACAGTAGTAAATGGAATGTCAGCCCTGCTTCTCAGACTTTGTTATGTTCATGAATCCCCTGAGGTTCTCATTAAAATGCAGATTCAGGTGCAGCTCTGGCTAGAGCACAGATTCTGTATTTCTAACCAGCTCCTAGGTAGGGATTTCTAGCTAGGTCTAGAGACTGGGTCTTTTAAATCTCTTCAGGAACTTGAGTCAAAAAGGAAAAGATTTCATAGCAGAAGAAAAAGTAGTTTTGGAACCTAGCTTAATGCAATTGGTGATTTTCTGTCACAGATTTTTTGCCCTTGCCCTTCACAGGGCAAAGATAAATGATAGAGATGTTAATGTTCATTTCTCAATTGTCTTTGGTCATTGTGCTTTTTTAGCAAAGCTTAGGTGAACCATTTTCCAAAGAGTAAAGAGGGATAGCAGCTGGTTAGTTGTTACTATTAGCTATTTGTGAAGTGAATATTGGGGAAAACTAATATTTGTGTCTGAATTCTGTTCAGAGGAAAGGAAAAAAGACAAACTCATATAAACACTATTGATTTTTGAAATAACTTCTCTGCATCTTTAATAAGAATGGAATATTAAGCAAGTATCTAGTTTTGTGTCCTCTGATTAAACATTACTAATAAAAAGATGATTTAAAGTTCTCTGAACATACTGTCGCAAATTTTGAATCTTGCTTATTTCCTATAAACACTATAAACAAAAGCTATATGCTCAGTATCAAGCATTGGCAAGGACATGGAGCAACTAGAACTCTCATGCCCTGCTTGTGAGAGTGTAAGTTGGTAAAACTACTATAGTAGAACTGTTTGAAAAATGGTATCTACCAAAGCTTAATATATGCAGTCCGCATGACTCAATAATTCTGCTCCCAGTGTATACTCAACAGAAAAGCATGTATATTGTATGTCAAAGGACTTCTACAAGCATTTTTATTGCAGCATTCTTTTTTTTCTTTTTTTTGTGTTCTCAAATTAACTTAATGACATACCACGGTTGGGGCTCAGGGCAGGCTGCCCCCAAAATATGTCTCAGTAGCATATGGATTATTTTGAATTAAAGTTTTCTAAGACACAGCCAGTTAGGGGAAATGATTAAAACAACAACACTCTGACCCCGATCTTTCCCCTTGAAAGCGGGAAATAAATCTCCCATGTGAAGATATCCTCCTTATACCAGCGGGATAGAAAGCATCCTCAGCACCCCAAGCGGGGAATTCAAGGCTAAGAGAGCTGTATAAACAAGCTTTGTTAATTCTTCATTGGTCTGCTACCCCAAGCACAAGCCCCTTTGTTTTGTTAAATATTCACAAATAATTGTTTCTTTGTCTAAAAATGATATATAAACAGCCTTCTTTGGTGGCTTTGGGGGTGCCATTTCTACGAGACCTCAGTGGGTACAAACTAAATTGTTTTTTCTCCTGTTAATCTGTCTTTGGTTCCCTATCTCCACTCCCACTGAGAATCCTCATCACATCTCTGGGGCTATTGACATAGCTCTCCAACTAGCTTCTCTGTCAAGACCATCATACCTACCATCTCTAGATTTCCCTTCTTCAAAAGAAAAACAACTGATCACAATGCTTCTCAGGGTGAAAGCCTGTGCTGCCCACAGAATAAAATCCAAACTCGCCAGCATGAGGTACAAGATTTTTCAAACTCTGGCTCCACCATATACCATCTCCTGCCACTTCCCTCAATGCTCCTGCCACACTGAACTTCTAAATGCCCAGCAAATACACCAAATTCCTGTAACGTCCAAGTCTTTACACAGTCTGAAAGCTTTTTTTTCATATATGATCCTGAGTCCTAGTTATCCTTTAAAATTCAGCTCAAGCACTAACACTTCTTCAAGCCTTTCCTGACTCCCCTGGGGAACTTGTCATCTCCCTTTAATGATTCCACTGAGATTTGTTCCTATCTCTTAATGACATCTATAAGGTGGCACTATTTTTGCTCTTTACGTGTATTTCTTTTCCATTAAGTACAGTAAGTTCTTTAATCACAGGGACTCTCTCCCCTTCCACAAAGCCTGACCAGTGGTAGATACTCAAAAAATGACTACTAAACTCATCGCCAAATCCAATCAATCTACCTAACAGATATTTTCTGCATCTAATCTTTATTAGATACTGTATTAGAGTTTTAGCTAGAAAATTAAAATGTTCCCCTATGTAAAGTAAATCCAAACTGCTTGACTATAAAACAAAGAGATTTCCTATCCTTTTCTTTCAGTTACAGGAAATAGGTTGGTGAAGGAAAACAAGATTCCTAGGAAGGTGGATAGGAGTGTGGAGAGGAGGTGATGATGGGGACAATTTTTTTGTTCCAGTGAGGAGGTGAGATTACCAAAAAATGACAGGCAGGTACTGTGAGTGGAAGACAATGAATTTATTTCTAGCCCAAGATACCGACAGGGTTTCTATACGTTGAAGTCATTTGCTGGGGTTTCTTTTCCCTTCCTCCTGGGCACTTCCTGTATCTCCCCTCTTCATTTTCCCCCATTTCTCAGTGCTGGACACTATCTGTAGCAAGAATAAGAAAGACAAAAAGGAACCTGAAGGGAAGTGGTAGGGAAATGCCTAATGGATTACAATGAAGGAATAATTGCCCTTGCAGATTTTGCATCAATCATGAGTTTTTATCCCCAGACATACGTATGGCTATGTAATGGTCGCTGGCTTCAATGCAACACAAAGGCTTAGTTTTGCAATTCCACACACAGGACACAGAAAAAAAACAGCCAGGGCTACTGGGTGCCTTCCATCTTCCTTTTCCTTAGTGACAGCCAGCAGAGAATTTCCCCTCTCCTTTCTGCATTGCACTTTTAGAAAAAAAGATTGTGAGAAACTCAAGGTAAAATAAATTAAAAGGCTTGTCTATCCAAATTTACAGTCAATGAAATGGAAGAACGTTGCAGTGGGAGGGGCCCTAGATTAAATTCCAAGCACTGCTAACTGTGGGACCTTGGTTGAAGCACTTCTTTTCTCTATGCCTCAGTTTTCTTCTCTAAAGACAAGAGTATGATCATATGAACACTTCTTTCTGCTTACAATCCAGTCAGGAACAAGCCTGAACGAAGTGTAGAATTCTACTAATTAAAAAAAATGTAGAGCATGTTGAAAAAAATCTGAACATAATGAAGTCCAAGCTTAGGCAAATGATAATTAAACATATAATGGCCACAATAAAACCTCAGGTCAAATTCTCCTTCTTCCATTCTTTTTTTTTCCCCACACCTTTATTGGAGTATAATTGCTTTAGTATGTTGTGTTAGTTTTTACTGTACAACACAGTGAATCAGCTATATGTATACATATAATCCCCATATCCCCTCTTGAGCCTCCCTCCCACCCTCCCTGTCCCACCCCTTCTAGGTGGTCACAAAGCACCGAGCTGATCTCCCTGTGCTATGCGGCTGCTTGCCACTAGCTATCTAGTTTACATTTGGTAGTGTATGTATGTCAACGCTACTCTCTCACTTCGTCCCAGCTTCCCTTCCCCTCCCCCACCCCACCCCCAGGCCCTCAAGTCTGTTCTCTACCTCTGCGTCTTCATTCTTGCCCTGCCCCTAGGTTCATCAGTACCGCTTTTTAAAATTCCATATACGTGTTAGCATACGGTATTTGTTTTTCTCTTTCTGACTTACTTCACTCTGTATGACAGATTCTAAGTCCATCCTCCTCACTACAAGTAACTCAATTCCGTTCCTTTTAATGGCTGAGTAATATGTTCCATTGTATATATGTGCCACATCTTCTTTATCCATTCATCTGTTGATGGACATTTAGGTTGCTTCCATGTCCTGGCTATTGTAAATAGTGTATTGCAGCATTATTCTTAAGAAACTCAAAACTAAAGAAAAACCTAAATGTTCACCAACAGTAGAAGAGAAAAAAACACGTGCTATGTTATTTACAATGGAATAAACACAGCAATGAGAATGGAAAAAAACCCACAGAAATGTGCTCAAAAATATGGATGAACCTCACAAATATAATTTTGGGCAAAATAATCCAGACACAAAAGAGAACAAACTCTATAAAGCTTGAAAAAGATAAAATCTATGCTGTTAAGAGTCAGATAGTGGTTACCTGGGTAGGGGAATTAGAGTCTGGAAGTGGGAGCCATGGAGGCTTCTGGAGCGCTGATAATGCTCTGTTCTTGGGCTTGTCTGAGAAGCCTTTTGCTACCTTAGAAAAAATGTTATCAAGCCAACAAATTTTAATAAATTTATCTACACAACCATAGAGATGTGAAGGCCACGTGTAAGGACTCCCCACCTCAAACCTATATGCCACCTTATGAGGTGAGGAAGGCTCATGTCAAAACGGTCCTTGCTTTTAAACAATCGTCTTGGAAGGACGAGTGGTATTCCCAACACAGTTTTAAGATTAGTTGAGAGAGACTGTCATGCTGAGTGAAGTATGTCAGACAGGGAAGGACAAATATGATATTGCTTATATGTGGCATCTGAAGGAATGGTACAAATGAACTTATTTACGGAACAGAGGTGGAGTCACAGACGTAAAGAGCAAACTTGTGGTTGCGGCGGGGGAGGGGGGAGGGATAAACTGGGAGATTGCAATTGACGTATGCACACTACTGTGTACGTTAATGGATAGCTCATAGGGACCTGCTGTATAGCACAGGGAACTCTTCCCAATGCTCTGGGGTGACCTAGGTGGGAAGAGAGTCTAGAAAAGAGTGGATGTACGGGTGTATGCAGCAGAAACTAGCACAACATTGTAGATCAACTACACTCCAATGGAAATTATAAAAAAAATTAGAGAAGACATCAGTTACTCCTCTATGCTGGGTCTTTCCACAGTGTTGTTGTCATCAGTGAGAAGTGGAATATTTCTTGCCATATCAGTAAACAAGTGATGTCACAGTCATCAGCGATTGCAGCCACCAGTTTATGGTGAGCTGATGAGCCCTGAGGGAACTCAGGACGGAAACAAAGAATACCTGCCATCTAGACGCCATCAGACTGCAGCCACTCCCTATGGTGAGCCCTGAGAGAACTCAGGTTATGAAAACACAGGATACTGGCCCCAGATAGCTGAGGCGCATATCAAAGGAATGGTTTCAGTGAGCCCAGATTCTTGCATCTTCCCATACAAAGAAAAGGGCTAAATTCCTTAACTTGAGATATCTGGTTTTCTTTAACAATAAACTAACAATAATCTTTTGACGTTCAGACTACCTGCCCTTTGTTGCAAAACTCCTATATATCCTAGCTACCCCCTCACCTCCTCGGAGCAGTTTTCTTGGGGTTACTTGAGATGCTGCCTCCTGGGCATGAAGTCCTCAGTATGTCCCCCGAGTAAAAAAAACTCTCAACCTTTAGGCTGCGAATATCTTTTTAGTCAACATCAGGAAGTTAGCATGACCTCTCTTTGGGTTATTCCAGTTTACAAAGGATTTAAAGGAGGACAGGCCAGGACAAAACCGGGAACATTTCTGATGTACCCCTCTGTGCTCAGTAGTGTTTATATAAAGAAATATAAAACCACAAACAACGCTTACTTCAAGCACGAAGACATGGTCAATGAGACATCATTGGGAACAACCTCTAATTCCGAGTCCTAATGACATAATCCTCAAGAAAGCTGAAATTGGCTCTGTCCTGTTTACATCTATAACCTCAGCATCCAGCAAAGTGCCACACACATAACAGAAATCGGCTGAGTGAAATGGTATTTTGCCATTAAAAAAAAAAAAAATCATGTTTCTGAAAACTAATGATTTAGGGAAATGCTCACAACATAAAATTAAGTGAAACAAATCAGGGCACATACATAATAAATAAATAGATGTATATATCTTATGATACCACTGTTTTAAAACCCAAAAAAGCATATGTATATATCAAAGGGGAAGAAAGAGGAAAAATCATCAACTAAAAAAATGGGGTTTTTGGTGATTTGTTTACTTGTTTTTGCTTACCCATATTCAAATTTTTAATAATTAAAATGTATTACTTTAAAAAATAATTTTAGAAAAAGATGAAAGGACTGAAGTTTGAAGGACTCATAGAAATACCAACAACAGAGAAGAATAAAAGGTGAAAGACGTCAAGTGTCTGACACATTCACTGACTCAAAGTTGACCTTTAAGCCACCATCCTGTGCCCCTTTCTACTAACGTTGGCAAGTGCTCTCCTTTTTCTCCCCTCTTTGGGCCAATAGCCTGAGGCCAGGTCTCCATCTGGACACCCGTTTCTCTTCCTTTCCGGGAGAGCAAGCAGGTCCCAGGTAGCGTTTTCCTCCTCCCACAATGGAGGCAATGGTTTAAGTGCTCGGTAGGCTCCCAGGGTGCTGTGTTACCTGTTTGCTTACAAGTCTACAGATATATTTCTTTTGCCTCCTTGCTTTAGATTTCTGAAGCTCAGCCTACTACGTGAGTAACAGTGTTCAAGCCTCCCAGCACCTCAGTTTGGGGCCTCTCCTGAATGCGCATCGTCTGCCTCCTTATTCCCCAGAGCAATAGGCTTCTACTCAGATTTTCTCTGCCTCAAGTCGGCATTTCTTCTGGAACCAACTTCTGAGTGCTAGCTCTCCTTGGGCCCCATGTCCCACTTACCTCTTGACCAACTCAGCCTGTCTCTACCAAATGACTCTGATACACAGTTTGAAAATGCCATAATTATTCCACATCAAATAAATACCCCGTTCCCCCAATATCACAGATTAAAGAATGATTAAGAGATGCTGATGCTCATATCCAGAATGCATATGTTTATTAGAAAAAGCAGCTGAATGGGGTTTAAGACAGGCCTTGGAGAAGCATAAAGATGTGAACAGGAAAGACGAAAGGCCACCAAAGAGAAAATCTGAAGTTTTACAGTTTGAAAGGCCTTGCAGCCAGAGAAATCAAAGATTATTAGACCTTACGAGAAGCCTCTGAGGTCACTGTCACCCCTGCTTTACTCAGAAGGGCTTAATGGATTTTCTCACAAATACGTAGCCAGCAATCATGGAAATATCTATACACTTTCTGTGTCCTTGCATCTTCCACGACAATTGTGTTCTAAGACTTTTAGATTCTTACAGACAAGATTCAATTTTAAAAAAGGAAAATTGCTGGTTTCTGGGCATATTACATAGTTGCCAACCTATCATTCGTTGAGTAATTTTATTTTTAAAAAGGAAAGAAAAAGAAAAAATGCCATCTATTGTGACTAGCATTTTATAAAAGACACAAACTCAGAGAAAAGGACATTGATCTAAATTGTAGAGATGTGGACTAGCGCCAGGGACCTGCTGGCTTTCTGTATCCTGTCCCAGTCTATCAGTCAATTGCTATGCATATGGGTCCTACCTGAATACTAAGACCTGGGAATACTGGTACTACCTCCAAGGGCACATTTTAATATCTGGTAGGAAATTATATTGACTGTCCATGTCTGTTTCTAGTCAGTGTCTTAGTTTGACTTCCCCAGAAGTAGACCCTGAGCCAAGGATTTGAAGATAGTTTAGTAGGGAGGTGAGCCCAGGAAGCACTGGAAGGTAAGTGGGGAGATAAGGCAGGGGAGGGAAAGAGGCAACTACAGCATGCACTGTGGACAACTGGGCACAAGAAAGAACTGCTGGAGACTTCTAGGCACACCACGGATACGTATCAATTCACTCCCTACCCACCATTTGTGGAGCATTAACTCTTGGTACTATTGGTCTACTCCTAACACTGATCAAGCCTGCTCCTGCAACCAAAGTCCTCAAGTAGAGAGATATAGCCACTGGTGTGAGAGGCCTCTGGCACGTGAGTGTCTGCAGAAAATACGGTCCTGGCACCAACAGCATCTGCCACACCACTTTATTAAGGGTTCTCAAGCCCACTCGTTAATTGAGTTCACAATGAGACCATTTCTTTATTTAACACTAGCATCAAATAAAGATACAGAAAAGAATTTGTAGGCTTCAAAATAAGAGCATTTCTCATCTTCCCTGGAGTTGCCAGAAGGCATTCTGGACACTGTGTGATCTCTTTTTTAGTAAGGACTGACACATCCAAGAGAAGACAGGAGTGAGAACTAAGGAAGCCTCTAGAGCACAGATGGTGATAGGACTGACTTATGTCGGCTTTTGCCTCCTTGGGCATTTAGATAATGGGGAAAAACCATTTAGTACATGAGGGATTTAGGAACTGTCAGAAAAAGTTTGTAAAAAAAAGTTAATTTCACCGTTCTAATAAGCTAAAATTAGTCACCACTGAATAAACCACAAAGGATACTGGAACCTCTTCTCAGAAGCTTGCCAAGATATGATGCGTAAGGCTTTGTTATTTGTGTTTTATTTTAACTCTGGATTCATATTCATTTATAGCATACTTTTACCCATGCTAGCTCTTCAAATAGACATCTATAGATATACAGACAGCCATAATAAGATTTCCATTTTCTGAGAGTTCTTCTAATATTAGTGATTTTAATCAAACATCCAGCATTGACACTGGATATGTTTTGAATTTAGGCCACAATAGATGTATGAGCCACATAACCCACTGGCAAGAACAAGTGCAAAGGTCACAATTCATGTTGGAATCATTTTTGCCACTTCCACTCCAGTCACCTTCTAGTTAAAGCGACAGAGATTAGATGGAACCTATAAAGTTTCAACAGCTGCTGGCACACAAATGCCATGTTATTAGTTTAAAATTTTAGTTGCTAATCCACAGCACTGTAAATCCACGACAGGCCTCTCTGGACCAGCTGGCTGGCTGCATGGCCTTGAGGCCTGCTGGTAAGGCCTTGGCAGAATTTGCTTCTCCCAGGATTTGCCCAATGCTAGGCAATCTCCCTCCATCCCAATGACCTCACCTTAGTTTCCCATCTCTGAGTTTCACCAATCAATCAGATGTGGCACCACTATCCATTAAAAAGAATGATGCACAAACAGAAACTCCATCTAAGGGTTGAATGAAGAGCTTGGGTATTTCCTAGGACCACGATCTGAATCAACAGATAATAATTTATTCTAGCCTTCTCTTCCATTGATCTTTGGTCTTATTCTTAAATTGTAACCATTCAAAAAATAGCATGCATTGACAACAATTCTGATATTGATACTTAAAACTCTAAATATAACCAACTGTCAAAAAGATAATTTATATAATTACTATCAATCATACAGTTTGGGGTGATGATATTCTAGTGTATGCAATGATCTGTATGGTCATATTCTGCTAATATTTCTCTATTCCGTATGTCTTCCAGTCCTCTGTAGTTGCCTCTAAGATGAGAGCAATTCATTCTTGCCTAAACACTAGGGGAAAACAGCAATACATGAAGTAAACCATCGTTAGATTTGGGGGCTGAGGGTAGCAGTAGGGGATTAAACAAGCATTTGAACATGAGAGCAAGATGACTTCTCTTCGTGATGCACACATACCTTCCCTCTCCCTACCCTACCTCCGCACCCCCCGCCATATACACATACTCCAAAAACAACTGTCTGAGCAGACTTGAGGCCATAATCCTATCTCCTTACAGGGAAGCACAGAGAACAAAGCAATTTTCTCTGTCCTTACCTAGCTGCACTGACAACACTTAGAGTCATTCCAGGGAAAACCTCAACCCTGTTGCTACAGATGTTTCAACTTATAATTTAATAATACAAACAAGTGACTTCCCTGGTGGTCCAGTGGTTAGGACTCTGCGCTTCCACTTCAGGGGGCACAGGTTTGATCCCTGGTTGGGGAACCAAGATCCCCACATGCCATGCAGTTCAGCCAAATAAATGAATAAAGTAAGTAAGAATAGTGATTCTTATTTAAAAAGAAAAAACAGGGCTTCCCTGGTGGCGCAGTGGTTGGGAGTCCGCCTGCCGATGCAGGGGACACGGGTTCGTGCCCCGGTCTGGGAGGATCCCACATGCCGCGGAGCGGCTGGGCCCGTGAGCCACGGCCGCTGGGCCTGCGCGTCCGGAGCCTGTGCTCCGCAACGGGAGAGGCCACAACAGTGAGAGGCCCGCGTACCGCAAAAAATAACAAAAACAAAAACAAACAAGATCTCCTGTTACTGTGCTTTCCTTTTCACTACTAATCGTCCATGCACCAAGCAAGTTAAAAGCATTAAAAGTAATCACATCACCCTTCCACTCTTGAATTGTTAACAGCAACAGTGAATACAATATATAATTTTAAAATTTCAAATCCTTTTAAAATAGGACTTCCCATCATTTCCCCCTCACCATATTACTGGCCCATGACACATGCAAACACACACACATACACACACACAGACATATTCGCCATTCTTATCCCCTTGAACACATACACACAAGCTCACAAAAACACACCTACCCTCCGTGCCGCCCCCCGCCCTGCCCCACTCACATGCTCGGAGGCAAGAATAGGAAGTGTCAGAGAAGCAGCAATTTATCTGAAAGAATCTTGTCCTTTGGAGATCTGGGTTCCCAGGAGTATCGGAAAGAAAATGTGATGTTATAGTAAGTAAAGGAATATTTAGGACTAAGGAAACATTACTGTAAAAATTAGAAGATATGTGCATATGTTTCAGTTTGGGCTCCCCCAGAAACAGAACCTGAAATAAGGATTTGTGGGCAGGTAGTTTATTGGGGAGGGAAACAGAAATGAGTGGGGGAGGAAGGCAGCCAATAAAGAGTACACGAATGAGTACGTTTACCGTGTAAGACGCTGGACCTTGAGCCCTATGGAAAAAGCAGGGATGGGCAACTCAGGATAATCACCCTTAACCCAGGGGTGAAAGAGGTGAGGGGTTTATACATCAATTCCCTTCCGTCACTGGTTGAGGGCTAGGGGTGGGGAGTAATTCCATGATACTTTTTATGGTCTGCTACAGGTGGGCAGATAAGACCCTGGAAGCCAGAGAGGACCCTCAGACCAATAAATATGGTTGCTGTCAATGTGCATGAAATGGTGAGGAACACAAACGACACACGCTACAGAAAAGTTTGCTTCTGTGTGTATTTTAGTATGTTCTACTGTGTGAGTTTTAGTATGTAGGTATGTGAGGAAAATGCTCCTGTAAACGTGTACCACAGGGGGAAAAAAAAAAAAGAGTAGGCCAACAGCGCAATGAAAAAGACTTTCCAAATGGCAAGGGAAAAACCTATTGAAAAGAAAAACAGAGTGACTGAACTGTACAGCATGAACACCAGATGTTGCCTTAAAAATGCCACAATGATAAAATGTTTCTGCAGTAGACAGAAATAGCCTTAGTTCATTCCACCCATGAAAATGATGAAGAAAAACACATGCCAGCGTCACCTAGAAGCAACAGCTATCTGGATTTAAAATATCTTACATGTTTCAAAATTAATCTACAAAAAAGGCCAGGTAAAAAAAAAATTATATATCAGAGCGACTGGTTATGTCTAGCGGTTTTATGGAGACATGACCTTCCAGAGAATAGTATAAAAAGTTTTCACTAGATAACATTCAGATGGAGAAGATAATTCACTGTCTAGGAATAGTCATGTGGCTCAATAAAAGAGAGATTAACCAATTAGACAAGGAACAACAAACAGCTGGGGTAGAGTGCAAAAATGGCCACAAATCTTCCCCTCCCCATCACTACACTCTTACAATAAAGGTGTCTTTGTAACTCTACCCATCTTGTGGTTCTCTATCACTAGAACCTGGGCTGGTTCTCAGAATCTTGGCCAATGGGATAGAAACCTAACACAAGCAGAAACCTGCAGGATGAAGACCAACACTGAACCCAGTTCTCTTCCCACGTGTCCCCATCTCCAAACAGTCAGACATGGCAGACACACCTATGACAAAGGCCCAGGAGATTTGCTGAGCCTGACCCAGATCAGAGGAATGGCTTGGCAGATGGTGGCTGTCCTAAGTCACTAAGATTTGGGATGGGTTTGTCATACAGCAAAAGCTTACCATTCTCAAGACCCTGACAGACCTTCAGGATCAACATACAGTTTATGCTTTATAAATATTTGTTAATGGCTTACCATGGCTTGCCACTGTTCGGGGTTTAGGGAATATTTAAATGATAAAAGGAGCAAAAGTATCTATTCTCATGGAACTTATATCCAGATGTGAAGAAACATCTAAGTAAATAATAAACACAGAACATGCCAGACAGTGTTAAGTGCCAAGAAGTAAAGAAAAAGGGGTAAGAGAGTGAGCGAGTGGCAGAGGTTGGGGAGTCACCATTTTAGATAATGGTTGGCAAGGCCTCTCTGTGGACCTGACATTTGTTCTGGCCTCCAGCATCCTCCCCATTCCATGTCCCACTTCTCTCCCTGTAGCTCACTTCACTGCAGTCATACTGGCCTCTTCCTGTAAGCAGCCACATGCACTGTTGTCTCAGAGCCGCTGCACTCACCACTGCTTCTACTCATTCAAGGAGGTATGTTCAAGAGCCTTCTGAATGGAGGGAACAGTGAGTGGAGTTACTATTACCTGAGATGGGGACACTGGTGAGGAGTGACTAAAAATGGTTTCCGTTGTTCTCTTCTGCAGAGTCTAAGCTAAAATGATCTGGCAAGCAGGGAAGATCACACAAAGAGCCTCAACTCTGAAGGGAAGATGGCGCAGCATCCACGTGGCCACATGGGCAATAAAGATGGCATGAAATGATCGCATTTCCTAATGTGAACATATAGATGCTTTCAGTATACCCACCTTCTTAAAGTGAGGCAATCTGGAGCCAGGAACGGAGTCTCTTGATCCAAAGAATCGGATATGCAATAAATACTACAGATTTAAGCTCTATTTAAATGCAGAGGGTCATAGTTTTTCCTTCACAAGGTTACCAAGGACATTGTTTACAATCTTCAGTCATTATACAGTTTGGGAAGGGGGATGAGATTCTGTATTCTATACGTTCAGCCCCAGGAGGCAGTACTACTGTTCCTTTTTCCAAATGGGAAAATCCAAGCCCAGAAAGTTTACATAGTAAATTATCTATGTGAGGTTCCAAATCATGTTTGTCTCATTCCTACTATACTATGAGTGTTAAATTCCTTTCTCTGGAGCCCCTGATCAGTCCTTCTTTGGCTGAACAATTCAAAATAAGCCCGCTTCCTCTTCCTTTACAATTATAGGGCAGCTCTGATGTCTCATGCTTTCTTTCTCTTCTTTTACAGGATGAGCGTCTCCAATTCCCTTAACCCTTTCTCAGGTGACATGGTGACCATACCTTTTAATCTCACTCGGTGATGCTATTCTTACAGCGAGGGGCCTCGTCTTACTCACACATACAGCTTGAAAGATAATAATTGTAAAACCTCGCTTGATCTGGACACTAGTTTTCCATTTTTGGAATCTGAGATGGGAATAACTTCCTCTCCCACGTCACAAAGACTCATACGTTTACAGTAAAATAATACCCCCAGGTCTTTCATCCCAAACTGTATTCCCCGATCCCCTTCTCAGTCTCCTGCAATGTATTTTTTATCGATATTTGTCTTTTGTTTGGGTTCCTCTAGAAGCTGACTCTGCAACAGAGATTCAAGTATGTGTGGTATTGTAGGAAGTGACCCCAGGAAACCTTGGTAAGAGAATGAGGAAATGAGGCAGGGAAGGGAAAGTATGTAATAAAACACTATGGATCACGTTTCCTCTTGGGCAACCCAAGCAAAATCCCTCTAGAGAACTCCAGGAGTGTCCTACAGAGTACATCTCACAGGTATGGCAGCTGAGCACTAAGGAACTGGAGTATTTGTCCACCAACAGCCATTACTGTGATAAACAGACCATTATACTGCCGCCCCAGCCTCTGACAAAAAGGTCCACAAGGGCAGGCATAAAGCACCAGGCCATGTGAGTCGGCTGTCTTCAAATGCTATTAAGTACATTCAAGTTAACCATTCATTAAGCAGACCCCCAATCACGCCTATTTTATGGACAGTTACAGTACCTGAAAACAACAAAACTGCTGTTTAAAAATGCCTTTTTCTCCTGAATAATTTATTGCTCAGAACTATAGAGACTACTACTACACTTTCTTCCAGTGAGTTAGAATTAGTACATGCTGGCCATAAGTTATCATCTAATCCCCTTCACCAGGAAGATGTCCTTGCATTCAAGAAAACACTGCCTTTGGGGCCTGCTTCCTTCTGGCATGAAGATTTCAGCTGGGAATCTTTACTGTCTCATTTCCAGAGGACTTCTGGTCTTACACACATTTCCCAATACTACAAGATCAGAGTTCCTTTGCAGTAAATAAATGCGGGGAGGAACAATAGGGTTTACTGTGCCAAAGTGTGTTCTCACTAAGGTTTTAAAAAAGGAATTTTAACTTCATGCTATTTCCTAGGCTGGATGCTTTTCTGACATACAACAGACACGTTGGAAAGACAGACATAAACAGGATCAATCTCTTTCCTTCCACAAGAAAAGGACTCTCCTTTCTCAAGGAAAGACAAGGCTGGAGAGTGGCTCAATTTCATCAGGACATGCATTCCATTAAGGAACGAAGCTCCATGGAGAGAGATCATTGCTGAGGCAGGCCTCCTAGGAGGAAACACCCCTGCCATGGCTTTTGCTAGATGCTCCTTCACATTTTCATAAATGTATTAGATTGCTACACAGATCAGAATATTAGACAGCATTCAATCATGTGCTGGGATTTAAAATTTCTTTCAGTGAACTACGGGTCTCAATGAACACTAAGCTCTGAAAATACCAAATCCCCATTAAGCACTTTGTGGTCTGAGCTCTCACTTTCATGTATAAACTTTTTCCTAGAGCAACACATTTCTTGGTTCCTTTCAAATATTTTGCTCATTAACTTTTGATCATCTCCTTTGCAACAAGGTTAAAAATTATTGGGCCATGACAGCACTAAGTAGGATTGTTCAATGAACAGTATATAAATTTTCGTGTTCAAAATATCGATGGTTCCTTCATGCCCCAAAATATCCAGAGAACAACGCAGTAGGGTAGTTGGAAGAAGACTTACCAAGTTAATCTAATATAACCCCTCAGCAGCCAGACTTCTATCAAACTGTCCAGTTAAAACGACTTCCTTAAGGCGGGGGGGTGGGGTGGGGGGGGTGGGGGATGGTGGTGTGATGAATTTGGTGATTGGGATTGACATGTATACACTGATGTGTATAAAATGGATGGCTAGTAAGAACCTGCTCTATAAAAGAATAAAATAAAATTCAAAAATTCAAAAAAAAATGACTTCCTTAAGATGGAGATGACAAATACATGGTATCCGTGGGCTCCCCCACCTCATCAACATGTGAGAGACACCACGAATCAGTCAGAGCCCTAATAATTTTTCTCAATTAGCCCCTGTAGGCAGCCACAACTAATTGACCCATGTGGGCAACAAAACGAAATCAGCAGACCCCTGTTTGGGGTAGTGTGATCCAATATCTAGATATATTTCCCACCAGGCAACTTGTATTCACTTCCAAGCCAAATACGCTCAGCCCATAAAGTCAAAGTACTGGTTACATAAGATGCTCAAACGTTTCATCCACGTAGGAAAACATGAACTAAGAATTGCAAAGGTCTTGAGCAATGGACTCAACTTCACAGGTGTCTCATCAACTACAAAATGTAAAATACAATTACAGCCCCACAATTTATAGGGGGAAACGTCTTCTTGGACAGAGAGTATGACCTTCTCTAGCATAAGCCTAAGCACACAGTCAACATTAATAATATTTTTTAGTCAGTGAGTCATTGAATTGAACAATTCATCCAAAGATTTGAAGGGCAAGGCATGCCGTCTCTCCATAAAACAAGTAAGTGAGACTTAACCTCGTCTTACCTGGGGTATACGATGTAGCTAAAACTGACAAAATCTTCATCATTTTATCTGTGTCCCTCCATAAAGAAAAGAAAACCTAACTTGGTTCCCTGTTTTTTGAATGATATGTACTTGTATTTCTCATATGGGTTCACATCCTCTCATAATCCTGAGTGGTGTTGACCTCGAGACTTCAAGCAGCCTGTCATGATGTGTTATAAAGGAGCTCCCTGTGCACCCAGCATACTTTGGAAATCCACTCTGCCTTAAGTTCCCATTGCTACCTATCAGCTAACATTGTCAAGAAACAGGCAAATATGCAGAGAAAATTATGCTCTTTTGGACTCTTTACTCCCCCTACTTCTGTCCAACAGTTTTTCTTTGCAACACCATGCCACCGAATAAAAAATGTTTATGTCTCTACTCTGTCTACCCTTCTATAGTTTTCATTTTTCCCCACGGACATGATCTAAAACAGTAATTCCTAACCTTTTCAGGCAATCCTAACAGTCCAGCCAACCAACTGATGGCACATAACCTCTTGTTTTTCATTTCAGGAATGACACCTCACACTGCAGACCAATCTTGCAATTACTACACTGGCCAGTATATTGCTGCTTCCCTTGGACATTGTATTCTCCATTTCTGACATCATTTGTACTCTTAACAGCTTCAGTGAGAGTCTTTTCGTGTGGTTCTGAAAAAATGCTCCCAAGCTTTAGCAGAACAAAGGGACATAGGTGAATAGGAATTTCCTAACATTTAAGGAATTAGAGGCTTTTGCTTCTCCCCCAATTTTGCCTGCAACCACACAGATCACTGATGCGATGCAGTGTGATATATGGCAGATGGATATTGAATATATGTAATTTAGATACTGTTCTGTAGGGGGCAATTATTACTTGGTTTAATCATTCAGGGCATTAGAACTTAGCTGCAACTCTCATGAGTGACAGCACGAGGCATGGAGCTTATTTTGAGATTACAGAGGGATGATTTAAGAAATGTCTGATGCTACTCCTCTGACCTCTGTTGGGGCAGGGATCCACTGGGATGCGCATGTACTCCTTACTTCTTGTCACAGGTCAGAGGGGACAATCAAGGAGGGCTACTGTCTGAAGAGGGTCAGTTAGGTTAATAAAGCCAGGAGCGATCACCAGTAATGAGCGATCAGGAAAATCATGATGCAGAGCCAACTAGAAGTGAGGCAGTCAGTGTATATTAAGAGAAGCTGAAATTACAACACAGTAGGAGAAAAAATGAATCTGAATTTATTCCACACAGAGTGTCTGGGATTGAGAGTCATTTTTCTGAACTTGTAGAATCACTTTTCGAAGAATAAGCTAGATGTGCTGAAAGACAAAGGATGAGGTCAAGAACAATGGACCACGCAATTAACAATGTCTGACTTATAAGACAGTTAATTGATGTAAGCAAACACATACACATTAAAAATAAATAATACGCATGGTACATCTGGCATCAACTCTAATTGCTCCTCAAAAAGAAAAGGTGAGAACCTTAGCCAGTGCTATCTTAGTCCTCCTCTTTTCTCAGCGCTGGGGTCTATGATTCATTACTCTACTTCTGTGTCCTTTGCTTATGTGCATAGCAATTTAGAATGGTCTCATCTTTGTAACAGAGATAATTTAAAAGCTCTACACAACTCTCGGTCTATCGTCAATAGTCTTACATTCTCTAGCTCTTACCATTTCCAACTGGCTCCAACTCAGCTCTGTCCTCTAAGCACATTTTCTCTCTTTCAATGTATCACTTGCAAGTATGGGCTGCCAATAACCTCATGGTTATCTCAGAATGGTTCCACTAACTGAGCACTAGTGTATGAAATGGAGTTCTCAATGACTGCCCTGAATTACTGAAAAGAGGTAGAACACATTCTAACACGTGTGCTATTCTAAATGACTCCCCAGCAGAAATCATTGCCTCTTATTTTCTTGTCACATAATCAAACATTTCCTCTGGCTACACTGAAGCTTGCCGTGGAGTCATTTCCTACCAGGTCGTGTGTGGGCTAAAGTTGCATGACTTCTAGTTTTCTGGAAAACAAGATAAAGGTAGAAAATTCTGTCCTTGCATTCATTCCCATCACCAAGAACAAAGAATTCCAGAGCCGTAATTTCATCTTTTTTTTTCTTTATCTTTATTGGAGTAAAATTGCTTTACAATGGTGTGTCAGTTTCTGCCTGATAACAAAGTGAATCAGCTATACGTATACATATATTCCCATATCCCCTCCCTCTTGCGTCTCCCTCCCACCCTCCCTGTCCCACCCCTCCAGGCGGTCACAAAGCACCGAGCTGATCTCCCTGTGCTATGCGGCTGCTTCCCACTAGCTAGCTATTTTACGTGTGGTAGTGTATGTATGTCCATGCCACTCTCTCCCTTCGTCCCAGCTTACTGTTTCCCCTCCCTGTGTCCTCAAGTCCATTCTCTACATCTGCGTCTTTATTCCTGTCCCGCCCCTAGGTTCGTCAGAACCATATATTTTTTTTAGATTCCATATGTATGTGTTAGCATACGGTATTTGTTTTTCTCTTTCTTACTTACTTCACTCTGTATGACAGACTCTAGGTCCGTCCACCTCACTACAAATAACTCAGTTTCGTTTCTTTTCACGGCTGAGTAATACTCCATTGTATATATGTGCCACCTCTTCTTTATCCATTCATCTGTCGATGGACACTTGGGTTGCTTCCACGTCCTAATTTCGTCTTGTCTGTCACTCAATCCGCAGCTCCCTGAGCAGGCAGCATGGGATTCTCTGTGGATCGCTGCACAGGCACTGGTGAATGAGTAGGATCCAGATGCTGGGAAGGTTCTCCTGAGTCATTTCACGTCCCAGTTGACAGACAGGCCCGGCAAACCCACAACGCTTGTCCCGGACCAGCAGACAAGCACTGTGGGTTACTAATGTATCCTCTCTCCGTTCCTAACCGCCCCACTCCTTCCCTGGGCTGCTGTGTGATGCGCTTTGCTGGCTGGAGCCCTGTGAGGCCCTAGAGGGGACCGCAGGGCTGGAGGGAGGGGGAGGGACTTGCTCCTTCCTGTCTGCTTCCAGGGAGGATCTCTCCACTGACGCTTCTTCTCCACTGCGGCACCTGGGCCACCCCATGGCAGCAGCTGCATTGCACTGTGCAGTTTTTCCAGCTTCATGAGTCTCCCCCTCAGAAAAATCCGAACAAGCCATCGGCAGGGATCTGGGTTTAACTCCACAGAGACCCTCCTCTGAGCCGCTAAATTGTAAAAATAAGCTTCGAGAATTCCAACCTCTTCTTTTTGCTCCCCTAGCTCCAGAGGTGAATCGTGTTTCCTGTAGTTTCTCCTTCCCTGCTCCCCTAGTGCTTTCTTTTCCCCTGTTTAGTGTTGTAGTTAACAATGTTATACATTTTAAAAAATTCTCTATACCTAGGTGCAGATTTTTCCTGTTAAAAGAAATGAGGAGGCTCCTTGCTGGAGCCCGACTTATATACAATTCCAACAGTACCCAGCCTTGACAATGCAACAGGTTTTTGGAAACCCTCTGAACAGTCAGACTGCTACAAAAGGCCACTGGCCACTCACATAGGTGAATTTCCCTTTTTCTTACCAAACACAGCATCCTCAGCAATCTTTGAATGAGTAGGGAAA
>NW_006780759.1:39739-54221 GCF_000442215.2 Lipotes vexillifer | reverse complement strand
AAAGTCATGAGACTTAAAATCTGTACTGTAACTTGTAGCATCCAGTAATGTACAAAACCTCAACATTACGTATACAAATCTGGGACTTGGTGCCAGCCAGTCCCTACCAGATACTCCCGTGCTCTGTAGTGGACACGGAAGCCTTACAACCTGTCTTCAATGAGAACATGCTTGATGGTGGTACTAGGAGCCTCCTGGAGCTGCACTGCTCCCTGTCTCCCACTGGCATACCCACCATTCCCTAGCCCTGGGCTTCGGCTCCAGTACTGGGTTTGCTTCACCTTGGCTTGGGGCCAAAACCCTTGCCAGCGCCCTTTCCTGAAGAGCTGGAGCCTGGTCCTTCCACTTGCTCAGGCTCTGCCTCAATCTCAGTCAACTCCCCTGGAAAGAAAAATCACAACCCAGAGATTCCTGTTGCCAAGACCCTACCGACTCCCTGAACTCTCTGGGTAAATGGCAATCTACCTCTTAACAGAAATTTACAAAAGCCTAAGACATTGATTCAACAGCTGGGTCAATCCTTCTAGGGCCCTCAGGTCTCTGCTTAACTTTGAGCAGGAAAGGACAGAGGCATAGAGGCCCAGCAGGCCTGCCAACTAGAAACACACAGTTTATGACAACACATTCCTTTGCTGAGTTCACCTTTAAACCAAAGACTCATATTTGGAGCCACTGGAATCTGTAGCGTGTGGCCATGGAAAAATCATCCATGTATGATCCATGCTGTTCAAAGACTGTTTCCAGGGAATATGATGTGATTCTCTGGCAAGTTTTTAGCAGAATGAACTGGGGCCAGGAAGGCTCCAGGCATGAGCAAACACCAAATGAGGGGGCATTGCCCGGGAAGAGATCCGCTCCCAAGCACAACCTTGGTCGTAACTGAGAAGCAATACTCATCTCACCCAAAAGATGTATCTTCCTCCTCACCCCACACTTCTCAGCTCACAGAGACAGCCAACGCTGTGACCATCTCTGCTTCCCTCCTAGGTCTCCAAAGACCTCGAGCGAAAAGCTTGGAATGAACTTCAAGAGCTGCCTCACTTTTTTCTTTTGTTTCCTTATGATCTGATATGCCATGCCACCTATTTTGTATATTTTTTTTTCCGGGACACAGCCATGCCTATTCATTTACATTATGTCTGTAGCTGCTTTTTCACTAAAAGGGCAGAGTGGAGTAGTCCCAACAGAGAACGTGTGGCCCACAAAACCAAAAATAGTCACTATCTGGCCCTTACAGAAAAAGTTTGCCGACTCCTATTCATAATCACTTTGGAATATATATTAACTATGTGAGGCCATGGGTGTGTTAACTAACTTGATTGTGGTAATCATTTCACAATATATAACGTGTATCAAATCATCACATTGTATACCTTAAGTATGTATAATTTTGTCAATTATACTTCAATGAAGCTGGAAAAATTAGGAATTAGGTTATTTAGTTTACTAAAGCTCAACTGTTATCTGTTTTAGGATCATGGTGGGGGACATATAAAGTCAAAGGCCTAGCAATAGCCGACCACATCTAAAGCTCTGAAAATTACTTGTCATTATTATTTCCCAGAAATCAGAGAATGTACTGCCTGTACCTTGTTAGAGTACGGTTAAGTACACTAATGTGTTATTTCCTACACTCTTCACAATCATAACACATATTAATTATTCTATTTTTATAGATGGGGTGTTAGAGCAGTTAAGTTACTTGAACAACTTTACGCAGCCAATAAGTGGTGACAGCAGGTTACAAAATCTTAAGGTAACCCATTGTACACGTCTTCTCAAATCTTTTTATCCCAGTTTCATTGAGGTATAATTAAGACCCGGCACTGTATAAGTTGGAGGTATACAGCATGATGGACTGACTTACATTCATCATGAAATAATGATCACAATAAGTTTAGTGAACATCCATCATCTCATACAGTTACAGAATTTTAAAAATAGAAAAAAGAAATGTTCTTTTCTTAGGGTGAGAACTCTCATAACACCTTTCACATATAACGCACAGGAGTGTTACTTATATTTATCCTGCTGTACATTACCATCCTGAGTACTTATTTCTCTTATACTTAGAAGTTTCTATCTTCTGACTGCCTTCATCCAATTCCTCCTCCCTCCATCCCCACCACAAATCTGATTTCTCTTTCTATGAGTTCATTTGTTCCTTTTGGAACTATAGTCGACCTATAACACTATGTTAGTTCCTGGTACACAGCACAACATAGTGATTCAATATCTCTGTACATTTCAAAATGATCACCATGTTAAGTCCAGTTACTATCTGTCACCACACAAAGCTATTATGTAATTATTGACTATATTCCTCACACTGTACATTTCATACCCGTGACATTTATTTTGCAACTGGAAGTTTTTACCTCTTAATCTCCCTCACCTATTTCTCTCCTCCTCCCACCCTGCCCGCTCTGGCCACCACCTGCTTACTCTTTGTATCTATGACTCTGTTTCTGTTTAGTTACGTTTGTTCATTTATTTTTTAAGATTCCATATATAACTGAAATCATACAGTATTTGTCTTTCTCTGTCTGACTTACTTCACTAAGCATAATACCCTCTAGGTCCATCCATGTTGTAGCAAATGGCAATATTTCATTCTTTCTTATGGCTGAGTAATATTCCTGTGTGTGTGTGTGTGTGTGTGTGTGTGTGTGTAGACATCTTCTTTATCCATTCATCTATTGATGGACACTTAGGTTGCTTCCCCATCTTGGCTATTATAAGTAATGATGCAGTTAACACAGGGGTGCATACATCTTTCCAAATTGGCGTTTTCATTTTCTTCAGATAAATACTCAGGACTGGAATTGCTGGATCAGATGGGAGTTCTATTTTTAAGTTTTTGAGGAATCTCCTTACTGGAGATTTATATTCCCACCAACCATGTATGAGGGTACCCTTCCCTCCACACCTCACCAACACTTGTTATCCGTTGTCTTATTGATAATAACCATTCTGACAGGTGTGAGGAGATGTCTCACTGTGGCTTTAATTTGCATGTCCCTGATGATTAGTGATGCTGAGCATCTTTTCTTGTGCCTGTTGGCCATCTGTATGTCTTCTTTGGAGAAATGTCTATTCAGATACTCTGCCCCTTTTTTAATCACGTTGTTTTCTGATGTTGAGTTATATGAGTTCTTTGTATATTTTGGATATTAATCCTTATCAGATAAAGCATTTGCAGATATCTTCTCTCACTGAGCAGGTGGCCTTTTCATTTTGTTGACAGTTTCCTTCACTGTGCAAGAGCTTTTTTAGTTTGATGTAGTCCCATTTGTTTATTTTTGGTTTTTGTTTCCCTTGCCTGAGAAGACATAGCCAAAAAACTATTACTAAGACCGACGGCAAAGAGCATACTGTCTGTATTATCTTCTAGAAGTTTTACGGTTTCAGGTCTTACATTTAAGTCTTTAATCCATTTCGAATTTATTTTTGTGCATGGTATGAGAAAGTAATTCCGTTTTATTATTTTACATGCAGCTGTTCAGTTTTCCAAACACCTTAATGAAGAGGCTGTCTTTTCCCCACTGTATATTCTAGCCTCCTTTGTCACAGATCTTCTCAAGTCTTAGTGTACATAAGAATTATATGGTGGCCCTTATTAAAATGCAGATTCTGATTCATGAGGACTGGTATGGAGCCTGAGATTCTGCCTTTTTAACAAGTTCTCAGGTGATGCTGTTGGTTTGTCAACCATACTGAGTAGCAAGGCATTACATCATACTGCAGCATGTTGAGCTGATTTAACTGAAAAAATTCCATCTTTCTAGCTAGATCAAAGCCTGAGTGACAAAATCAGTGACCAGAATTGGAAGGACTAACATAATAACAGTGGCAGTAAGGATAGCTAACATTTACTGACGTCCTATTTTGTGCACATGATGTGAACTGTCTCATTTTACCCTCACAACCCTAGGAGATAAATAGCGGTTTAACTCCATTTTACAACAGAGGAAACTGAAGCACAGAGCAGTTAAGTAACTTACCCAGCGTCATACAAAGAGCAAGTAGAAGAGGTGAAACTCAGATCTCAGTCTATGTGATACAGTCTCTACTCATGATCACCGCACTCTACTGGGTCTTGCTGCATGTGTCTGGTTACATAACAGTGATGACTGCTGACGCCATCTGTGGGTGGGTATCAGCCCCTGTCTTAGGGTCCCTGACACTCCTACCTGGACTCACCAAAAGTTGGCCTCCATAATACCTGATCATGGCATGAATTTTACCAGCAACCTTGGCCCACCTCCTTCCACTGGGGCTGGAATCATCAGCCTTGCTGTCACTGAGATAGTATCAAGTGTACCACCTGGGCTCTGCCTCACGTAAGCCCCACCCCATATTGCAGCAGTCTACACAATCAACTTTCATTCTGTTTCCTCCTGTTCAACATTGCCATCTTCTATTGGCAACAAAATCCCACCCTGAACCATAGCCTGCTTGGGTGGGGTCCTGACACTTCACCAATTACTTGTTCCTGAGAGCTGGATAACCTCTAAGGCTCTCTGCCTGGCAAGCTGCCCAAACCACAGCAGCCTCTCACACCAGACATCTTGTACTGCCAGCTGCATGAATTACAGCTATAGGATTAGAAGACCTTTATCTGCCATGTAACTGGACCTGGTCTGATAAGCATGCTTTTTGGACACTGCGTATTAGAACGGCTGACTCTCTTTTGGAGTCATCCTCAACAGACAAGCTAGTTTCCCTCACCTCCACCCCCTTCCTCTCAGCTGCTTCCCCTTCCCACTGGCCCATCCGTGAAGACCCCAGTGTGTTGGAGCCAATACATGCAAGCCTCAAAAATTTCCAGGTTTTAATTCCCAGCTGCCATCCACAAGATCTGTGTCATTCCAAGAAGAGACTATTCAGATCAAAGTCAGACAGTCTAGAAAATACCACTTGATGTTCTCCCTGAATGATCTTTAAATAGCCACACACATTAATTAATTTTCTGCCATACTTCACTAGGGTTGCAATCTTTTTCAGCAAATTGAAACAAAGACTCCATAATGAGAACAAAACTATATCAAACACCATTTCAGCAAAAATTGAAAAATCAAAAGTGATAATATTTCTGAAGTAATGGCTGGGTTGAAAAGAGTAAATGCCATCAAATGCGTCTATTTTCCTGTCAAGTGCTATAATGAGACTGACAGAAAAACAAGATGCCGAATTAATCCACCCTTAAAGGCTGTTGCCTTTTCTTCCATCAATTTTCTACTCCTATCATTTAGGAATATCAACAAACTCCCAAAGAGAAGCTTTGGCAGTTGTTAACATTGTCATTTGTGTTTCTCTTCCCCTACAATGATTTGTACTAAAGACGTAAGTCACCTGCTATCTCCCTCAGTGGTAATGCACAATGCAAAGAACTGAGCATAAGCCCTTGCCCCAAATCCGTAGCTTGAACGGTTTTATCAACTACAAGCAGTCCTGAAGCCCCTGAGGAAGGCAATAAAAACTTCTGTCACACCGGATTGCATTTTTTAGCCCAGATTATCACAACTGAATATGTTTATTGAAACTGGTCTCCTTTTCTTGCCTTCTCCATGGTTCCCCAGCCTATTGTTAATCATCCTTGTGTGTAATCAGGAAATCTGTTTACATTTGCTTCCTGGAGCTCAGGAAATAGCTGTGTGACCTTGGGAAAATAACAAATTCTTTGTGCCTCAGTTTTCTCCCGTGTAAACTATACTGCCTTTAGAGAGGAAAACTAGATGATAAAATTAAATGACATATAAAAGGAGACAAAAAGCTTACAAACGTAAAAGTCATGTAGTTCCATGTATTATTTAATAATTTATGGAGATAGAAGTCCATGCCATGCAATCTGTGCATTTAAAGTGAACCATTCAATGGTTCTTAGTATATTTACAGAGTTTCGAAACCATCACCACAACTTAATTTTATAATATTTTATCATCCAAAAAGAAACGCAGTAGCAGTCACTACCCATTTTCCCTCCCATCTCACTCCCAAGTCCACCTCACCTCCCGCTGCCATTCTCAGCCCTAGGAAACCACTCATCTACTTTCTCTGTATGTATTTGCCTACTCTGGACATTTCATATAAATGGAATAATAAAATAAGTGGTCCTTTGTGACTGGCTTTTTTCACTTCATGTAATGTTTTCAAGGTTCATCTACATTATAGCATTTATCAGTACCTCACTCCTTTTTATTGCTGAATAGAATTCCATTGTATGGATATAACACATTTTGCTTATCCGTTCATCAGCTGATGAACATTTGGGTTACTTTCACTTTCTGATTACTGTGAATAATGTTATTTACATCTAGGTACGAGTTTATGTGTGAACATGTTTTCATTTCTTCTGGATACCCAAGAGGGGAAATGCTGGGTCATATGGTAATGTATTTATTTATTTATTAACATCTTTATTGGAGTATAATGGCTTTACAATGGTGTGTTAGTTTCTGCTGTATAACAAAGTGAATCAGCTATACGTATCCATATATCCCCATATCCCCTCCCTCTCGAGTCTCCCGCCCACCCTCCCTATCCCACCCCTCTAGGTGGTCACAAAGCACCGAGCTGATCTCCCTGTGCTATGTGGCTGCTTCCCAGTAGCTAGCTATTTTATATTTGGTTGTGTATATATGGAATCTTAAAAAAAAAAAATGGTTCTGAGGAGCCTAGGGGCAGGACAGGAACTATTTATTTATTTATCTATCTATTTATTTATTTAGTAAAAATCATCTATTCTGCTTTGTTTTTTTTGGACATCTTTATTGGAGTATAATTGCTTTACAATGGTGTGTTAGTTTCATGAAATTGGGAAAATATCAGTCCTTATTCTGTTAAATATATGTTCATACTCATATTCTTTCTCCTTTTCTGGAACTCCAGTTACATGAATATTAGAACTTTTGTTACTGTCCACAGGTCCCTGAGGCGCTGTTAATTTTCTCTAAGTCTATTTTCTCTAGGTTACTAAGATTGGGTAAGTTTTAATGGTATATCTTCAAGTTCACTGCTTCATAACTCTCTCTTATCTATTCTTTTTTGAGCCCATGCAGGAATTTTATCTTGATTATTGTATTTTTCAGTTCTAAAATTTCTATTTGGTTCTTCCTTGTATCTTCTACTTCTTGCTAAGACTCTTTTCTCATTTGTTTCAAGTATGTTCATAATTCCTCACTGAAGCTTTTTTTCCCCCCCAAACAATGGTTGCCTTTACATTCTTTTCAGATAACTCCAATGTCTGTTTCTTCTCAGTGTTGGCATCTATTAATGTCTTTTTCTAATTCAAGCTGAGATTTTTCCGGTTCTTGATATGATGAGTGATTTTCAATTCTCAGACGTTTTGTATATAACGAGACTTCGGATGTTATTTAAATCTTGTATTTGAGCAGACTTCCACTGACACCATGCTGGTGTGGGAAGTTGAGACCTGACTCATTACGGCTAGGCAGATGCAGAAGTCCTGGCTCCCCAATCAGACCTCAGATGCTCTGTGGAGAAAGTAAGGCATATGCCTCATTACTGCTAGGTGAGGGTGCAAGTCCAGACTCCCCACGTGTTTCATGGGTTTCTACTGACATGATGGGGGGTGGGGATGGGGAAGGCATCTCGTTACCTCTGGACGGTGTTTAAAACATAGACTTGAAGACTGGAGCTCCTTGGACACCACCCCAGTGGGGAGAGGTAGTGTATCTCATTACCACTCGATGAGGATGGAAATCTAGGCTTCACACTTGGCTTCTGTTGACAGAGCCAGGAGAGGTACATTGTGGTTTTGGTTTTTTTTTTTCTGTGATGTGGGAGCAGGGCAGTTATTATCAAAACGATTTCTTTCTTGCCAGGCTGCTCCTTTCCCGGCCCTTTGGCTTAACAAAAACAACAACGACAAAAAACACAAGTTTTTCTTGGGACTTTCTTTTCGCTGGGTTGCAGGCTTCTCCAGCACCCAATCCAGGATATAAGGGAGAAAAAAGCAAACCCAAGGAACTCACCATTTTGTCATTCTTCACATCATTCCTCAGTTGGTCTGCCTTCTCTCCAGATTTCAGAGACTTATTATTTGTTTTATATATAAAATAAATGAGGAGAAATGTGCCTATATCTCCCTGTCCAGAATCAGAAGTCTCCCCTTTTTACTTTTTAAATAATGTGGCCACCCTAGAAAATTTTAAATTGTATCTGCGACTCACATCATGTTTCCAGGGGACAGAGCTGCTGTAGATCTTAGCTTTCTCACTTGCAAATGAGAAGTTATGAGAGATGCTTTCCAAAGTCAGTCCTTTCAACCTCTAAAATCCCATGATTCTAGGGACTGGTGTTTGGCTTCTGTACATAATGCAAATGACGTAGATAATACTGTTGTTCTTTCCACTTACCTACACCATAGCTATCAGAATTGAAATAGCCCTGGAAAGCACTTCAAACGCCTCAAAAGAGAGCCAAGGGACAAGTGAAGGTTATTATTATTTTTAAAATGAATGCCAATATGTTAAAACTTTCATGGGAAACAGTTGGTAAGCAAGAATTTCTCCAAAGGTGCTTATTGCAGGTGCTAATCAGCTTAAAGTATTTTTTTTTTTTTTTTTTTTTTACTGTTTGTGCTGAAAGAAGAATTAATTACCTCAACAGCCTCACTTCTTCATATACCTAAATAATGCATCCCCTCACTCTGTGGAGAATAAACCAACTTTGATAGAGAAAGATTTAATGGGTAGCTAAAAATAGCACTGTAATCTCCTTGAAAGAACTCCCAGCACTCCCCCTCTCTCTCCTTTTAGAAAGACTTTCCTTTTCTGAAACAGCTAACGAATGGTTCTTGTTTCCTTGTGATTCTCTCCCTCATCCTATCCTCTCACACATTTTGAAAGACTATTAAAGTTCATTTTCTTCCAATATTCATGATAAGCAATCTTTTCGAAACCCACTGCATCATTCACAGAACAATCCCGGTAACTTGCTCAGGAAACCCTGGTTTCCTAGAATCCTTCTTTAAACATCAAGACAGTGGCTTTCAGCCTCAGTACAAGATGTAAAGTTCTCCCCGCAGCACTGCACAGTACCCCAGTGGTCCAGCTGTGTCTCATCCCAATTGCTCCCCTTGCAATATGTGTTTCTCTATCACTCCACAAAAAGGGTCTTCTTGAAAGTTATTGCTAATTTTTTCCTATCAAATTCAGTAGTCTATTCACCTCCTGTCCTTTATGAAGCATTTTACACTGTCTGCCAGGCCGTGTCAACATGTTCTCTTGCCTTATTTCCTATTATCATGCTTTCTTCAGATTCCCTTGAAGTTTTCTTGTTTCTTCACTGGGCTCCCTGTCCTCCTATTCTCATTATCACATCATATGAATTATCTGATGCCTAAAGATATTTGTAAACCTGACTTTCATTACTCTCTACTTATTGGGAAGAAGAGCTAAGTTATTTACCATGCCTCGCATGAACGTGCATATACTATGTAACATCTACCAATTTTAGTGTTTCCACATGAAAGAGGAGGAAAATACCTACTATGAAGTTGCTGTGATGATTAAATAATACATTTTAAGTGTTGGACATACGGTAGGACTAAAACATATTAGTAGCTTCTTGGATCCCTTTTCTTTTTAGCTAGTCCTTTCTATGAATTACTACTGCCACAGTGTGTCAAATCTCTCAGTCCAATGTACTTAAAATACCACAAACACAGCCCCACCCTTTACTTCACTGCATTCTGCTTTCTCCATATGGACCTGCTTCCCTAATTAATACTGACAGTGTCCTATGACTCCTTCACTCTAGGTTCACTCCCCGACTTCTTTTTTTTTTTTTAACCATATTAATTTGAAACTCATTTGACTGTGTTTATGGTCCCGGAAAGTTCCCTTTTCCCTTCCCCTGACCCAAAATATCTTTCTCCACTTCCCCTTTCTCTTTAACCTGAGCTTTCTGTCCTAGTCCTTCAGGCTGCCCTCATCTCTTCCCCAAGGCCACATCGGTTTCTTCCCCTGAAACTTTAACATCTTTCGATCTTTAATTCCATGCCTCCCAGTGGCAGATCAGACCTCCAGCCCTTATAGGACTTTGTCTCAACTCTCTAGCCTCCCAGCCCTTCTTGCTTGCCATCATGAGCAGTACCTGATAACATCCTGAATTGTGTCTATTTGCTAATGTGCTAGACGAGTGCTTCTAATTTGGGGGGTTTCACATACCAATAACTTGTGAAAACCATATCTAGCTATTAGCATTCGTTTAATACTTTTTACCCTAGTAAAGACCCTTAAAAATCATTTGTGATCCTCATTTCCTTTCTAAAAGGATATTTTACAAAAAAACAGAAAGGTCCAAGCTTAAAAAAAAGTTTAAATCGAATAAATTTAGACCTATGAAAAAATGTATCGCCCTCATTATTTTTCATTTTCATATGGACCAGAGGAAACTATCAGGGAAATTCTTGAACAGGCATTTGGGAACCTCTATAATTGTCTCTATACATCTACTCTTTCTGTGATATGAGTAATTAAGATTTGGAGAGTTCCTATCCTGAACGAGATAGTGTAACTATGTGTATGTCTCTGTGTGTATGACATAGATAATGGTATGTCATTCTACTGACAGCAGAACCAAGGAATAAGAAGTTTGGAACTTGCTCAAGGATTCACACCTAGTAAGTGGTAGAATTTAGAGTCAAACTCAGTTATTTAGGCTCCAGTGTTCTGGGCCACTGAGCCATACTGCTGCCACGTCTTTAGACTTTACAGTATTGAGTATGGTTCTGTGTACAAGGTAAATGCACCAATATGTGCAATGATGATGACAGCTTCTGCCATAATATATAGCATCTGCAGAACATAATAATGGCTGTGTGTGTGTGTGTGTGTGTGTGTGTGTGTGTATAAAATCCAAGGAGACCATTTCTACAGGTACTTATAAATGGTACTACAAAGAAGATTACTAGTTGTACAAAATGTAACAACAATTGCAACTAAACAGGAGGTGGGCCTTTGAGGGGCAGCTGGACTTGGTGACTCACTTCCAAAGAAGAGAGTACAGAAAGGGGGAAATAATAATTTTACAGTGGGGAAAAGCTGGGTAACACCACTTGACCAAGTGACCAAGGTTAACATTACCAGTGACAGGTCATGTTCCATCAGGCACCCTTCCCCTCACTCCATACGACTGATAAGAAGGGAACCTCATTTCTGTGATATTTTTTTCCAAAAATCCATAACCCAAGTCTGATCGTGAGAAATTATATCAGGCATACCCAATCTGAAGGACATTCTACAAAACACCTGACCATTATTCCTCAAAATTGGCAAGGTTATGAAAAATAAGGAAAGACAGAGACTGTCACAAATCATACATAACAGCTAAATGGTGTCCTGGACTGGATCCTGGAACAGAAAATATACTGATGGAGTTTAGTTAATATTAACAGACCAATGTTGACTTCTTACGTGTAACGTGTACCATGGTAGTTTGAGATAAGATTAGAGGAAACAAACTGGTTGAGGAGTATATGGGAAGCCCCTGCACTATCTGTGTAACTTTTCTATAAAGCTAAAATTATTCCACGTAAAAAGTTTAATGAAAACACTGAGAAGAGGTTCCATTGGCAAATTCCTTTGAAAACTTTGGGTTAAACAATGCCCAACTGCTTTACACCTGGAACTAACACAACACTGTAAGTCAACTATACTCCAATAAAAATTAAAGACAAAACAAAACAATGCCCAACTGAGTTTCTCAGCTCCTGTAATCATCAGAGCTTCTAAGATACCTAATGCATATTGTGACTCTGAGAAGATGCAGGATGCTGTATTTCCAAGACATATTTGGCCAGCAACCTTTTTGTTCCTTCCAAAAGCATCTTTGCAGGATAAATACTGACATAGAGAAGGCTTTTCCCAACATGTCACAGACTTTTACACCTGATATCCAACCATGTTCAAATTTTAATCGGCAACTTTGGCTCAAGAGAGAAGATACCATGAACATTTAATTGGCAGAAGACTTGAAACTAGAGGGTAATATAATGGATGGGAGAATAAGCATTAAAATTATATTTAATATGCTGCATCAATTGACCAAACTTAACAGGATGAATATATAAGGATAAATATTTAGTGTACTTTTATTTAAACCAAGGAAAAACCAAAAATCAGCCTCTGGAACCATACAAATAGAAGCTGGATGTCCACCTGCCCAGACTGCTGCCAGGGCGCCTTCTACACTGCACCTAACAAATTACTTTTACATAGCCTTCCAGGGCTAAGATGTCTGAATCTACGAAACCACAGGGAAAGGAGAAAATTTAAGAGGCACTGAGAAAAGTGGCAAATTGTTGAAAACACCTCCAGAGTTAACGTCGACCCCACTCTACCTCTCTTCTAACCAGCACCCCTGAAATAATAACCAGAAACCGCCTGAACAAATGTTGGAGTTTAGCTGAAGAATCAGAGGCAAAAATGCCATCCCTAAGCATGCACCTAAGAGATTTCTGATGGTATAATTTAAGAGGACAGGGAATTGATGATTGTATCTAGACCCAGTATTGTTGTTCCTCAAAAAGAAATTCACCGAAATAAATAAACATACAAATATATAAACAAGTAAGGTGATTTTTAAAAATTCACTATTTTTCTCCTCCTATGGAAAGAACTGGCACATTAAGAAAAGACTATGTGGTTCAGTTCAAGGTGTGCTTCACGTTGGCTCCCACACTGAGCCAAAACCAGCATGAGGCCCGCCACTGAGGCACCAGGACACAAAAGTTGGGCAAACACTCTCCGGATCCTGTAAGTGCCCGTAGGGTCAGCCCCTGAGAGTATGTGTCACTTTAACTTTTGTGTCAGAGGTGCCTGCTCACCTCACAGTAGTCCCAGCCCTGTGACTGGTCAGCCCAGCCAAAGCGCCTCCCTGACACTACATCATAGACTAATTCCTTAGGTGACTGCTGCCTAGCTAGCTACCTACCGGTGGCGGCCTGCCTGGTAGTTACCAGCCTGACCTGATGAGAAAGAGGTTCGAGGCCACATCTTTTCCCAACCCTAGGTAGGCGAGAGACCAGCACCAACTTTACCATTATCCTGAAATGGCGTGGGCCCCAGAGCGGAAGAGGGCGGAGCCGAATTGGAGAGCTCTCAGGGCCAGCCAGGATGGGATGGGTGGCAGAGGCAGGGGCTGCAGCAGCACCTCCAGCCACCTGGAGCCTAGGGCTTTCGGCTCCCAAGAACAACCGCTCTGCTTTCAAACAAGGAACAGTGTGGTTGGTGCGGTGATTGGTCATGGTGGATCAAAAATAAAAGACATTCAAGATATGACAAGCACCAAAATACAGACCATAAAAGGTGATTCTGAAGCAGAGGTAAACATTTTTGGCAGCAAAGACATGAAGGGCAAGGCCAAAGCAGCTACAGAAACTCTTGTTAAGAAACAAGAAAGACACTACAGCTCAGAATCCAGTGTTGATAATGCCACATCTCAACTCTCTGTTGGAAGAGGCTCAAGCAGAGATAACACTGCCTAGAGGAGCTCAGCCACTCATAGACTAGGATCAAGTAAAGGCCGAAGTTGTACAGTGGGAAAAAAGAAAATGGGCAGATTTACCACCAATTGAGAAAAACTTTTACATAGAATCCAAAGCAAGTAGACACGTGGAGAGAGGAGAATTTCAACATAATGTGTGATGACTTGAAAGACGGTGAAAAACGTCCTATCCCCAATCCGATTTGCAAATTTGAAGATGCTTTCCAACATTACCCTGAACTTATGAAAAGAACTGAAAAAGCTGGTGTTTGAAACCCAATGCCAATTCAGTCACAGGCATGGCCTATTATTCTACAAGGAATAGATCTTACAGGAATTGCACAAACTGGAACGGGCAAAACACTGTCCTATTTAATGCATGGGTTTATTCACCTCCATTCTCAACCAATATCTAGAGAACAAAGGAATGGACCCGGCATGCTAGTCCTTACACCCACGAGAGAATTAGCTCTTCAGGTGGAAGCTGAATGTTCTAAGTACTCATACAAAGGTCTTTAAAGTGTTTGTATATATGGCGGTGGAAACAGAAAAGGACAAATACAAGATGTTACTAAAGGCGTAGACATCATCACTGCAACTCCTGGAAGACTGAATGATCTGCAAATGAATAACTCTGTCAACCTAAGAAGCATAACCTACTTAGTCTTAGATGACTAAGTCTTAGATGACTTAGATGACTTAGATGATGAGCAGATAAAATGCTGGATCTGGAGTCTGAACACAAAATAATGAAGATTTCATTAGCTGTGCGCCCAGACCGGCAGACTGTTATGACAAGTGCAACTTGGCCAGATACCATTTGCTGACTTGCACAATCTTATTTGAAAGAGCCTCTGATTGTTTATACTGGTACTCTGAATCTAGTTAATGTAAACACAGTGAAGCAAAATATAATTGTTACCACAGAAGAAGAAAAACGATCTCTTATCTGAGAATTCCTACAGAG
>NW_006780759.1:21259-39729 GCF_000442215.2 Lipotes vexillifer | reverse complement strand
GCAGGAAACTTGTTGCTGATGACTTATCAAGCGATTTAAGTAACCAAGGCATAACTGTACAATCCCTGCACAGTGACAGAGAACAGAGTGACCGTGAGCCAGCATTAGAGGACTTGAAAAGTGGAAAAGTGAAAATACTGATTGCTATTGATTTAGCATCCCAAGGCCTTGATATAAGTGATGTCACACACGTAGATAATTACAATTCTGCATGGAATATTGAAGAATACGTACAGAGAGTAGGGCGTACTGGAAGAGCAGGAGAGATGGGCACATCAGTTACCCTTATGACTCAAGGTGATTGGAAGATTGCCGGTAAATTGATTAAAGTTCTGCAAAGAGCAAATCAGAGAGTCCCAGAAGATCTTGTATTGATGCTGAGCGATACAAAATACCTAGACAAAAAAGGGACCCAAAAAGATAAATCAAGAGAATCTTAAGAAAAATCCAGAAAGTTTTACTGATGTCTACATTGAAAAGCTGTACCAGGCTGCTAGAAGATTCAAGATAATGTTCAAGTTATGCAGTATTCATGTTACATAAGGAAGTACTGGAAACCTACTGGCAGTTAGAAAACATTTAACCAAATTCTTAAATAATACCACCAAGCTTTCAATGCATGTTCCTTAATAAAGTCAAACGTGTTTTGAAAATGAGTGTTTTGTGCTTGTTAAAGTCTACTTTCTTTCAGAGCCTGCCATGTCCAGCTGTGTCTTCTCTAAAAGACTTCGTAGAAGACAACAATGGTACTTTTCTTGCTTTAAAATAGTTGTACTGGATTGAAACATAGTTTTCATCAAGCTTATCCCAGTCAAAATATTTTATTTCCCCCATTGGTTGGTGACACAATTCCTAAAAATATTTCCACTATCATTCCCTAATTTTTAATATTCATTAGAAAATAAATTCTCAATCTTTTAGAAGATTCCATAATTCTCTTTTTTCCGATAGATGTGACTAATAGAGCAGACCGTCTGACTCACTGGGAATCAGCTCCTCAAATGAATTCTCACTAACCACTGGTTAAAAATTCTGGGGAGGTCACTTGCCTTCTGTAGGCCACACTTTTTTACATAAATTGGGGTGGTTATATGAAATAATTTGGGGGTCTCCTTCACCACTAACTTCTATGATATTATAACCAAACTGTGTATCCCAGCCTTATATTTACACTTTATTTCTAATCTAGGGGAAAATCACATCTTGGTGTAACAAATTGAACAATGAAACCCCTTTTAATGACCAGAATAGTGCATTCTGCACTTCTATTGATTCTTGAAATGTGACTCACAGGTTGTCTTTACTTTCTTTTCATCTTATTTTTCAATTTGTCTCGAAAAGGTCAAAACCACATATACACATCAGAAGAAAAATTAATGTGAAAGACAAATCTCTCTTCTGTACTGGGAAAAACATTAAAAACCAAACGACATTTTTGGCATAGGAACCAAGTTTAGTACAATTCCTAAATCTATAATTCTCTCTCTTACCTTTCATTTAGAAGCAATATGCATCTTCTCACACTGCAAGAAAATATCCTCACAATGACGCTGAATTTTATAATTCACCGTTTATGAGAACATTATAATTAGTCAAGCCTTAAAACTTCTGGCAAAAAAAAATTATCCAGCAATCTTTATTCCCAGCATGCCTTAGCTGTAACTGCAACAAAAATTCTGAAATTAAGTGAAGTAAAGAGGTAAACATTCTAGTTATAGGTGGTTAAGGTTTAGAGTCTGACTTTAAAGGCTTGTTATAAAGACCTCGATATCTGTTGATAAAATTAAGAACAATGGTTAACATTTTTGGGTGTCGGATACATACCAGGTGCTTTGTTTTGTAATTGATAAAGTTTATTTAAAACCCACTTAGAGGGTAATCTTACCACTATTTTGCAGAAGATGAGAACAATGTCAGAGGAACTAACTTGCCTAAGGTTACTAAATCTGGTTAAAGAGGAATTATGTGCTATTTTAACCCTGATGTGCCGGATTCCAATATTTCCATTCTTTTTAGGTCAACGCAAGTTACTATGTGCAAGGCAATATGCTTGTCTTGAGACTGCCCACATGTTCAGATTTAGCGAAATAGAGAAGTATGTGCCCATTTACCCTAATGCAAAAGCAGTCTATAGCAGAACCTGTGAGAGAAGCTCAAATGGCCTGTTCCTGTTCACTCGGAGGAGAAATGATGAATGTTTAGCAAGTTGGAGTATATGTTATTTGCCAGAATTCCTCTTAGAGAAAAGGGTAACAATGAAACCATTTGAGATAGAAAGTGAGGTTCCTCAATCACGTTCAAGTAACAACAAAAGTTATCACTATCCTTGGTATAGTCTGCATCAGTCTTTCTCCACCAAGGCCAATTTTGCCAGTATCTGGAGAAAGATTCGGCTGGCACAGCTCAGGGGGAGGGGTATTGGCATCTCCTGGGTAGAGACCAGTGGTGTTGCTACACATCCCATAATGCACAGGACGACCCCCCAAAGAATTATGTGGTCAAAATGTCAGCAGTGCCGTAGTTAAACCTTGCAATACATTAAGCAAAACATCCCCCCCCTCCAAAGTCAACTGCGGAGAAACCAAGAAGGGAGTTCAGCCAGGAAAACGAAAAGAATACGTATTTCTTGTACACTCTTCAATATAAAATTCTCCATCAACTTTCATTATCTTTGGTATAATCTGTATCAGTGACTGTCAATTAGAGTCGATTTTGCCCCCTAGGGGATATTTGGCAATGTCTGGAAACATTTTTGGTTGTCCCATGTAGGCAGCACGATTGCTACTATCATGTAGTGGGTAGAGGTCAGGAATAAATATCCTATAATACACAAAAAAAACACCCTACAACGATGGATTTTTTTTTAGCCCAAAAAGTCTATAGTATTGAGATCAAGAAACTGTGGTTTACATCGACCAACAACGCTTTTGTGAGTGAACCGTTTTTTAGAAACTCAAATAAATACTGAGTTGTGTGTCTAAATTGGAACGGAGTAAACGCAGGGCACTGACACCAGAGACAAAGTATGAGGATTCAGCTGACCTCAGAGTTATTCCTATAAAATGCTTAGCATGATAATTAACATTCAGTAGGTACTCAGCACATATTAGATCCCGTCCATCTTGCCTCGCCCATCACCCATCATATAATGCTTGTTTACAATCCTGGATGCCATTACTCACATTGCTTCCCCCTGTCTGGAATGCCCTTTCTTCTTCCACTCTGCCAGGTCAGGTCAGAGTCATCATTCTGGGTCCAGCCCAAGTGCTACATCCTCCCCAAGATCCTATCTGCTCTCCCCCATTTCAGGACTTCTGTAGCTCTCTCTGCCTAGCAATGACGCTGACATGTGCACCATACTAGTTTGCATACCTACAGAGACAAGTTGAAAAATTCAAAGTAATTAAGAGGGATTGCACTATCAAATATTTAAATACGTTATAAATATATAACAGTTTAAACAGCTTTATCCTATATAACTAACAAATCATGAGAGAACCATCCAGAGCTAAATCTGCATAAGAAGCTAGTGTAAAGGGGTAACTTTTTAATCAGTGAAGAAAGAAAAGTCTGTCCCAAAACAAATTTTTAAAAATTAAATAATACATACATACATACGATACGTATCAGGACAAAGGATCAGCCGTAGAACTGCTACTATTAAAAAACACCCCACTAGATTCTGGCTTTTTATAAAAATTAAAAACTTGAAGATCATACAGGAATATAATCTCTGATATCAATGTGGAAAACAATTTTAAACATAGAAGCAACCACAGAAAATGCAAGGTAAATATTAATAGGTTGAACAATGTAAACATGAAATGCCAAAGATACTATAAAAGGCAAAGGAAACACAAGAAAAATAATTTAAAATATATCACACACTCATAGTTATTTATAGTTAATGTACAGAGATTTTTACAAACAAAGAATGCAGGATGAATTCCAAAATAGATATATGGGCAGAAATGTAAAGGACAATTCACCAAACAGACAAATAAGTGAACAATAAACGTGTAAAAAAGTGCTTAACTTCTTTATAAACAACAGAATGAAAATTAAACCAATGATACAGCTTTTTTCTCTAGAAAAATTGGCTGTAATTAGAAAAAACTGGGAATACCTAACACTAGTAGCGACACAGGGAAATAAACATTAATAAATTATAATTTTGTAAAAGTATGTTCCTTGGAGGGACAGTTGAGATTATGCACAAAATTTGCGTATGTTTAATAGACGTGGACCCTATAAATCCCTAAGGATTATATATACATACCAAGATGTATATACAAGGCTATTTACCATAGGGTTGCTTAACATAATTAATTTTTGAAAAAACCCTCAAAGTGCAATGATAGGGTACTAGTTAATTGCAGCACATCGATTCCTGATTTGGAATAGTAGAAATCGTGTTCTTAAAGAATATTTAAAGGAAAGTAGTTTATAAAATCATCTCATTTTTAGAAAACTACATCGGTCCATATATCAATATAGAAAAAAGCAGATGAGCTGGACACACATAGACACACACCACTGACAGTCATAATTTTCTACATTATGGAATTATATGTGGGTTTAATTCTTATTTTATTTTCTAAAATTTCTACAAAATAACATCACCTTTATTATAATAAAAATGATGCTGATATATCCGGAGAAAATGCTAATTTGAAAAGATCCATGCACCCCATTGTTCATAGCAGCACTATTTACAATAGTCAAGACATGGAAGCAACCTAAATGTCCATCGGCAGAGGAGTGGATAAAGAAGATGTGGTGCATATACATATAGAACGGAATACTATTCAACCATAGAAAAGAATGAAATAATGCGATTTGCAGCAACACAGCTGGACCTAGAGATTGTCAGACTAAGTGAAGTAAGTAAGACAAAGAAAGACAGATATCATATGACACCACATATGTGGAATCTAAAATATGACAGAAATGAACTTTGACAGAAATGAACTTATCTACAAAACAGAAACAGACTCACAGGTATAGAGAACAGACTTACGTTTACCAAAGGGGAAAGGAGGGCGGAGGGATAAATTAGGACTTTGGGATTAGCATACATAAACTACTATATAAATAAAGAACTAGGTCTTACTGTATAGCACAGGAGACTACATTCAATATCCTGCAATAAACCACAATGGAAAAGAATATGAAAGAAAATACATATAACTGAATCACTTCGCTGTGCACCAGAAACTAACACAACATTGTAAATCAACTATACCTCAATAAAAATTTTTAAATGATGTTAAACATAATTTTTGAATAACTGAAGAAATTAATTCAAGAGGCATTGTAGTTGAAGGTATTCAAAATACAATCATCTCTTCTGTTTCACACACTGAAGTGTAAAAATCATTAATAGGAAACTTGTCTCTTTTCCACCACTGCACCTGAAGTGCTAAAAATGATGCCTGTGGAACACAGTAGGAGCACAGTAAATATCTGAATGAATTAATAAGGGAAGGGAGGAAGGGAGGAAGGGAGGAAGGGAGGAAGGAAAGGGGGAAGGGAGGAAGCGAGGCAAAATAGTGCATTGTTTTATTTCCATTGGTCAAAGGTAAGCTTTTCTATTTCTGTTCCCTGTTTTGTCTGAGGTGTAGGCAACATCTACTTGTCTACACCTCACCTTCTGTTCAGTAATAAGAATAATGTTGTGTTCTTACCACAAAAAAACAAAAACAAATAAAGGGACACAGGAAATTTTAGGTGTCGGATGTGTCTATTTCCCTGTTTGTGGTGACAGTATCATGGGTGTTTGCATATGTCCAAACTCATCAAATTGTATGCATTATATATGTGCAATTCTTTGTATATCAATAATACCTCAATAAAACTGTTAATAAAAAAGAAAGAAAAGAATAGAGTGTGGCTTCCAACTTAGAGATCCTTTTTTATGTTGTCCTTTTACATGTGACCAACAGGAACTCCAGTTCAGATTCTTTGTTTTTTGTTTGTATAATTACATGGATTTCACCATCAGGATTGCTAACTCATAATCAAAATAAAAACTCAAAAATGATCAGATGATGGTGTTAAAAGAAAAAAATGATGTTGCAGTACTGTTGAAGAATATGACTCCACTTTTATTTAAAACTACTAACTGTATGTGTAAATATCTCATGCGTGTTTGTCAGTACTTAGGGACAAATTTGCCAGGATACACCAAACTATTAGCAATGGGGAGCAAGGTTGGGAAAAAGAATCAATTATGAAGTTCTCTTACATTTGTAATAAAAAGTATTTTATGTACGAATCCTGGAGATGGTATATGTATTATCAAGATTAAGTCTGAGATTTGACCATTCCACCTTCTTTTTCAAGAAAACAAACTGGAGAATCTCACAGAAATCTACATTTGCACAGAAATAAAATTTGTGGGTTCTTTTTGGTTTTGCTTGCAAAATTTGGAATTGTTTTCTTTTTAGGAAAAATGCAATGACTGCATGAAAAAGTAAAAAAAGAAAGACATAATTACTTATACAGATATTATGAATTCTGTCCATGTAAAGAAATATCTTTCTGATGCCAGTATGTAAATGAGCAAGAAGGAGAGGAGGAGGAGGACAGGACATGATGGCTATTGTTTGTGCATGGCACCCACATGAAGGGGCATTTTTATCTCATTTCACAGGTCAGGAGACAAATGTTCAGAGAGGTCACATAGCTTTCCCAAGTTCAAACAGTAGGTAAATAGTAGAGCTAACTAGCTCTGTGCTGAAAATTAGAGAGCAATAAAGAAGCAAGGTAAAGTACATAGAAACAAAGGACAGATGAGAGAAACATTATTAGGGAAAGCACAGGGGTGCCTCATTTTGTACAAAAAAGTGCCCTGCGCGGGTGTTTTCACACTAGGTAAGGTTCTCCTTACTCTTCTCCCCAGGCCTAGCGTCTCTGTCGTTTTCTAGCAAAGGAGAAACCTGCGTGGTAAACTGGAAGTTTAAAATGACAGAACCACAATCACTGATTAACGCAATCAAGCTTTTCAGAAGTCCTTTTAAAAGATGAGTCTCAATAGTATGGTTGGCGTCTGTTCACCTAGGCATTTAGTAAACTATGAGCCACAACAAAAACACAGGAAAAGTAAGAAATGATATGAAGAAAGACTGCAATAAAGCCTTCAGATTCCCATCTGAGGGGAATGGATGGGAGTGCAAGATAAACAAGAGAATCTGCCAGTATAACGAGTCATAAACTCAGTAATCAATTTATAACCTCTAACATCTGAACTTCTGGCAACAAAATTATGAAGTGCCACCTTAGCAATACTCAGGGTGGCGGCCACTGGTGGTTTACCTACCAAATAATTGGTAGGTAACCTCCTTCCTATGCCCCTTTCTATTTGCTGGCACGACCCACTGCCCATTATTAAGTTGAAAAAGCCAGGAATTCACTTTCCTAGCCTCCCTTGAAGCTAAAGCATAGGCACGTAACTGAAACTTGGCCTATGGGACTGACAGGAAAGTCTGCCTGGCAACTTTAAAGAAAGATCTTCCTCCCTTAAGAGGCATGTAAGGATGAGCTCTCCTTCCTGCTTTTGTACATAGTTGTGCAAAGACATGAGGTTGTGACAGTCATTTTTAGACAAGAGGAAATAAATCTGAAGACTACCAACATGCTAATCATGGCCGGATGTAAATTTGGAAAGCACCTGGATCCCGGATGACATAACTGCTGCTGAATGAAAAGCCACGTGGCAGCTATGGAGGTGTGCCACTCAGATTCTCTGTTTAAGAAACAGCTTGCTGGTCGGTTGCAAGGAGTGCAGTTAGTTGATAGCCCCCAGGTGTGAGCAATCAATGGCAGCATCTGAGCTGAGGTCAAGCCCTTCCAGAAAGTCCTAGCCAATAACTGAGCACGGCGGGGCACAGGGGCCCAGTCATTTCTGCCCAACATGGGACTCCACTATGGGCCATATTTCCATGCTCAGCTGGACTGGCTGTGGGTTTCTCGGAGCCTCACTGTAGTCTTAGGCTCTTTCCTACCCACCCCTTCTTCCTTTTCGCTCTGCTTTCAAGGTATCAGACGTGGGCCATGGTCAACGATTATCTCTGACTACTACTGATCTTTCTCCTCTGTATCTTTCAGAGGTGTTACATCCAGTAAATACTGGACCCAACAAGAACACCCAGGAATCTCCTACCTCTGAACTTTGCATAATATGAAATAGTAAATGTTTAAGTCATTATTCATTGAGTATTATATTATCCAAAGCATCTTAACGGATAAATAGGAAAAATCGCCCAACAGTACCTCCTGTTGAGACAGTGAATTTTCCATTACTAAGAGGCTCCAATGAGGTGTACTTTACTAGGATGAGAGTTGACTACAATAAGCAAAATGAACTCTTCCTCTAGATGCTTATTTAATGGGGACACTAAAAACACAGGATTCTACAGGGAATTGCTGTAATTTTATTTTTAAAAATTGGAAGCATATCAAGCAAGCTCAGCTTTTGAACAGTCAGCAGCAGAGGAAGAGGTGAGAAACCAGCAGAGTAGAGAACTTGAGCAGCAGAGTGGAGAACTTGAGCAGCAGAGTGGAGAACTTGAGACCCAATATCAAGGTCATCTGAACCAACAGCTTTAACAGCACTCACACTTGGATGCACCTGGAGTACATCACTGGCTCTGACAGATTTGAAAGGTAGCCGACCAGAGAATTCCTTGCAATCAACAACCTTGAGGGGCTCAGAGTGAATAATTCTACCTAATGGAGGTACATAGACAAAAGCAATGGGAATCTTCTGTTGAACACAAGGGATTTTTAAAAAATCTTTTCACACAGAAGGGAATAAGGAGAGGAACTGATGGACCATCTTGGCTTTTCCACCTGAGCTGGAAGATCCAATTCAAAAAAAAAAAAAAAAAAAAAGAGCAAAGAGCAAGTATTTTTTAAAAGATTAAGAAATTCAGCAAAACATTTCTCTCCCTCTCCCCTCCCTTCCTGAACCCTAAGCACCTTGCCCTTAATTTAAAAATAATGGTAATTCAGGATTTCTTGGTGTACTCATTGGATAAAAATCTATAATTAAGTGGAAAGATGGAATCACGGGTCCTCTCTCTTTATGCTGACTCGTCCATTTCACTTCCCAAGCATTGCTGAAGCTGGTCAGTGCCATTCAAGTTCACAAAACTGTAATCTTTGACATCTCCTCCTCACCTAGCACACAAACAATAGCGCAAGCCTGTTACTGCTTACCACTACCTGTAAATGTTCCCTTTCAGGTCCCTTCAACTGCAAACTTCTGTTTTCTTCGAGCCCTTCCAACAGGGTAAAACGTCTGCAATGATGTTTCCCCAAGCTAAATAAAGTCCATACAATCATCCAAAGCTTGCAATTTGTGGTGAACTCTCAGCAATAAGTTCACTGATGTGTTTTGGGGTCCTAATTAAAGTTTCAATTGGAACCCATTTCTCAGAGTCAGCAAAATCTCTTTGAAGCCTGAACTAATTGCTTTTAGGCTTATATCCTCTGAAGACCCATATGGTATTTTCCATAAATATTTTAATTTTCTCTGGAATCAATGAACGTGGCCTTGTCACATCGCTTCCCAGGCATTTGTTTGTGTCATGTTTGTAGGCCTTTCCTACAACATACACACTCTTTTACAATGCCTTCCCATGAAGCACCATGTGGCATTCCATTTCAACTTTACTCTCTCATGGATAAGACACTGTAAAATGATGTTAACCAAAGGGAATAAGAATTGAAATCAATGTCATCAGGCCCGTAGGGAAAGAGTCTCCTCCTTACCCCTTCTTCTGTGTGCGCGTGTCCAGTTCTGCTGAGAACACACGGCCTGCCTGACCACTACCTACTCCAGACCTCACTCTGTCATTCAGGGCTCAGAACATCATGCATAATATGCAGAATAAGCTGAACTTACTATTTCTATAGATGAGAGACGAACATCTTTCCCCCTTTATAGGAGATACTGGTTGCTGCCCCCAGATTCAAGCATAACACAATGGTTAAGCATGAAGTCTTAGGAGTCTGAAAGACCTGCATATGAGTCTCAGTTCCATGAATTTGGGTAAGTCCTGTAAAGGCCCTAAGTCTTGGTTTTAACAGCTGTAAAAGATGGATGGTTTTAATTCCTACTTCATGAAGATTAGATTATATACATATAAAGCACCCAAGATAAAAGAATATTAACATAATACTCAATGTTTTTTTTAAATAGGAGAAGATGGTATGGGGAAAAGATGGTCACACTCAGACCAATTCAACCTACCAGTCTCACCAATAAATGTTAATGTATCACAAAAGAATTTCCAAAATGTGGCAGTTTTGCTTTGGGAAGTGCTTCCATGGAGAGGACACTTGTTGGGTCTACCTGTGGAACATGTATGTGCTTGACCTTTCTTTCTCTCTGCATGCCTGCCCCAGTCTTCTCTCTCCACAGGCTGCCTTTTGCTGTTTTTCCATGCACATGGTGGAAGCTGGCTGATTCCACAACTCTCTAGTTTAAATTACAACTGTTCATGATATCAGTCTAGATTGAGCTAGACCGTCTCAGCTCCCAGTTTATATTTCTGTAACAGAGGATCTGATGGGTCCAATTTGGATCAGGTGTCCCCTGTGGTCCAAACAAATGTTGCAGGTGGGACGGCTGGTGGTAACAGGGCTCTCTATCAAAAACGTAGTTGCTAGAACCCCATCCCTGTATTTGAGGGATGATGAAATTAAGAGAAAAGGGACCTTAAAGGCTACAGTATTAAATTGTTTTCCTTACTCAAAAAAAACCTCATATATTTATCAAGTTACAGATCCAGTTAGCAGCTCTAGTTGTCATGCAGAGACTATCAAGGTTCTTTTTAGGCATTTATTTGAAATATGAGCATTTTCATAGTGTCCATACAATCAACTCATTGGTTTAACTATGATTATTTATTTTATCACACATTTTATTTATCCCATTTCTGGAAACTTTCATAAGATCATCTGATGAGCAATACCTACTTCTAATGAATTTTAATAACTATTTTCCAAGGACAGCGCTCACAATAACTTTTATATCATTTCCCAAGCCTATTCTTTGTAAAATCTGAAACTTTTCAATTAATAAACTTTCATGTCTAAAATAAGACAACTCATATCACTTAAATTTATCTGCCCCCATAACATGAAAGTTAGTTTCATTATCATATAATCATACTTAGATATTTATATATTAGCACTAAAAATATATGTTGAGCTTTACACTGGTGATTTAGGTAAGACAAAGCTGTTTCTTGGCACTATCTACTTTTTATATCATCCTGACCCACAAAGAAATTGATTTAGGGTAACTCTCTCAAATACAACATAGATTTGTTTTCTTATGTACTACAGATCTAATTCATTATCATATCTTGTTCATTTATTATTGATGGGTTAGCTCAATATATCAGTTTGCAATGATAAGATTTAAGTAGTCCATGTAGAAAACTAAATAAATATTAATCACACTGGCTGCTTCACAAAATATCTTAGAGTACAACCTTGGCTGTGCCCGAAAATATAAATCTTAAAATTGTACAAAATATCACTTGAGGTCAAAGGACCTTGAAAAGAAGGAAAACAAACTATGTGGTTAAATGTGGATTAAACCTCTGAAGGAATGATGTTTCAAAGGCAAAATCGGTTGGTTCAAAGGAACAGTTTCATGGAATTTTTCTTGCAAAATATTTTCTTTGCTATCATATAGACAGCCCGTATGTATTCTTTGAGATATTCAGTCATACCGAGTATTATGGTAGGGCTAGGAGTTGAAGGGCTTTTACCCCAGCTTTATTGAGATATAATTGGCATACAACACCGTGTAAGTTTAAGGTATACAATGTGCTGATCTGATACACTTTTATGTTGCAAAATGATTACCACCATGGCGATACCTAACACTTCATCACATCACATAATTACCACTTCTTTTTTGTGGTGAGAACATTTAACATCCACTCTCTCAGCAGCTTTCATGTATATAGTACATTATTATTAACTATAATCACCATGCTGTACATTAGCTCCTCAGAACTTCTTCATCTTATAACTGGAAGTTTATACGCTTTGACCAACATCTCCCCACTTCTCTGACCCTAAACATTTTATATACATCCTGTCCATCCCAACTCTAAACAGAGGAAAACTCTAAACTCAACCAAAATTTTGTGCAGAGAAAAGAAGAAATGACCTAGGTCACTGGTTTTACATGCTCAGATTGTCAGGGCAAATGATCTCCATCACTGGTGGCAAGGCACATTGTTTATTCAGAAACCTAATTCCGTAGGTTTTCATGGCAAGCCATGGTGCTTCCTGAGCCCTCAGCCATGAGCTGGTGCAGACTGCTTTACCTAGCGGTAGCAAAGTGAGAAAATGTACGTGCAGAGGCAAAGCCCTATGTTTAGAGTGATGACAGAACCTCCAAAATATGGAGTCTCTGGCAAGTATACACATCCCAGTCTCGTAGCTGGGCCCTAATTCGTTTGACTCTGCGTTTGAGTATGCAAAGAAAGCATTCATTATTCTGCCAGCAATTCCACCATTTGACCACCTGAACTACCCTTGGATATCAGATCATATGGTCTAGGATACATCAGGGGCCTCCAGGGAGATTATCACCAAAAAATGACCATTGTGACGCTGGTATCTAACCATGCCCCTGACAGTACTGGGAAGAGACAGCTGCACTTGTGAGGTCAGGCTAGGGTCTTTCTTCTGGAGCTTAGGTAATGAAAAGCTCTCTGGCTTTGAAAGCAAACAGATCTGGGTCCAGTACAAGCTCTACCATGTTACTGATATATCTTTAAAAACAAATGAGGGAATTCCCTAGCGGTCCAGTGGTTAGGACTCCACATTCTCACTGCCGAGGGCCCAGGTTCAACTCCTGGTCAGGGAACTAAAATCCACAAGCAGCACAGTGTGGCCAAAAAAAAAGAGAAACATACAGAAATTAAAAAAAAAATAACAGACATCTACACCTAAATTTAGCAAATGTTAATATTTTATCACGTTTATTTTGCTAAGAAATTTAAGGGATCTCCCTGGCGGTCCAGTGGTTAACACTCTGCGCTCCCAATGCAGGGGGCAAGGGTTCGATCCCTGGTCGGGGAGCTAAGATCCCGCATGCACGCTGCATTGGTGTGGCCAAAAAATAAAAATAAAGATGTGACAATTTTTAAAAAATGAAGATGAAATTTAAGATTACGGAGTGCTACAATTCTTCTACTTTATTGTATTTCCCTTCTTTGTACTCCAGGTTAACTACTCGAAGTCGGTGTGTATTCTTCCCATGTATATTTTATATGTTTATTACATAGACACGTGCTCACAAACAATATATACTATTTTCTCCATGCTTTAAATTTTACAAAAAAGGTGTCACGCCATATGAATTCTTTTGAACTTTTTTCCTCATTGTGCAGTAAAATTTAGCAAAGCTGATTTATGTAGATCTGGTTCATTCATCTAAATTGCTGAATAGCACGCCATTCTATGCCTATGAGACAATTTATTCATTACTCTAGAGACAGATATATAGATTATTTGCAGGGTTTTTTGGTTTTGTTTTTTTTTGGCATTACAAACAATGCTCTTCCGAATATTCTTATACTTGTCTCTTTGCACATGTGTGTAGAAGTTTCTCTAAGGCATATACAGGACTGTTATTCAAATAAAATACACCATTATGACCATGCCAGTAATTTGCAGCATGTTTAATTCTGATTGGTTGGTGCCTCTGAAAGCAGTTACCAAGTATTCTGAATATCACCTAGAAGAGCAACCTCTGCGTCATAAACTATGCACAGCTTCACCTTCACTATATATTACCAATAGCTCTTCAAAGCAGTCAAACCAACTTACACCCCAACTAGTAGTTTAATATGTGCATTCTTGTTTCCCCACAATTCATACTGTTAGGCTTTCTTTCAGTGGTCTGATGAGTATGAAATGTTATCTTGTTTTAATTTGTGGTTTCCTGATTACTAATCAGGTGAAACATCATCTGTTTATCAACCAGTCAGAACTCTTCTTTTGTAAATTGCCTCTCCTTTTGTAAAATGGAGTCTTCACTCCATTTTCTTTGGGGCTAAATTTCTCTAGTTGATTTTTAGGTGTTCTGTATTGATTCTGCATATTAATCCTTTGTCAAGTTTAAGGATGCTAATATCTTCTTGCCATCTGTCCTTTATATTTCATTTTCTTTATGGTGACACTCTATAGCATACCATCTTTTTTCGCTCTCTATATTTGGGTAAACCATGTAAACTCTCAAAGTCTCCATTTACTCATTTATAAAATGAGGACAATAATGCCTTCTTCACAAGATTGTTGTGAATAAAAATAGTAAGATAATAAATGTACAGGGCAATGTTCAATAAATAAATAGTTTTCTTCCTGTGGTCCTACCCTCAGACAGAAGGAAGAAACAAGAGCCCACTACTATGCAAATATCTTCAGAGCTATGATGTGTCAAAAAAGAAATCATGTGGATACTTAAACAGAATGATGAGTTAACTGGATTACATAACTCACTCAATAAATATTTATTAAACCCTTTCTAAGTGCCAGGCATAGTATTAGAATGGAATGCAAAACATATGAAGGCTTCTCTAGTGAAAGAGAGAGACAACAAGCAAATTTACTACCACCCCCAGATGAATAAAACAAAGTTCAAGAGTATTACAAAAATAGAGGGGTACAACTTCTGACTGGGTGGCCAGAGAAGTCCCAACATGTAGGCAAATGGAGCAGAAACCTAGAAGAACTGAGGAAGGGAGCCATGTGAAGAAGTACATGCAAAGACCCTGAGGCTCTACCACACTCTTGTCAATCAAGGAGAACAAGGATAGTGTGAGGGAAGGAAATAGCAAGAGTGACAGAAGTAACCAGGGACCCGACAATGACCTTGGAGGTCATGGTAAGAATTCTGAATTTTAAGTGCAATGCAATGACCCTGGAGGGTTTTCAGCAGAGGAGTGGCATGTTATAACTTACATTTTTAAAAGGATCCCTCCAGATGGATTGGGAGTTTGGAATTAGCAGATGCAAACTATCATATATAGAATGGATAAACAACACGGTCCTACTGTATAGCACAGGGAACTATGTTCAATATCCTGTGATAAACCACAATGGAAAATTAAGAGAAAGAGAAAAAAGAAAATAAAAGGATCCCTCCAACTACAGGATGAAGAGAGGGCTGTATGAGTAGAGGAGGGCAAGGACGGAGACCACAGGAGACGGTCTTTGTCACACTGGAGCTTTATAAAGCCATTCTGATAATTTCCCAGGACTCATAAAAATAAGCTACTCTGAACTGAAATCTCAAATGCAGCAAATGGTGTTATTTCTATTTACTATTACTGGACAAGCCACATTTAACCCCAAACCCAGCAAAACATAAGAAATAGTGGAAAAACCAAGTGACAGATAAATAGTTCTAAACTTGTTTACCTCTCATTTGCCCTGGCCAGTTTGTACATTTTTCTTTAACTCAAAGAAATCAAGGCCTATTTAGGACAGTTACTATCTGTGGATAAAATGGAGTCAAAGTGGCTTAGGTAAAAGCAGTAGTTTCCCCATGATTAGTTTTTGAGCATTACTCCTTGGTGATGTGCAGAGGTCATAACTTACCTTCCTGCTCAAGATATGCTGGCTATCTGACAATGAATTTTCCCAATACTGTCTCACTCTCCAAGGTGTTCTAATTGATTTTTATCCCTGTTGTTTAGAATCTCAGGCTATTTAATTAATTCATTTCTTTTACACAAATAGAAAAACTCAGCATGACCAAAGTCAGAGTGGTCAACCGCTCAGTACTTCCCTGCCTCCTAACTATAACACCTTATTAGGTCTGATGACCCCAGCCTGCCTGCCAATCCACAGTTGCTTCCCATTGTGTTCTTCAAAACGTTTCTGCTTCTGCACTGAAATCACCAGTTCGATTTATTATGAAATTATTCCAAGAACTGATCTTCCCAAACCGTGCTGTGAAAATGAATAACCTAGAGATCTTGGTAAAATGCAGATTTGAATTTAGTCAATCGAGGGGCAGGGCCCAGGACGGAGCATTTCTCAGGTGATGCTGATGCTGGTGATCTGAGGACCACAATTTAGTAGCGAGGTCCTAGGCTGAAGGCAACCACAACATTTAACACTATTAAAATTCTTTTTCTTATATACAAAAATATATAACATATACATATATAATATATGTGATGTATATATAAAATATATGTTCATATAGAAAGTGTATTTAGAGCAGTTACATACAACTCATGGATAAAGAAGCATCAAATGGCTTGGGTGGTAGTTAGTGCCATAATTTTTTTTTTTTTTTAGAGCATCATTATTTGGTGACAGAGGGACTCAACACTCAAATTGAAATTCTGAAAACATATCTAAGTATGGTATACATAGTAATGATATACCACCTTGCATTAATAACCTAAATAGCTATTTCTCCTATGAAGTAAGATCTTTTTACCAAAGATCTTTGGTAGAATTTCTACAAAGTCAATAGCTCACAATGCTGAATGCGTAAAACCCTCAGCCCTGGCTGTCAAAGTACACCCCCAAAACCAGCAGCATCAGAATCACCTGGAAACTTGTTAAAATTTCAAATCTGGGGCCTCACCCAAAGTTTACTAAATGAGAAATGCTGTTCATAGGGCCCAGCTATTTTTGTTTGAACAAACCCTCCAAGTGATTCTGAATTTTGAGAACTACAGCTCTATAGGACTAGTTGTTTTATTTCCATTTCTAGATATATAACATTCATATGCTTTTCTTAAATACATAGGAATGGTAAAAAGAAAATACGACCTCCATAAACTTCATCTTAATAGTGCTTTGCACATATAAATGAATTAATACAAACCTGGCAAAAGGGGAAGATTTGTATAATTTTCCCCACAATTTACAATACAGCTTCCTTCTTTACTATTGCAACTATTAGGTATTCATTGCATGAAGGAGGAAACCCAGGATGTGATACAGACATTAACATTTTAAATTTTGGGCAATTTATAGCAAGCAGTAAGCTCTCTGGAGGCCAGCTTGATATTGCTTTGAGGGCCACATCTCAATTTCTTATACAAAGAATATCTAGACATTGTTCTTTTCTCATCTCAAAGTTTATTCCTCCTGAGAAGATTCCTTTTGAACCATCCCCTCTATATAATTGACTATTTATATGCAGCTATTACTGGCAAACTTCACCCTCTTGAGGGCCACTAACCATGCCCGGGCCTGACTGTGGGATACTTTTATGATGAAATGTCACCAGAAGATGAGAATCTAACTATGGAACAACTCCAGGCTGGTTTTCTAAAGCCTTCTATGGAAAAATGCCATCAGGTGCCACACATGGGTCCACTTCAGTCCTGGGCCCTATTAAAAAAAAGCTCCTCAGAATTAACTGGTAAACTCTAATAAATTTCTAGGTGAGAGAGTTCCCCTGAGTTTTCATCACCACATCCAGGGCTAGCAGTGGCCCTAGAAAATAGCTAGAAATAATTTCATGTCATCATTTAGGATTAGAATCTGTAACATTTCAACAGCAAGTACACTTCATAAATCACAAATATCTCTGCACTGCATTTTAATCTGGACTTTTTGAAAAGTTATATTTCATGTCCTAACTTTTGCTCACCTTTTACATGGTATGTTTTCAATATTTTTTAACCAAGATATAGCTACGCATTTAAAAAAAAATGTTTACTCTCCTGAAAACTGACATTAAATAACCTAACAAAAGGAATAAATCAAGCTAACAGCTTTTGTAAGAACATAAATAATATTAATGAACAATTTAAGCCAAATTATTAATAAACTTACGAAGGTTAATTTTATGTGTCAACTTGGCTAGGCTACAGGTGCCCAGATATTTGGTCAGACATTACTCTTGATGTTTCTGTGTGAAGGTGGTTTTTGGATAAGATTGACATTTAAATAGATGGTCTTTGAGGAAAACAGATTAATTCCATAATGTAAGTGGGTCTCATCCAATAAGTTGAAGGCCTTTAATTAAAAAAAAAGACTGAATGTCCCTCAAGCCAAGAAGGAATTCTGCCAGCATACTTCCTTTGCACCAAACTGCAATTCTTCTTTCGGTCTTCCCTATCAGATTTTAGATTTGCCAAGCCTCCACAACTGTGTGAGACAATTCCTTGATATCTCTCTCTCTTGCTCTTGCTCTCTGGTGCGCACCATGTATGTATATATGTTTGTAAATATCCTATCATAAACCATAATGGAAAATAATATTAAAAAAAGAATGTATATATACGTGTAACTGAATCACTGTGCCGTACAGCGGTAATTCACACAACATTGTAAATCAACTATACTTCAACTAAAAAAAATTTTTAATTCAATGCTAGATACAATATACAGCCTATATATATATATCCAATGTATACCCTATATATCATATATATATATATATATATATATCTGTATGT
>NW_006780759.1:10308-21142 GCF_000442215.2 Lipotes vexillifer | reverse complement strand
CAGGAAATTGTATGTAAAACCTCATCTTTTCTTTTAGCATTTAATGAAAACCAATCTGAAAAGTTTATCTGACAGAATTCCCAAAGAGAAAATGTTCTCTCTAAAGCAGCCATTGTGGTATGCTTATTTAATGATCCAGAGGCAATGCCCCTCCCATAGAGAAATTCTTCCTGGGAGGAGAAACAGGCCTTTAAAAATAAGATAGGCTCTTATCTGTCTGGCATATACCCAGCATGGGACAGTCTGAAGAGAGGGAGATGAATGGATAAATGGATCTGTAAGGATTTTGCCTCCCCTTCAGTGTGGTGATAGTTAATTTCTTGGATTAGAACTTACCACTGTCAAGAATAAGGTCCCACATCTTCCTTGGCAATAAAAGACATCCCCAACAGTCCATTCAGGACTGCTTCAGCTCTGGAAGATGGGAAAGTAGACCTTTATCTTCTTGACACATGTTGTTTTTAGCACTTAGTGAAATAAAAGGTTTCTATATTGCACATCATTATTCATATACTGAAACTGTTTTTCATAAAACATCTGAAAAAGATTTTCAACTTGGATCATCTCTTATCATTTTGATTTTTTCAGCTACATTAAGGGAGTTCCATGTATTGAAAAATCATAAATATTCAGCATTAAGTCTGCAAGAAGAGCAGAGGAAAAACTAATATTCTGGCACTGACAAGTCCAACTAACATACCACTATAAAGCAATTATACTCCAATAAAGATGTTAAAAAAAAAGAAAGAAAAAAGAAAAGAAAGAAATACTGAGGAAAAAAAAAAAAAAGAACTAGCACACTGTGTTCACCTCAGGTAGCATTTTTTTCCCCTTCTGCCCATGCCACGCGTGGGATCTTAGTTCCCCGACCAGGGATCAAACTCACACCCCATGCAGTGGAGGCGTGGAGTCTTAATCACTGGACCACCAGGGAAGTCCCCTCAGGTAGCAGTTTCAAGAGCTGAGTATCAATTAAAAAATTAACTATCCCTAAAGCTGGTAAAATATCCCTTTTCTCATGAAAGTTCAGGCTTTTTTATTAACTAAAAATACATGGGCTTTACTTTTGTGTTCTTCAAACGTGCAACAGAATATATTGGTCATTGGGCTTCCCTGGTGGCGCAGTGGTTGAGAGTCCGCCTGCTGATGCAGGGGATGCGGGTTCGTGCCCCCGTCCAGGAGGATCCCACATGCTACGGAGCGGCTGGGCCTGTGAGCCATGGCCGCTGGGCCTGCACGTCCGGAACCTGTGCTCCGCAGCGGGAGAGGCCACAGCGGTGAGAGGCCCGCGTACCGCAAAAAAGAAACAAAAAGCAAAACAAAACCCCCAAAAAAAAAAAAAAAAAAAAAAAATATATATATATATTGGTCATTATGTACACCCTCAGGTAGGATTCCTAATGAAATTTCAAGGCCTGTGCAAGACTGCACAACAGAGGAGGAGCTGGGGAACCATCAGAGTCCAGAAACAAGAATGGCAACGATGGAGACTGCGTTGCAAACTAAGATCTTCACAGAGAAAGAAAACTGCAAAACTAAGGAACAATTTAATCACCAACTTCAACTGCTAAAAATGATGATGAGCAACTAAGAGATAGTGACGCCATTTGAAATGTAGACCAAGCTAAAATAACAGTATAAAATTGCAGACAACTTTATCAGGTAAGATACAAAAATAATTTTCTCTCCAAAATAAAGATTAATAAACATTAACATATATTGTAGAAGAAAGATGATGATGAAAGTGTTGCTATAGATTCATTGGCACATTCATCCAGCAAATCTGCCCCAGCCACCTGTTACCCCCATTTATTCATCTCCTCCCTCCCTCCATGTAGCTTACTCTGCTCCTGTCATTCTAGCCTCTTTGACCTGCCTTAAACCTCCACACAGACGTATTTCTGCTTCAGACCTCTGCATTCGCTGTTTCCTCTCACTGCAAAATTCTTCCTGCAGGAAGACACTTGGGTCATTTCCTCTTCTCCTTCAGGCAGTTCCTCTAAAGCCACCCTCTCACTGAAGCCTGCCCTGGCCACCCTACCTTTCAACAGCTTCTATTACCCTTCCCTAATTGATTTATCCTTTTTAGCAGTCTGGCTATCTCTCTTGCACTCTCTCTCTCTCTCTCACTAGCTTTGTAAGTTGCCACGTTGGAAAAACACACATGGTAAAGAAAAGAAGAGAGCTTCCAGGCAGTAACCACAAAGAAGTTGAGGCCCTTAGTCTAACAGCCCACAAAGAGTAGAATCCTACTAACAATCACATACGCTGAGAAGTACATCTTTCTCCATGCAAGACTTAAGATGACAATAGCCCAGACTATATCTCAATTGCAGCCTCTGAGAGATCCGTAAAAAAGAAGCCAGATAATCCCTGTCAAGGTTCCTGCTTTACACAAATTGTGAGATAATGAATGCACATTGTTTTAAGTCACTACATTTTGGGTGCACAGCAACAGATAACCAATACATACACAAAAATTTCCTGCTGGGATTTTGATTGGGGTCGCGTTAAATATATAGATCAATTTAGAGAAAATGGAGATCTTTGCTATGTTGAGTCTCCCAATCTATGAACACAGTATGTTCTCCAGTTATTTAGGTTTTCTTTGATTTTGTTAACCAGCAACTTATAGTTTTCAGCATACATATCCTTTGTTTTGCTACGTTTATACATATGCATTTCATTTCTGGAGTGATTAAAATTATTATTTTTAAAATTTCATTCATTGCTAGTACATAGAAATATAACTGATTTTTTGTCTTTTTACTTAGTATCCTATGACCTCATCAAACTCATTTATTAGTTCTAGAAAGCTTTTGCAGATATTGGGATATTCTCCATAAAGAATCATGTTGTTTGGGAATAGAAACAGTTGTACTTCTTTCCTTTCAATTTACATACTTTTTATTTATTTTTCATTCTTTATTCCACTATCCAAGACTTCTAGAACACTACTGAGTAGTAGTGGTGAGAATGGACATCTTTGCCTTCTTCCTGATCTTAGGAGGAAAGTGTTCAGTCTTTCATGAGAAAGTAATGTCAGCTCTAGGAGTTTTGTAGCTGCCCTTTACTAGGACATTCTCTTCTATTTCTAGCTTGCTCAGAGTTTTCTCATAATGCATCTGAATTTTGCCAAATGCTTTTTCTGTGTCTGTTGATATGATCATGCGACATTTTAAAATTAGATTGTTAATACGGTAGAATTCATCAACTGATTTTTTTTAACATCTTTATTGGAGCATAATTGCTTTACAATGGTGTGTTAGTTTCTGCTGTATAACAAAGTGAATCAGCTATACGTATACATATATCTTACATATCATACATATCCCCATATCCCCTCCCTCTAGCGTCTCCCTCCCTCCCATCCTCCCTATCCCAACCCTCTAGGTGGTAACAAAGCACCGAGCTGATCTCCCTGTGCTATGTGGCTGCTTCCCACTAGCTGTATACTTTACATTTGGTAGTGTATGTATATCCATGCCAATCTCTCACTTTGTCCCAGCTTACCCTTCCCCTCCCCGTGTCAAGTCCATTTTCTACGTCTGAGTCTTTGTTCCTGTCCTGCCCCTAGGTTCATCAGAACCATTTTTTTAATAGATTCCATATATATGTGTTAGCATATGGTATTTTTCTCTTTATGACTTACTTCACTCTGTATGACAGATTCTAGGTCCATCCACCTCACTTCAATTAACTCAATTTCACTGCTTTTTAAGGCTGAGTAACATTCCATTGCATATACGTGCTGCATCTTCTTCATCGATTCATATGTCGATGGACACTTAGGTTGTTTCCATGTCCTGGCTACTGTAAACAGAGCAGCGATGAACACTGTGGTACATGACTCTTTTCGAATTATAGCTTTCTCAGGTTATATGCCCAGTAGTGGGATTGCTGGGTCATATGGTAGTTCTAGTTTTAGTTTTCTAAGGAACCTCCATACTGTTCTCCATAGAGGCTGTACCAGTTTACATTCCCACCAACAGTGCAAAAGGGTTCCCTTTTCTCCACACCCTCTCCAGCATTTACTGTTTGTAGATTTTTCTAATGATGGCCATTCTGACCGGTGTGAGGTGATAACTCATTGTAGTTTTGATTTGCATTTCTCTAATGATTAGTGATGTTGAACATTCTTTCCTGTGTTTGCTGGCAATCTGTATATCTTCTTTGGAGAAATGTCTGTTTAGGTCTTCTGCCCATTTTTGGATTGGGTTGTTTGTTTTTTTGATATCGAGCTGCATGAGCTGCTTGTATATTTTGGAGATTAATCCTTTGTCAGTTGCTTCATTTGCAAATATTTTCTTCCATTCTCAGGGTTGACTTTTCGCCTTGTTTATGGTTTCCTTTGCTGTGCAAAGCTTTGAAGTTTCATTAGGTCCCATTTGTTTATTTTTGTTTTTATTTCCATTTCTCTAGGAGGTGGCTCAAAAAGATCTTGCTGTGATTTATGTCACAGAGTGTTCTGCCTATGCTTTCCTCTAAGAGTTTCATAGTGTCTGGCCTTACCTTTAGGTCTTTATTCCATTTTGAGTTTGTTTTTGTGTATGGTGTTAGGGAGTGTTCTAATTTCATTCTTTTACATGTAGCTGTCCAGTTTTCCCAGCACCACTTATTGAAGAGGCTGTCTTTTCTCCACTGTATATTCCTGCCTCCTTTATCAAAGATAAGGTGACCATATGTGTGTGGGTTTTTCACTGCTCTTTCATTCTTGTTCCACTGATCTATATTCCTATTTTGGTGCCAGTACCATACTGTCTTGATTACTGTAGCTTTGTAGTATAGCCTGAAGTCAGGGAGCCTGATTCCTCCAGCTCCATTTTTCTTTCTCAAGATTGCTTTCGCTATTCGGGGTCTTTTGTGTTTCCATACAAATTGTGAAATTTTTTGTTCTAGATCTGTGAAAAATGCCATTGGTAATTTGATAGGGATTGCATTGAATCTGTAGATTGCTTTGGTTAGTATAGTCATTTTCACAATGTTGATTCTTCCAATCCAAGAACACGGTATATCTCTCCATCTGTTGGTATCACCTTTAATTTCTTTCATCAGTGTCTTATAGTTTTCTGCATACAGGTCTTTTGTCTCCTTAGGTAGGTTTATTCGTAGGTGTTTTATTCTTTTTGCTGCAATGGTAAATGGGAGTGTTCCCTTAATTTCTCTTTCAGATTTTTCATCATTAGTATATAGGAATGCCAGAGATTTCTGTGCATTCATTTTGTATCCTGCTACTTTACCAAATTCACTGATTAGCTCTAGTAGTTTTCTGGTGGCATCTTTAGGTTAATCTATGTATAGTATCATGTCATCTGCAAACAGTGACAGTTTTACTTCTTTTCCAATTTGGATTCCTTTTATCTCTTTTTCTTCTCTGATTGCTGTGGCTAAAACTTCAAAAACTATGTTGAATAATAGTAGTGAGAGTAGGCAACCTTGTCTTGTTCCTGATCTTAGAGGAAATGGTTCCAGTTTTTCACCATTGAGAATGATGTTGGCTGTGGGTTTGTCATATATGGCCTCCATTATGTTGAGGTAAGTTACGTCTATGCCTACTTTCTGGAGGGTTTTTAACATAAATGGGTGTTGAATTTTGTCAAAAGCTTTTTCTGCATCTATTGAGATGATCATATGGTTTTTATCCTTCAATTTGTTAATATGGTGTATCACACTGATTGCTTTGTATATACTGAAGAATCCTTACATTCCTGGGATAAACCCCACTTGATCATGGTGTATGATCCTTTTAATGTGCTGTTGGATTCTGTCTGCTAGTGTTTTGTTGAGGCTTTCTGCATCTATGTTCATCAGTGATATTGGCCTGTAGTTTTCTTTCTTTGTGACATCTTTGTCTGGTTTTGGTATCAGGGTGTTTGTGGCCTTGTTGAATGAGTTTGGGAGTGTTCCTCCCTCTGCTATATTTTGGAAGAAGTTGAGAAGGATAGGTGTTAGCTCTTCTCTAAAGTTGAGAGACTTCACCTGTGAAGCCATCTGGTCCTGGGCTTTGGTTTGTTGGAAGATTTTTAATCCCAGTTTCAATTTCAGTGCTTGTGATTGGTCTGTTTATATTTTCTATTTCTTCCTGGTTCAGTCTTAAAAGTTTGTGCTTTTCTAAGAATTTGTCCATTTCTTCCAGGTTATCTATTTTCTTGACATACAGTTGCTTGTAGTAATCTCTCATCATCGTTTGTATTTCTGCAGTGTCATTTGTTACCTCTTTTTCATTTCTTATTCTGTTGAGTTGTCTGCTCCCTTTTTTTCTTGATGAGTTTAGCTAATGGCTTATCAATTTTGTTTATCTTCTCAAAGTACCAGCTTTTAGTTTTATTGATCTTTGCTATCGTTTTATTTCTTTTTCATTTATTTCTGATCTGATCTTTATGATATCTTTCCTTCTGCTACCTTTGGGGTTTTTTTTGTTCTTCTTTCTCTAATTCCTTTAGGTGTAAGGTTAGGTTGTTTGAGATGTTTCTTGTTTCTTGAGGTAGGATTGTATTGCTATAAACTTCCCTCTTAGAAGTGCTTTTGCTGCATCCCATAGGTTTTGGGCCGTCCTGTTTTCACTGTCATTTGTTTCTAGGTATTTTCTGATTTCCTCTTTGATTTCTTCAGCGATCTCTTGGTTATTTAGTAGCGTATTATTTAGCCTCCATGTGGTTGTACTTTTCCCAGTTTTTTTCCTGTAACTGATATCTAGTCTCAGCACTGTGGTCAGAAAAGATACTTGATATGATTTCAATTTTCTTAAATTTACCAAGGCTTAATTTGTGACCCAAGATATGATCTATCCTGGAAAATGTTCCATGGGCACTTGAGAAGAAAGTGTATTTTGTTCTTTTTGGATGGAATGTCCTAAAAATATCAATTAAATCCATCTTGTGTAATGTGTCATTTAAAGCTTGTGTTCCCCTATTTATTTTTATTTTGGAAGACCTGCCCATTGGTGAAAGTGGGGTGTTAAAATCCCCTACTATTATTGTGTTACTGTCAGTTTCCCCTCTTATGGCTGTTAGCATTCGCCTTATTTATTAAGGTGCTCCATGTTGGGTGCAAAAATATTTACAATTGTTATATCTTCTTGGATGGATCACTTGATCATTATGTAATGTCCTTGCCTCTTTTAATAGTCTTTATTTTAAAGACTATTCTGTCTGATATGAGAATTGCTACCGTAGCTTTCTTCTGATTTCCATTTGCATGGAATCTTGTTCTATCCCTTCACTTTCAGTCTGTATGTGTCCCTAGGTCTGAAGTGGATCTCTTGTAGACAGCATATATACGGGTCTTGTTTTTGTATCCATTCAGCCAGTCTATGTCTTTTGGTGGGAGCATTTAGTCCATTGACATTTAAGGTAATTATTGATATGTATGTTCCTATTACCCTTTTCTTAATTGTTTTTGGTTTGTTATTGTAGGTCTTTTCCTTCTCTTGTGTTTCCTGCCTAGAGAAGTTCCCTTACCATTTGTTGTAAAGCTGGTTTGGTGGTGCTGAATTCTCTTAACTTTTGCTTGTCTGTAAAGGTTTTAATTTCTCCATGGAATCTGAATGAGATCCTTGCTGGGTAGAGTGATCTTGGTTGTAGGTTTTTCCCTTTCATCACTTTAAATATGTCCTGCCACTCCCTTCTGGCTTACGGAGTTTCTACTGGAACATCAGCTCTTAACCTTACGGGGATCCCCTTGTGTGTTATTTGTTGCTTTTCCCCTGCTGATTTTAGTATTTTTTCTTTGTATTTAACTTTTGATGGTTTGATTAGTATGTGTCTTTGTGTGTTTCTCCTTGGATTTATCCTGTATGGGACTCTCTGTGCTTTCTGGACTTGATTGACTATTTCCTTTCCCATGTTAGGGAAGTTTTCAACTATAACCTCTTCAAATATTTTCTCAGACCCTTTCTTTTTCTCTTCTTCCTCTGGGACCCCTGTAATTCGAATGTTTGTGCGTTTAATGTTGCCCCAGAGGTCTCTGAGACTATCCTCAGTTCTTCTCATTCTTTTTTCTTTTAACTGCTCTGTGGTAGTTATTTCCACTATTTTATCTTCCAGGTCACTTACCCGTTCTTCTGCCTCAGTTATTCTGCTACTGATTCCTTCTAGAGAATTTTTAATTTCATTTATTGTGCAGTTCATCATTGTTTGTTGGCTCTTTAGTTCTTCTAGGTCCTTGTTAAACGTTTCTTGTATTTTCTCCATTCTATTTCCAAGATTTTGTATCATCTTTACTATCATTACTCTGAATTATTTTTCAGGTAAGCTGGCTATTTCCTCTTCGTTTGGTCTGGTGGGGTTTTACCTTGCTCCTTTATCTGTTGCATATTTTTCTGTCCTCTCATTTTGTTTAACTTCCTGTGTTTAGGGTCTCCTTTTCGCAGGCTGCAGGTTCACAGTTCCCGTTGTTTTTGGTGTCTTACCCCAGTGGGTGAGGTTGGTTCAGTGGTTCATGTATGGTTCCTGGTGGAGGGGACTGGTACCTGTGTTCCGGTCGGTGAGGCTTGATCTTGTGTTTCTGGTGGGCAGGGCCCATCCGGTAATGTGTTTTGGGATATCTGTAAACTCAGTATGATTTTAGGCAGTGTCTCTGCTAATGGGTGGGTTTGTGTTCCTGTCTTGCTGGTTGTTTGGCATGGGGCGTCCAGCACTGGAGCTTGCTGGCCATTGGGTGGAGCTGGGTCTTACTGTTGAGACAGAGATCTCTGGCAGAGCTCTCGCCTATTGAGAGTATGTGGGGGTGGGAGGTCTTTGGTGGTCCAATGTCCTGAACTCAGCTCTCCCATCTCAGAGGCTCAGGCCTGACACCAGGCCAGAGCACCAAGTCCCTGTCAGCCACACAGCTCAGAAAAAAAAGGCAGAGGGGGGCGGTGGAAAGATGGCGGAGGAGTAAGACGCGGAGATCACCTTCCTCCCCACAAATACACCAGAAATACATCTACATGTGGAACAACTCCTACAGAACACCTACTGAACGCTGGCAGAAGACCTCAGACCTCTCAAAAGCCGAGTGGATGAAAGGCTCTTGCTGCTCCAGCCAGGAGTCAGGACTCTGCCTCTGAGGTGGGAGAGCCAACTTCAGAACACTCGTCAAGAAGAGACCTCCCAGCCCCACATAATATCAAACGGCGAAAATCTCCCAGAGATCTCCATCTCAACACCAGCACCCAGCTTCACTCAACGACCAGCAAGCTACAGTGCTGGACAACCTATGCCAACCATATAGCAAAACAGGAACACAACCCCACCCACTAGCAGAGAGGCTGCCTAAAATCATAATAAGTCCACAGACACCCCAAAACACACCACCAGACGTGGACCTGCCCACTAGAGAGACAAGATCTAGCCTCATACACCACAACACAGCCACTAGTCCCCTCCACCAGGAAGCCTACACAACCCACTGAACCAACCTTAGCCACTGGAGACAGACATCAAAAACAACGGGAGCTACGAACTTGCAGCCTGCAAAAAGGTGAACCCAATCACAGTAAGATAAGCAAAATGAGAAGACAGAAAAACACACAGCAGATGAAGGAGCAGGATAAAAACCCACCAGACCTAACAAATGAAGAGGAAATAGGCAGTCTACCTGAAAAAGAGTTCAGAATAATGATAGTAAAGATGATCCAAAATCTTGGAAATAGAATGGACAAAATGCAAGAAGCAGTTAACAAGGACCTAGAAGAAATAAAGATGAAACAGACAATGATGAACAACACAATAAATGAAATGAAAAATACTCTAGATGGGATCAATAGCAGAATAAATGAGGCAGAAGAACGGATAAGTGACCTGGAAGATAAAATAGTGGAAATAACTACTGCAGAGCAGAATAAAGAAAAAAGAATGAAAAGAACTGAGGACAGTCTCAGAGACCTCTGGGACAACATTAAACGCACCAACATTCGAATTATAGGGGTTCCAGAAGAAGAAGAGAAAAAGAAAGGGACTGAGAAAATATTTGAAGAGATTATAGTTGAAAACTTCCCTAATATGGGAAAGGAAATAGTTAATCAAGTCCAGGAAGCACAGAGAGTCCCATACAGGATAAATTCAAGGAGAAATACGCCAAGACACATATTAATCAAACTGTCAAAAACTAAATACAAAGAAAGCATATTAAAAGCAGCAAGGGAAAAACAACAAATAACACACAAGGGAATCCCCATAAGGTTAACAGCTGATCTCTCAGCAGAAACTCTACAAGCCAGAAGGGAGTGGCAGGACATACTGAAAGTGATGAAGGAGAAAAACCTGCAACCAAGATTACTCTACCCAGCAAGGATCTCATTCAGATTTGATGGAGAAATTAAAACCTTTACAGACAAGCAAAAGCTGAGAGAGTTCAGCACCACCAAACCAGCTTTACAACAAATGCTAAAGGAACTGCTCTAGACAAAAACACAAGAGAAGGAAAAGTCCTATAATAACGAACCCAAAACAATTTAGAAAATGGGAATAGGAACATACATATCGATAATTACCTTAAATGTAAATGGACTAAATGCTCCCACCAAAAGACACAGATTGGCTGAATGGATACAAAAACAAGACCCATATATATGCTGTCTACAAGAGACCCACTTCAGACCTAGAGACACATACAGACTGAAAGTAAGGGGATGGAAAAAGATATTCCATGCAAATGGAAACCAAAAGAAAGCTGGAGTAGCAATTCTCATATCAGACAAAATAGACTTTAAAATAAGGACTATCAGAAGAGACAAAGAAGGACACTACATAATGATTAAGGGATCGATCCAAGAAGAAGATATAACAATTGTAAATACTTATGCCCCCAACATAGGAGCACCTCAATACATAAGGCAAATACTAACAACCAT
>NW_006780759.1:0-5961 GCF_000442215.2 Lipotes vexillifer | reverse complement strand
AAAAAAAAAAAAAAAAAGAAAGGGGAGAGAGGATACAACTTTAAGAGAAAGGAAAAAAAAAAAAGGCAGAAAAAAAAGAAAGAAAAATAAATAAATAAATAATAAATTTTTTAAAAATTAAAAAAATAAAATAGTAATAATAAAAAAAGAAGAGAGCAACCAAACCAATAAACAAATCCACCAATGATAACAAGTGCTTAAGACTATACTAAGATAAACATAAAAATCAGAAAGAAATCAGTCTCAGACCGCAAACCCCAAATCTACAGTTGCTCCCAAAGTCTACCACCTCAATTTTGGGATGATTCACTGTCTATTCAGGTATTCTACAGATGCAGGGTACATCAAGTTGACTGTGGGGACTTAATCTGCTGCTCCTGAGGCTGCTGGCAGAAATTTCCCTTTCTCTTCTTTGTTTGCACAGCTCCTGGGGTTCAGCTTTTGGTTTCGGCCCCACCTCTGCGTGTAGGTCGCCCTCAGGCATCTGTTCCCGCCAAGACAGGACGGAGTTAAAGCAGCAGCTGATTAGGGGGCTCCTGTTCATTCAGGCTGGGGGGAGGGAGGGGTACGGTGATTGTAACTGGAATGCGGGGCGAGCCTGCAGTGGCAGAGGCCAGCCTGATGTTGCAACAACCTGAGGGGCACCATGTGTTCTCCCGGGGAAGTTGTCCCTAGATCATGGGACCCTGGCAGTGGCAGGCTTCAGGGGTTCCCGGGGGACTATGGATAGTGATCTGTGCTTGCACACAGGATTCTTGGTGGTTGCAGCAGCAGCATTAGCGTTTCATGCCCGTCTCTGTGGTCCAAGCTGATAGCCCCAGCTCATATCCATCTCTGGAGCTCGTTTAGGCGGTGCTCTGCCTTCTATTGGCAGACAGGGAAGGGATCCCCTCTCCTCGCACACCTGGAAACAATGGTCTCTTGTCTCTTTGGCAGGTCCAGACTTTTTCCCGGACTCCCTCCCAGCTAGCTGTGGGGCACTAGCCCCCTTCAGGCTGTGTTCACACAGCCAACCCCAGTCCTCTCCCTGGGATCTGACCTCCGAAGCCCGAGCCTCAGGTCCCAGCCCCACCCTGCCCCAGAGGGTGAGCAGACAAGCCTCTCAGGCTGGTGACTGCTGGTTGGCAGCAATGCTCAGGGCGGTAATCTCTCCACTTTGCCCTCTGCTCCCCTGTTGCTGTGCTGTCCTCCGTGGCTCCTAAGCTTCCCTCCCCCATCCCCCATCTCCACCAGTGAAGGGACTTCCTAGTGTGTGGAAACTTTTCCTCCTTCATAGCTCCCTCCCTGTGACACAGGTCCCATCCTTATACTTTTGTCTCTGTTTTTTCCTTTTTCTTTTGCCCTGCCCAGGTACGTGGGGAGTTTCTTGCCTTTTGGGAAGTCGTCTACCACCTCAATTTTGGGATGATTCACTGTCTATTCAGGTATTCTACAGATGCAGGGTACATCAAGTTGACTGTGGGGACTTAATCTGCTGCTCCTGAGGCTGCTGGCAGAAATTTCCCTTTCTCTTCTTTGTTTGCACAGCTCCTGGGGTTCAGCTTTTGGTTTCGGCCCCACCTCTGCGTGTAGGTCGCCCTCAGGCATCTGTTCCCGCCAAGACAGGACGGAGTTAAAGCAGCAGCTGATTAGGGGGCTCCTGTTCATTCAGGCTGGGGGGAGGGAGGGGTACGGTGATTGTAACTGGAATGCGGGGCGAGCCTGCAGTGGCAGAGGCCAGCCTGATGTTGCAACAACCTGAGGGGCACCATGTGTTCTCCCGGGGAAGTTGTCCCTAGATCATGGGACCCTGGCAGTGGCAGGCTTCAGGGGTTCCCGGGGGACTATGGATAGTGATCTGTGCTTGCACACAGGATTCTTGGTGGTTGCAGCAGCAGCATTAGCGTTTCATGCCCGTCTCTGTGGTCCAAGCTGATAGCCCCAGCTCATATCCATCTCTGGAGCTCGTTTAGGCGGTGCTCTGCCTTCTATTGGCAGACAGGGAAGGGATCCCCTCTCCTCGCACACCTGGAAACAATGGTCTCTTGTCTCTTTGGCAGGTCCAGACTTTTTCCCGGACTCCCTCCCAGCTAGCTGTGGGGCACTAGCCCCCTTCAGGCTGTGTTCACACAGCCAACCCCAGTCCTCTCCCTGGGATCTGACCTCCGAAGCCCGAGCCTCAGGTCCCAGCCCCACCCTGCCCCAGAGGGTGAGCAGACAAGCCTCTCAGGCTGGTGACTGCTGGTTGGCAGCAATGCTCAGGGCGGTAATCTCTCCACTTTGCCCTCTGCTCCCCTGTTGCTGTGCTGTCCTCCGTGGCTCCTAAGCTTCCCTCCCCCATCCCCCATCTCCACCAGTGAAGGGACTTCCTAGTGTGTGGAAACTTTTCCTCCTTCATAGCTCCCTCCCTGTGACACAGGTCCCATCCTTATACTTTTGTCTCTGTTTTTTCCTTTTTCTTTTGCCCTGCCCAGGTACGTGGGGAGTTTCTTGCCTTTTGGGAAGTCTGAGGTCTTCTGCCAGCATTCAGTAGGTGTTCTGTAGGAGTTGTTCCACGTGTAGATGTGTTTTTGATGTATTTGTGGAGAGACAGGTGATCTCCACGTCTTACTCCTCCATCATTTTTGAAGGTCCCCTCCGAGTTTGTGAGGTTTGAATAATTCTCCATTTCACTGAAGTTGTTGAAATTACATTTGGAAACCTGTTCATAGTATTCTCTTATTACTCTTTTGGATTTTTTTCAGCTTTACTGAGGTATAATTGCCAAATAAAATTTTAAGATATTTAAAGTGTACAGCATTATTTGATATATGTATACATTGTGAAAGGATTCCCATAATCAAGTTAACATATCCATTACCTCACATACCTCTTTTTTGGTATTTACCATTTTTGTGGTAACATTTAATTTCTACTCTCAGCAAATTTTAATTTTACAAAACAGTGTTATCAACTATAGTCATCACGTTATACATATGCATTAGATCCTCAGAATTTATCCATCCTATAAGTGCAAGTTTGTATCCTTTCACCGACCTCTCCTTATTTCTCCCAGCCCCCAGCAACCACTTTCTACTCTCTGTTTCAATTTCAACTTTTTAAAGATTCTACATATAAGTGATATCATGCAGTATTTGTCTTATTTCACTTAGCATAATGATTTCATTTCTTTCAGACATATATGCACAAGTGGGATTCATGGATCACATAGTAGTTTTATTTTTAATTCCTTGAGGAACTTCCATACTGTTTTCCATAGTGGCTGCACCAATTTACATTCCCACCAACAGTGCAAGAGGGTTCCCTTTTCTCCACATCCTCACCAGCATTTATCATCTCTTGTCTTTTTGATAAGGGACATCCTAACAGGTGGAGGTATTATCTCATTGTGGTTTTGATTTGCATTTCCCTGATGATTAGCGATGTAGAGCACCTTTCAATGAACTTATTGTCTATCTGTATGTCTTCTTTGGGAAAATGTCAGTTCAGGTCTATTTGGATGTCTTCTTTGGAAAAATGTCAATTCAGCTCCTTTGTCCATTTAAAAAATTGGGTTAATTGGGTTTTTGGGTTTTTTTGCCACTGAGTTGAATGAATTCAATTTGTATTTTGGATATTAACCCCTTATTGGATATGTGATTTGTAGATATTTTCACCTTTGTATTTTGTTGATGGCTTCCTCTGCTGTGCAGAAGGGTTTTAGTTTGATATAGTCCCACTAGTTTATTTTTGCTTTTGTTGCTTGTACTTTTGAGGTCAATTCCAAAAATTCATTACCAAGCCCAGTATTAAGGAGCTTATCCCCTATGTTTTCCACTAGGAGTCTTATGGTTTCAAGTCTTATGTTTAAGTCTTTAATCCATTTTGACTTGATGTTTGAGTATAGTATAAAATAGGGGTATAGTTTCATTGTTTTGCATGCGGATATCCAGTTTTCCCAACATCACTTATTGAAGAGACCATCTTTTCCCCACTGAATATTCTTGGCTCATTGGTTATAAATTAATTGATCATATATGCATGGCTTTGTATCTCAACTCTACATTTTGTTTTATGCCAGTGCTAGACTGTTTTATCACTATATAGCTCTGTAATACAGTTTGAAATCAGGAAGTATGATGCCTCCAGGTTTGTTCTTTTTCATCAAGATGGCTTTGGCTCTTTGAGGTCTTCTGTGGTCACATACAAATTTTAAGATTTTTTTTCTATTCCTGTGAAAAATGTCATTAGAATTTTCATAGGGATTGCTTTGCAGCTCTGATTGCTTTGGGTGGTATGGACATTTTAACAATTATTTCTTCCAATCCATGCACATGGAATATCTTTCCATATATTTGTTTCTTTTTTTCAATTTCTTTCATTAATGTCTTAATAGTTTTCAGTGTACAGATCTTTCTATCACATCCTTGGTTAAATTTGTTCCTAAGTTTTTTGTTCTTTTTGATACTATTGTAAAGAGGACTGTTGACGTGTGGATTACTTAGGAGTATGCTGTTTAAATTTCAGGTGATCAGAGATTTTCCTTTTATCTGTTATTTCTAATTTGATTCCTTTATTGTCAGAACATAGTAGCATACTTTTTATGATTTCAATCTTTTTAAATTTAAGTTTTGTTTTATGCCCCATGAAACAGTCTGTCTTGATGAATACTCCATGTGCATTTGAGAAGAATGTGTATTCTACTGTTGATGGGTTGAATAGTCTACAAATCTCAATTATACCCAGTTTATTGATGACATTGCTCATTCTTCTTCATCTTTGCTGACTTTCTATGAGTTTTTATCAATTACTGAGAGAAGAGCATTGAGGTCTCCAACTATAAATGTGGTTTGTTTTCAGTTTTTCCATCTATTTTTCATTCCTCTGTTCTCTTTTCTGCTTTATTTTAGGTTATTTTTCACATTTTTCGTGCTCCATTTTAACTTTTTTCTTTTTTAATATATTTCCTTGTGTAGGTTTTTTCTGAGGGGCTTTAGGAATTGTAATATACATACCGAACTTTTTTGTCTACATAGAATCCATATTTTGCCACTTCAAATGGTATGAAAAACTCTTCCCATCATATACGTTCCTTTACCCTCTTCCTTTATGTTGTATTTGTCTTATGTTTAACACTGACTGACACTGAAAACCCATCAGACATTATAATTTTTGCTTTCAACCATCATACATTTTAAACAACTCAACAGAAAACACTAGTTTATTATATAGACACAGATATTTACCACTTATGTTTCTCTTCATTCCTGACGTTCCCAGTTTCCTTCCAGAATCATGTCTTTCCTTTCTGAACATCTTCCTTTAGCAACGCTTTCAAAGCAGGTCTTCTGGCAACAAGTTTTCTTAGTTTCCCTTCATCTGAGAGTATCTTTATTTCACCTTTATTGCTGAAGAATTATTTTTGCTAGATATAGAATCATAGGTTGAACAATTCTTTTATCACTTTTAAAATGTTCAAATTCCTTCTGCCATCCATGGTTTCTGATGAGAGATCAGCTCTCAAATGAATAATTGTTCCCCAATAAATAAGGTTATGTTTCTCTCTGGTTGCTTCCAAGATTCTCTGACTTCAGTTTTCAGTAGTTTGATTATGATGTGTCTGGGTTTGGATTTCTTTGGCTTTATCTTGTTTTGAGTTTCCTCAGCTTCTGAATCTGTAGTAGGTTCATGTCTTTTAACAAATCTGGGATCCATTATTTCCTCAAATGTTTTTCTGCACATCATTCTTTCTTCACTCTTTCTGGGCTTCCAATGACACAAGGACTTCTTCTCAGAGGTCCCAGACACTCTGTTCACTTTTTTTCATCTTTTTTAAACTCAACTGCTCAAACTGGATAATTTTTACTGACCTACCTACAAATTCAGATTCTTTCCTCTCTCATTTTCATTCTATTAAACTCTTGCAGTTATTTTTTTTTTATTTTTTTTTTTTCCGATATGTGGGCCTCTCACTGTCGTGGCCTTTCCCGTTGCCGGACGCGC
>NW_006780757.1:174197-192190 GCF_000442215.2 Lipotes vexillifer | reverse complement strand
AAAAAAAAAAAAACTATAGAAGTGCATGTAAAGATGCTAAGAGGCCTGTCTTGTCTGCCCAGTTGACTGCACAGCTTTTGAAGGCAGGTCCTGCTCTTATGTGCGTGTGTCCGGCAGAGCAGCCAGCACACAGTGAGATGTCACCAGTATTTATTTAACAAGTGGATGCATGAGTGAGCATCTCCTCCCAAGCCTCAAGCCCATTCCCTCCAAGGATAGAGGAAAAAGAGCACAGAACTTCAAAGCACTTCTAACTGCACGGCATGATGGGATAAATTTTTCTGTTTACCCACAATCTCCATACATACACACCAGAGGATACAAGATCTATGCAGTCATTTCCTTTTGTTCACAGCTGTATCCTTAGCACCTAGCACAGTGCCTGGCTCATAGTAGGTCCTCAACCGATGTGTGCAATAAATGAATGAACTGGGTGTCAGACCTGTGATCTAATTCCAGCTCAGCCACCAGCTTGCTGAGTAACCTAGGCCAGTCACTTCCCCTCTCTGGGGCTCAATTTGTCCCTCTCTATACTGGGGGCTTTGTGCCAAAAGATCTCCAGTGACGTCACCCAGTCTAGACATTTCTTGAAGAACATGGAACAGCGGTGTCGCCATACAGAGTCATGCTGAGTCTTCCAGACCCATGTTCTGTCCCTAGCATCTTTATGGGAACCTCCATCACCAGGTGCTTTGATAGCCTATGGAGAAGCAGGTGTGTTGGGGTTATACAGTAAAACACAGTTACCTGCAGCCAGGGCAAATGTTCTGAGACCAGAGAAAATAAACGCCCTTGCATGGAAAGCATGACTCCTGCAAAAGTGGCAAAACCTTTGTGAGTTCATACCTTCATGCCTGAAGTTGCTCTCTTCCCACCAAAATTCCAGGCACTAAGAGCCCCTCTGGTGGCACTGGATGATGTCCATCAATGGGACGGAGCTGGGAGTTGGGCAAGCCCTAAAGAAGCCGTTTGCCAGCACACAGTACTGGAAATACAAGTGGAACTGGGCAGGCGCAGAGGCCAGTGACACTTTTTATGATTAATCTTGAAGTCTCCAAGGAGAAAAAACACATTCCAAAGTGACTGCTCGAGACAAGCACAAGGTGGGACCATAGAAAATCAAGGACAACTCAGATTCAGGAATTACGGGAGGACTCAGCCTGCCTAGGTAGCAACGATGAACTTAAAGAGAACTGTATGTAGCGGGGTTCCCTAAGTGGACTAGGGCACACAATTCTCATTCTATTGTGGGAGTTCACTCTCCTCAGCTAAGCCTCCCTTGTTGGGTGCCCTTCAGACATTGTTATGACTGGGTGAGTCCCCAGCAACCCCTCCATCCTCACCCCCACCTTGCAGAAAGCTTGCCTTTCCGGAATTGTTACTAGGCCATATATATTATGTCTGTAGGGTGGGCAAAGGAGTGGGTGGTATCCCCCAGTTTACAGACCCAGGAGGTGGAATTTGAGTGCTGGCCAGACTAGTTCTTACTTCTAAGTCTTGACGCCCCTGCCTCCTCCTCCCCCTCCCCTGAGCAGCAGAGCTGTTTTGCCAGCGCAGCCTTGCTCAAGGTCAAGGAGCAGCCAAGGCCAGGAGGAGGGAGCGGTGGTTCCCAGCACTGCTGTCACCTGACATTTACTTTATAGGCTGTTGACTCCCAAACAATACCGATTTGCAGGGTACCTTCCGTCTAGTTTTCCAGTAACCCATTCCCACCAAACAAACATGCAGGTTCCCCTGGCCCCGCGAGGACCTGGAAAAACACTGCGCTTGGCTGGCCTCCAGGGCTTGGGTTTGCCTGTCCCCTCGCGGCCAGCGCCGGCCGCGGCTGGACGCTAGTGGCCATGCCCTGGCGCCCAACTTCCACTAGAGGGAAACCGCGGGCCGCAGAACCTCCGACCGCGCCCGCCTTTCACGGGCAAGCTCGGCTTGCGCCTGCGCAGACCAAGGTCGCTTCTGGCCCCGCGCCCAAGCCGAGCTTCCGGCGGCTGCGGCGGTGGAGGCCGTTGTGGGCCACCCGCCCAACCCGGAGAGGTGGTTCTGCAGTCCCGGGAGAGAACAATGGGCGAGTTTCAGCCCTCCGGGCTGGGCAGCCTTCTTCCAAGGCCCCAGGGACGCGATAAGAGGCAGCAAGCTGCGGTCGCGCCGCGGATTTAGGAAGAATTCCCAGACGGCTAGGACGCAGCGCTGCCGCAGCTCCTTTAAATCCCGGCCGATTCCTCGGCCGCCTTTGGCCACAGGGCTGGCCTCTCACTTTCCGGCCGCCCCACGGCCCCTCCTCCGGTCCACCGACCGTCCATCTGGCTCCATGCTGAGCAAGGTCTCCTCAATCTCGTATTTTCAGAAGTCGCACAGACCCGGGAGGACCGGGGCGTGGGCAGAGGCCACCCGGAACGTCCAGTGTACAAAGAGCTCCAGGAATGGGCCTGTGGGCCAGTTGCGCTTACTGCTTAAAAAGTTCCAAGGTTGGCGCAGGAAACGATTTCAGGGATCAGCTAGACACCGATGAGAAAACTGAGAAAGTACACTGTTCAAGGTTACGGAGTTTGCTAGCGAGGAGCAAATCAAACCATGTCAGTCCCCTCCTTGGGACCCTGTAATGGTTCCTCTAGCTCTTGGGAGAAAGTTGGAGCTCAAGGCCCTGCATCATCCGCCCCTGCTTACTCCCCAAATAGCCCCCTCTCTTCTCCTTCTCTTCATCTTTTGGCTTTGGCAAGCTCCATCTCTGCAGGCTAACTCCTACTTGTCTTCAGGTTCTCGGTTCACACACGATTTCCTCTGGAAAGCTTTCCAGGCCTTCCCTGTACCTCTCACATAGAACCCTATCCAATAGTGTGTTCAGGTATCCCATGCAGAACCTCCCTGCCTGTTTACCCAGAGTCCCCATTCTCCCCCCAGACTGTGAAAGCCCCCATCAGCATCTAAACCAGTCCTGGGCCCACGATAGGGACTCTATATATATATATATATATATATATATATATATATATATATATATACGAGTGAATGAATGGGTCAGAGCCAGCCCATCTAGTTTCTGGACCTGTGTACTTTTCAACATATTGCCCACTGGCCCTTTTCTTCTTGTAACTAAAATAAGATTTATGGCATGGAAGCACCTATGCTAGATGGCAAACATGGGGAAACCAAGTCTCAGAATGAGAGCCAATTCTCGGAAGAATATTGTGTTTCTTCTGCAGCCAAGGAGTAATTTTCAACGTGGTGTTTTCTCTATTAAGGCACTCTGAGTGGTAACTTCTAACAAGTTATTCTTGTTACTTCACTCAGAGAAATGACCTCACCAAACAGATTTCAAACCATGTTCCTAGAATCTGAGTGCTTGAGGGGCTCCATGTGCCCACTTCAATCAGAGCAGCACCATTTTTATTATTTTTTTCTTTTTTCAGGTAGTACTTGTGGAAAAGAAAAGAAGCCAAGGTTTCTATTAATGCTTTAAGAATGTTTAGGAATCTACGGCACCAAAGGATTGCAAAGTAGAGCTGCTGAAGAGCTGTGAACAATTGTTAGCAGCTGATCATTTCAAAGGGCTATAGCCTCCATTCCCAGTGAAGCACATATTACAACTTGCCAACCTACTGAGCCTTTCCCCTTTTCTTTTATATGGAGTCTATGTTTGCTGTTCTTTATTATTTCTTCTTCCCTGATAGCAGGGAATCTGATGTTAAATGGATACAGTAAGGAACTGAGGGGTAGGTTTTTCAAAGTTTGTCACATCTATAGGAAAAATTGCTATGTTACTTCTCAATTGAAGAAGAGAGAGTTGAACATTTTATATTTCTCCATAGAAAAAGGTTTTTGTTGTCTGAGGCCCTAGTTTGTGTTTTTTTCCCCCCAGTGGCCCCCCTCCAAAGATGTTCAGGTCCTAGTCCCTGGAACCCGTGAATATGTTCATGGCAAGAGGAACTTTAATGATGTGATTGTGTTAAGAATCTTAAAGAGATTATCCTGGGCCCACCCATGTGGGCCCAATGTAATCGGAAGGGTGATTACAACTAGGAGGTAAGAGTGTCAAAATCAGAAGACGTGTCAATGGAAGCAGAGGGTGAAGTGAATGCAGTGTGAGAAAGACCAGCTGAACACTGATGGCTTTGAAGATGGAGGAAGGGGACATGAGTCACAGAATGCAGGTGGCCTCCAAAAGGTAGAAAAAAGCAGGAAACATGTTCTCCCATAGAGCTTCCAGAAGGAACACAATCCTGCTGACACCTTGATTTTCGCCCAGTGAGACCGATTTTGTACTTCTAGCCTTCAGAACTGTAAGATACATTTTAAGCCACTAAATTTGTAGTAATTTGTTACAGTAGCAGTAGGGAAACTAATCTCCCCCCCAGAAGGAGAAATATTCCTACCATAGACCCACTTTAATGGCAAGAAGGGGGTTCATTGGAGACAGGAGATGATTGTACCTTAGAGCTATTGTGAGGAGAGAGCTCTCCTGCAGTTGGGGGAGGAACGTTTGAGGCTACCCAGATGTACACGTATCCCTTGTCATTCCAAAAGGGTGTAAGGCGGCACCCTAGGGGTATATTGTGTAGCACTTGCATGCACTGTCTTATGTTTTAACTATTTGTATAGCCATTTTTATTTCCCCTGCTAGCCTGGAAGATTCCCAGATGGCATTCATCTCTATATCCCTGTTGTTCCCAGGGCGTTGTGTGAATGTGTGAGGCACTTCACACTTCCCAAAGCCCTGGCTGGTGTGGCGAGTATCCATTTTGAGTCTTACCACAACTCTCGTGGACTCAGGCAAGACTGGTAATATTATTAAAACTTTTCATTTTCCAAAGACCAGTCCCCAAATTTCTCTGACACCCAGGCCCTTCTCTCCCCAGTATTCCAACCATTTTATCTGCAAAGTGAATGCTCGAGCACAGATGAGGAAACTGAGGCACTTTTGGACTCCCAAGGGTTCTGACCCTGGGCTCTGAGGGGTCCAGAGTTGCTGTGTGGACCACCTTGGGCTGCTTCCTTACTCTAAACACAGGAGAAAATCCTTTTGCCCAACTGGTGGTGGAGAGAAAACTCCACAGCAGAGAAAACCATCTTGCTTCTCAAGGACATTGAGGGATGTGGACGGGAAGGAAAGGCCCCCTCTGGTTCTGGCTCTGGGTGCAGGAGGCAGGCAAAGCTAACTGTGAGGGGCCCCTACTCTGAGCCACTGCCTCTTCCCCTACTGTCCTAAGGAAGTGTTGCTGTGGAGGTGGGGAGGAGGAACGGTCATGCCTCCGGCCGAGACTGCAGGAGCTGGCCTGAGGACAGTGAGAAGAGAATGTTATCTACCACTGTTTGAAAAATTCTCTGTATCCCATCAACATTCTCACGTACAGAGACGGTACAGTCTCTGGAATCAGAGACAGTTTCAAGTCATAGGTCCCCACTTACCCGTGGTGTAACCTTGGCAAGTCACTTTGCCTGGATGCGATCCCACTTCATCTGCAGAACGTGGATAACACCTACCCTGCATATCGTTGGGAAGATAAAAATAATATATGGAAAATAAGAAGCACTCAAATGATAGCTATATTATTTATAATCAAGAAAACCGGAGAATTGGATTTCTCAAGGTTGGGCATCTGGTAAATAAATGGTGGAACCAAGACCCCATCCTTAACCCAAGTCTGCAGTTTCTCATCTAAAGGCCCTTCACTCCCCAGAAGCTTCTGAGGCCAGGCGCCGGCCCTCCAAGGCAAAAGCTTCCCCACCCGGCCGGCTTACACAGAGAGAAGCAGGGGCTGCTTCTGAACTCGGCCCTCACCCAGAACCCGCTGGAAGCCACGTGGGTTCACACAGCCGCGCACAGTCTGGAACGCCGCCTGTCTGGAGCCCCGAGGGGCGCTCCGCTCCCCTAAACCTCTGCGCCAGGAGGCATCAGGGTGGCCGCGCGCATCTCCTCCGTTCTGCCGCTGCCCCTGGGCTCCCGCCCGCGCGCCAAGGGGAACTGAGCCCGCGGTCAGTGTGGACCTCTGGGCGGCGCCAGGCACGGTCTCAGTGAGGCAGCTCTGGGAGCGCGTCCCTCTGGGGAGCGGGCCCTTCCAGCCCCGGGAGCGGCCGGGAGCGGCGAGGCGCGCAAGGAGCCCCTGGCGGGCACACGTCCGCAAACCCTTAAGCCAACCTCTGGCTTTCGCACGCGTGGACGATCGGCGCGAGGGCCGGGCCGGAGGAACCCGGTGCGGGCCAGGGAGGACCCGCGAAGCCGTCCAGGGCGGCCGAGAGGCGTCAGGAGAGGGGCCGGGCGCGGCGGCGCTGGGCCCGCCCTGGGCCTCAGCCCTCAGAGTTCAGACGGGGCCAAGGCGGTCAAAACTCGGCCGGCTCGCGCCAGGGGCTGCGGCCAAGGCTGACGCGGGGTGCTGAAAAATGTTTGGACTAGCCGGCGCAGCCCCCAGGGCTCCGCGGAGCCGCGCTGGAGGGGCCCTCCCTAAGGCGGCTCGGCCAAGCGGCCTGCGCCGTGTTCTCCAGCTGCGGCGAAATCCCAGGGTCTCCCGGCCCCCGAGGGCGGGAAACGCAGGCTTCCTCCCCCGACTTGTCGCCTCGGGGCTCCCCAGCCCTGGCGTACGATGGGGATCCCTGAGTAGGCTATGGAAGGAAAGGAAACGCAAGTCTGTTCTTCATTCTTTTGTGCAATCCACCCGCACACACGCAGGTCAGGCGGCCCTTCAGGATGTGCACAGGGAGGAGGGGTAAAAACTTCCGGAAAGTGAGCACCTGCTTTACCAGGATGACAGGCACAGGGACCCAGAAACTGACCTGTGCTGCCCTTCCCCAGGAGCCTTTACACAGCCCTGACTTACCTTATTGTGATAAGACTGTAAATCATAAAGAGCTTTGCATTTTACTGGGTACTTTAAACCCACCTTTCTTCTTTATCCTTACAGCAACTACGTGAAGCAGACAGGGCTGCCACCTATTAATTTCACAGGTGGGAAATCACAGGGCTGGGAAAGGCCTGAGGTTCTGTGCCCGTTTGCCTGGCTAGGCTCTAACAAACAGGTCGAAGTCCCTTCTCCTTTTTCTCCCTTGGCAGGGGCCCAGGTTTCCACCCTCCAACATTACTGTACAGGATGGCCTCTATTTCTCTGAGAATTAGGCCATCGAGTCACTCTTACTTGGAGAGGTGATGACAGCAAGTGACAAGAAAGCAGGTTCTCCTTATTGCAGAAGAAATTATGTGAGTGGTCTCCTTAGATGCTTCCCTCCCAGTTGGAAGGAAGATTGGCACTCCTGGCCCTAGAGCAGTGATTCTCAAAGTCTTGTCCCAGACTAGCAGCAGGAACATCACCTGGGAACTTGTCAGAAATGCACATGATCCCAGACCTGCTGAATCAGATAATCTGGAGGTTAAGGCCAGCAAGTTTTGCTTTAAGGGACCCTTCAGCCCATTCTGTGATGCACACTGAAATTTGGAGAACCACTGATCCAGAAAAGACTCTCTATAGGCTAGAGGCAGGCCCTGCATCCAAAAGGCTGACTGCCACGCTGCTTAGAGGCCCGAGAAGGCAAGAAATGACCTGGGAAGTCCAGTGGTTAGCTACAGTGTGGAAGGTCCATTCCTCAGAGTCTCTATTAACTGTGTGTGTGCGTGTGTGTGTGTGTACCCATAAAATATTGGAAAGAATGGAGACTTTTGGGATCCCATACAAAACTGTATTTACAAACTCACTGAACTCCCTAACACTCTTTAAGTGTACCTGCTGTGGACCAGTCCCTCAACTGGCTAAGGACGAGCTGGATGTTAGCTGACTCTGAGTTGAAACAAATGCAACCAGGTCATTTCATGAAATGGAACTTCACTGTTAGGTGCACGAGGTAAGAAGTGGAGCAGACACTGCTGTGTCCATCCCCCTGTCTAACAGAAAAGTGTCACTGTCTGGGTTAAAGTATAGAGCCAGCCAGGGAGTCAGGGGAGGCTGTGTTCCTCCCTGCTGGCCCCAGTGATTGACTTGGGAATGGGCATCAGGTGTGATTCCGGCCAATGAGAGATGGGGGAAGATTGCTGGGGAGTTGATGGAGAATTTTCCTACCTCTTTAAAAGGGACACAAGAAAAGTGTGTCTCATTTTTGTCTCCAGATGTCATTACGTGGACTGCCACAGTCTTGCTAGACAGGGAAGAAATTACCCTATAAGGACAAGCAGCATATTGGGGTGACAGGGGAGAAAGTCAGGAAACACCTGGGCTCACCATGACATTTCTGAACCACTAAATTAATTGACCTTGGGTGATGGCTAGGGTGAGGGGTTTAGATGGGAAGGTGGGGGGAACACTTGGGATTTTCTTGTTAAATGAGATAAATTCTTTTTCTTATTTAGACCACTATTAGTTGGGTTTTCTATTACTTGCTGCCCAAATCATCCTAATACTATTAACGTGATTAGAATCTCACTGGAATACACAAGCAAAGAGAAAAATAGGGCATCAGAGGGAGTTATCAGGAGGACATTGGGGACTTCTGGCAACTCTAAGCATTGGATTATCTTGTCTCCCACTTCTGCCTTGGGAGTCCCCAGTGCCACCACTAATGGGTTACTCTCTTGCCATCTGCCCCCTTTTGTGTCTGCTGTTTTCTCTTTCTACCAGCTGGCTGGTACTCTCTATAATTTCCAGTTCAAATTTCCAAGAATGAGACCCCATAGGCCTTGTTAACTACCACTGCTTCAGATAGGGAAGAGCTCTCCATGCCAGGCCACCTCATCAGCCACCGGTCAGTCTGTGGGTCGACTGTCCTTGAATCAGAGTCCTGTCTAATCGACCATGCAAAGGAGGGTGGATGCAGAACATGGCCAGCCTCACTCAGTCTGAGGCCGAGGTCGTGGGCTGGGAAGGTTGCCTTAGCAGGAAACAATGCTCTTGGCAGGTACCAACACTGACTTGCCAGCACAGCCTTCACAGAGAACAATGAAACGGCAGTGCTGAGCCAACCAGGGCCGGAGCAAAGGAATCCACTCCCACCACAAGCCCTCTCCGCTGTAGATCTGTTATATACCCGAGAGTAAGGGGTGCCCAACCAAAATGCCTGCCCAGATCCTAGATCTTCCCCCAAACACACAGTCACACTGCTCAAAAAACATCCCCACCCCAGATGCACCCACCCACGCGTCCTCATAGGAAGCAGACACACGGGTGTTGTCCAAGACGCACACACTCTTCCATATGGCGCTTTACGGCAACTGTCGTAAGAGTTGTTTTGTTGCTTCAGTCACGGTGAAATAATGTCGTGGGCTGTGTGAGCCGCAACAGCACTGATGAAACAGGGGCAGAAGTGAGGGCACCCACAGCGGCAGAATGTTTCCTAAATCAAAGCTTTAAAAACGCATAAGGGATTTAAGCACCTACGAGCCCAAGTGTGAGAGCGCGACAGTGCTTCCACTGTGTTTATGGCATTCTGATAGTAGGTGTGCCATTCTTTCCTTAAGAACAAGTAATCACAGGCATGGAAGAGGCGCAAACTGAGGTGTTTCTGTCACTGATTAGTGCTGTATCCTTAGGCAAATTGTTTGAACTTTCTGAGCCTCAAAGTCTTCATTGGTAAAATGTGTCTAATAATACTTCACTTATAGGATTGCCAGGATTCTTATATATAGGAAGACACCTGAGAAAATGTTGAGCACATAATCTTATAACATTTTAAAGGTGTCATCCTAAAAGACCCCTTCCCTGGGGCAAGTGGACTATGGGATTATTTTGAGAGAATCATAGTCTAAAGCTCCAGGCCGTGGTATTGACTGGGTCCTGTGATGTCTGTCACCCAGCTCACCAAATGAGCTTGGGATTCAGTATGGTCATCAGATCAGAAATGAGAAATGACTCGAAGGTGCAAAGCGGGTGGTGGGATATTGGGAAGGAGACACTTTCATTAATGTGAATCTGCCCAGGAAATGGAGAGAAAGCCACAATAGCATCCAGAGCTGAGCCCAGGTGTAATTCATCGTTTGATGCTACATGGGGAGTGGAATGGGAGCCAGGCCTGATGCTGGCTTGGGAACCTGGGGAAAAAGCTCGAGTTCACCAGGGAGCAGAGGCCACTGTAAAGAGTCAGTGAATGGTGGTGAGTCAAGGCCCCAGCACTGAGACAGGGGGCAGCCGTGGGAATGGGATTTTCAGGATTGGGGAGCCAAAGGACCTTTAAGGGAGTGGTGAAAGATATTTGGGAATTCTTGGGACTTGAGTCAGGAAAGGTCTATTAGATCTCTGAGAATACTCACAAGTTCAGTGTAAGTCTCCAGATGAGAGCCCAGCCTGGTCAACACCTTGATTTTAACCTTGTGATATCCTGAGCAGGAATCCAACCATTCTATACTACTTTCAAAACCTGAATTGTGAGATAATAAGTGAGTGTTGTCTTATGCGTCTATGTTTGTGATGAATTCTATGCAGAACAATGAAGAAATATGTGGTTCAGACTTGAGACTTAGAAATGTGTCCATCTTCATCTTATGTATACTTTGGTTCTTCCCACCTTTGTTTCCTTTTTATTTTCCATTGTCTTATTTATAATTTTTTAAAGTCACAATCTGATCACTAAGAACCAGAAAGAATTTGACTATATCGAAGTGCTGATACAATATATGACAATATAAGAAAAATATAAAGTCTGCATTCTGCTTCTGCCACTCAGTTGGCGTGGCTTTGGGAAAACTTCTTAGCCTTCCTACATCTTAGTTTCTCACCTATAAAACAGGGATTATAATGTTTACTTACTGCATTTAAGTCTGACTCGAGTCACATAATGTATTCCAATGTGCTTTATAAAATACGAAACTCTGTACAAATGTAAGCTACTATTTTTATGAAGCCAGAACAACCAGCAGGATGCCTGGGGCAGCCAGGTGAGCCAGTGGCAGTGAAAATCTATCTAGAAAATCTAGAATCCTAATAGAGAAGAGAAAATTAATAAAGAGAGCCCGTTGCAGGAGGTGCTGGAAAGTAGCTACAAGGGCTATTTCTCCTCCCGAGTGTACTTGCATTCCCCAAATAAGAGGAGTGGACTGAGAAACATGCCAGACCAATTCTCAGTATCGGCAATGACCAGATTTCAAATCGTAGGTGTAAAAAAAAAGTAATATGACCCCAAAATGGCCAACGAAATTGCTTAGAGAGCAAAGAAAAAAGGAAACCACAGTATAATAATTTATATAATGAGGATAGTAAACAGAACTAATGAATGAAATCAAACACCTATAAAGCAGAGGAGAAACAGAAGGAAATTTCTTGGAGGAACTGTTATCATTGGCTGAAGACAGAATACGCCTGTGCTTAACAATGGCGAGTGAAACGTCTTACACAGGAAAGAGATCATTGGAGAGAAAGGCTACAGGCACTGTGTAGCAGCATATGGAAATTCAATCCATAACAAAGAAAATCAGACAAGAGACGGGTGATAAGCACACCCAAGAAGAACAAAAAGACAGATGTGAAAATCGGACAAGTTCTACAACTACTAACAGCCTCCAAATTAGCAGAATGTTTTTTTAAGGATCAGATTACAGTAGCTTTACAGAGAAATACTTTGGAGAAAATTCAGAAAAGGAAAACCCGAACCGATGCTATATTTACCCAACAATAACAGCAAAATGTTTTGTTTCCTGCCTGTTCCATTGTTCATTGACAATGAAGCCACATTTTTTTTTATAAATTTATTTATTTATTTATTTTTGGCTGCATTGGGTCTTTATTGCTGCGTGTACGGGCTACTCTTCATTGGTGTTCGGGCTTCTCATTGCGGTAGCTTCTCTTGTTACGGAGCACGGGCTCTAGGCACGCGGGCTTCTATAGTAGTGGCTCGTGGGCTCAGTAGTTGTGGCGCACGGGCTTAGTTGCTCCGTGGCATGTGGTATCTTCCCGGACCAGGGCTTGAACTGGTGTCCCCTGCATTGGCAGGCGGATTCTTAACCACTGCACCACCAGGGAAGTCCCTGAAGCTGCATTTTTAAAATGTGAACCCAGGTAATGTGAAAAATTCCAGATCAATTTATAAAAGTAATTAAAAGCTTTCACAAGCATACAAAATCTTGTCCTCATTTTAGAGATGGAATAAACTGAGAACCAATTCCAGGAAGTGAAACCAGATAATCCCATGCCATAGAGAAGATCCATGTATAGGATCTTGTGTTAATTTAACACTAAATTGAGTTCAAAGCCCAGCTCTACCATTTGTCATTTGTGAGATGCTGAGCATGTTAATTAGCCTCTATAAAACTGAGATAATAAACACTTTATAGGGGTTTGGAGAGGACAAAGTGGAATAATATACATAAAACAGCTGGCTTATAGTCAATGATCAAAAATGGTAACTAATCTTTAAACTACTAAGGTCTCCCCAGCTGTAAAGTAAGGGAACTAACTAAATACACTGCAGGATCCTTTCTGCCTTTTGAGTCTTATGGTTCTACCCTTGTACATTGTTGGTGGGAATGTAAAATGGTGCAGTCGCTGTGGAAAATAATATGGCAGTTCCTCAAAAAACTAAACATAGAATCATCATACAATCCAGTAATTCCACTCCTAGTTATATACTACACAAATGAATTGAGAGTGGGGACTTAAACAAATGCTAGGCCACCAGTGTTCATTACAGCATGATTTACAGTAGCCAAAAGGTGGAAAGAACCCAGTGTCCATCAACAGATGAACAAATCAACAAAATCTGGTATGTATATACAATGGAATATTATTCAGTCATAAAAAGGAATAAAGTTCTGCTACATGCTACAACGTGGATAGACGTTGATGACTTTATGCTGGGTGAAATAAACCAGAGACGGAAGGACAAATATTGTATGATTCCATTTATATGAAATATATAGAATAGGAAATTTAATAGAGACAGAAAGTAGAGAGTACCATGGGCTAGGGAAGGGAGAAGGGGAAGTTATTGCTTAATGGGTATCGTGTTTTTATTTGGGATGATACAGATGTTTTTGGAAACAGATTGTGATGGTGGTTGCACAACAGTATGAATGTAATTGATGCCACTGAATTGTACGTTCAAAATTGGCTAAAATGGCATATTTTAGTTATATTAATGATTTCCCCAACAAAAAAAAGTGTGGTTCAATCTTTCAGACCCTCCAAGTTAGAGAAATGAATGCTACTAGCATTTTCATATCCCCTGCAGTCATAAGGGTGGGCTCTTGAGTCAGTTTGCTTGGGTTAAAATGCCCCCTCTGTCACATACTATGTGTGCCATCAGAGGCAAGGTACGCAAATTTTTGAGCTTCAGTTTCCTCTTCTGTAAGATGGAGATAAAATAATCCCTACCTCATAGGGTTGTTATAAGGAATCTGTGAAGTTCTTACATCATGACTGGTACAAAGAAAGTGCTTATGGAGTATAGTTTCTTATTATTCCTTGAGAAGTGTCACTAAAGTGGTAGCAGAAGGTAGAGAGCATCAGAGAGCTGAGTGTGGAATGGTGCTGGGGTGAAAGCTCTTGCCGCGCTTGTACTGATTTCCCAAGATGCTCCCAGTGAGACGGGAACTGAAGGGCTTGCTGCCCTGGGCTCTCACCCCCAGGTGACCAGAAAACAACAAAGTACTCCTTGAAGCTCTGCTTCAAGCCCACTCCACCCTTCCCACTATAGGAAGAGAGAGAATTCTAAACCCTTCAGTAATATCACCTCACTTCCCTTAGAATCCAGTCCAAACTCTTGAATAAGACTTACAAGGCACCTCCTGATCAAGCCGATTTACTAGTCCCTTCTCAACTCTCACCACACTTCATCTCACCCTGTATGCTTCAACAATGTTGACCTGCTCACAGCTCCGTCTGGAAGGCTCCCCACGTCACCACCTCACCTGGCTCTCTCCTCCCTATTTTTCTGCACTTGGACATCATAACCTTCCAGGAGGGTTTCTCTGACTCACTAAGGCTGAGTTAGATGCTTCTCCTATGAGCTGGCTTAACGCTCTTTCTCCTATCACTACCACTGCATGCTGACTCTGCTGTTATTGCCTGTTTTCTTATCATCTTATCATTGCCTGTTTTCTTATCATTTTTTCTTATCATCTGAGATCATAAGCTCCTTGTGCTGTTAACCATTTCAACCCCAGTACCTAGCACAGTACCTGCAGTGCTTGACTCATAGAAACACATGCTGGTTGAATAGATGAATGAACTTGAATGGATGAAAGAATAGGTGGACAGATGACCTGGCACTGGTTCTATAAATCGCATCAGGTTGTGAGATGGCAACGTTTGTTCCTTTTGCCTTTTCAGGCCTTTATCAGACAGTTATGGACCCTTGACATTGTGTCAATATTAATGGGGAAGAGTGACAGCACAGGTCTCAAACAAGGGAGGTGGAATGACTGTTAGTTTTTTTAGAAACTTCACTGGCTCCAGCCACCTACCTTCAAATAGATTCCTACACGTGATCCCCATCCCTCTACCATCCAAACCTACGTGGTGCTTAACTCGCCTACTTCTGCTGATGGTAGTACCATCATCTGAGCTACTAAAACTTAAAATGCTTGTCGCCTTTGACTCTCACATCATCTCAGATCTCTACAGTCCCTTAGTCCACTAATTTGACTCCCATATACACCCACTTTCCATTACTACTTAAAAGGGTTCTGTGTAAGAACAAAGCTCAATTAAAGAATAAGTTTTCCTCCACACTGTGAAATCATCAAGGACACCCAGGCAACTCAACATCATTTAATATGTAGCGCAGACTTCAGGCTAGCCTCTGCTTCTCTAGTGCCTCAGAAAAAAGCATTATTAAAATAGTTAGATTCTCATAGCAGATACAGTACCAGTTTTAAATGACATCAAATGGGGCAATGACCTAGCACTGCTCCTTTTTTAATCTTTATAAAACTAGGAAAATTAGGGACATGTCCCTCTGCCATAGGAAACAGGAAGGTCAGCCTTTCTCCTTTGAACAAGTGGCCTTGTTTTATTGTCTTTGACAATAAAGAGGTTTTCGAAAAAGAATATATGTGTGTGTGTGTGTGTGTGTGTGTGTATACATATATATACACACACACACAACTGAATCACTTTGCTGTACACCTGAAACTAACACAACATTGTAAAGTAATTATACTTTGCTTTTACGTATTTTAGGTAACATATGATCATTAGAATGGAGAATGTGGTAATTATAATAAAAGGCTAGTTTTTAAAAAAACTATACTTCAGTTTTTAAATAAATAGTAAATAGATAAATAAATAGGTCTTAAGCAGTGGTTGAATTTGTAGTTTAGCCATTGCCAAAAGGAACATTAATTAATATTAATTATACTACCTTTAAATCATAGAAATAAGTAAGCATTCATCAAAATTTAAAAGTACAATTTTATACAGTTTTCTCTAACTGGTTAAATTGAATCATCCTGCTATTTAAGTGGCTTTTTCACACTATGGCCTGTCTGTTGCACCCAACAGACAACTTCTTCAGAAAAAAGTACAGAATCATAGAGAAGTTTGCTTTGAGAGGTGTAGACAGGTGGTAACATCCAGCTTAATCACTTGTCAAGGGGAAGTCTTGTTTTCCCAAGTAGTATGGACTAGACTTCTGAAGTCTGTTGGCTCAGTACTGTACTCAGCAGTCAGGGAGGCTTATATATGGCCTTTCATTTCTCTGACCTTCAGTTTCCTCATCTGAAGGATGTAGAGAATAGTAACAGCTCCCTATTGAGTTATCTAGAACAGTGCCCAGCACATCATTCAACTGCCTACTAGCCCTAGTCATCCCCCTGCCCCAGCCTTGGTGGCTCATGCCTCTCCTGAAGTGGGCAGCCTGTCTGAGAAGCCTGTCCAGCTCTTAACATTCCAACAGAGAATGGCACATTTCTTTCTTTCCCATCTTGTATCTGTAGCTCATAGCTCTCATTTTAATAAACAGTTCAGAAAAATCTATATTGTTTAGAGGATTTGGTCATTATTTATAGCCATTTAGCACATGTCCAGAAATTGTTTAGGTGTCTGGTATTGGAGAGAGTCAAAGCATTTAAATCACCCAACAGAGAGTCTCCAAGTTCTAATCACATAATTCTAGCCCTGAAGGAAACACGGCATCACATTTTTTCAGCCTGTTCAGATGCTTTCACAAGTAGCAGGTTAGTGTGTAAGGGCATCTGCTCTTACTTAAGAACAGTGTAACAACCAACTATCTGAATGACTTTTCTTTGTGTCATAAAGCCAGGGTTGGATATTTTCCACATTGTTGTTTAATTCCCTTTTTAAAATTTATTTATTTATTTTTGTGGTATGCGGGCCTCTCACTGTTGTGGCCTCTCCCATTGCGGAGCACAGGTTCCGGACGTGCAGGCTCAGGGGCCATGGCTCACGGGCCCAGCCGCTCCGTGGCATGTGGGATCTTCCCGTACCGGGGCACGAACCTGTGTCCCCTGCATCGGCAGGCGGACTCTCAACCACTGCGCCACCAGGGAAGCCCAATTCCCTATTTTTTAAAGGCTCGTACATTAATTCCTACTTGAGTTGTCTGGAGCTGAATTTTATTCTTCTGTCAGGGAATGAAAACGATGCAATCTAATGTGTTTAGCTTTTGCTTTTGCTGCCAGAAAGTTTAGAGCCAGCTTACTGCCCATGTGCCAATCAGTTCAATGTAATTGCCTGATTGTCCCCTCTTCTTGCATCCTTCAGCTGTGCACTGCAGGACTTTACTGTGAATTATCTTATTTTGCACCGTGCTTTAATCTTGAGTCCTTTCTGAAATAAGAGGCATTACAACATTCAACCTTAAATGAAAAAAATTCAATAGTTCATTCAATTCAACAACAGGAATAAAAGCAAAAATACTGGGTAAATATTATAAGAACATGTAAGTCACTGTATAGATATTTAAGAGATCTGTTCAGAAAGTATCAAATAGAAGTGATAAAAAAAAAAACTAGGCATGTTTCATATATAAATATAAATATAGATATCAAATTCTAGAATCAGACTGCCTAGGTTTGAATCCTACCTTCACCCTTTACCAGCTTTATGTTCTTGGGCAGGTTATGTATCATCTCATTGTCTCAGGTTCATCATCTCAAAACTGCAGATAAAGACAGTTGAGATACTTAGGAGATGGTGAGCTCTCAATAAATATTTTTAGCTTTTACTCTTACAACTCCCTTTTTCTCACAGTGCTTCTGACAACAGATCCTGACAGTGTTTGAAAGTGCCGTATTCAGAAGTTGAACAACAGGCTTACATCTTTTTAGGCAGGATCAGGTATCTTCCCCAAATGCAAAAGATTAGAAAGTCCTTAATTTTGCTTCCTGTAGACGTTGCCTCACTTAAACTCCAGTGATCTGGAACATATGAAAACCTTTAGCAGGCCCATCTGCCCAGGGCAGGAGCAGCTGTGATCATGGAGAGGGGCTCAAGGCTTGGTAACCCATAGGATCAGGGAGCCATGCCGCCCCCTTCCTTGACCATCCCGCCCCCCCAATCCCTGCCACAGGACACTAGGGATACAAGGGATAAGGTGGGGGAAAGGAGATCTCTTTCCTTGCTTCCAAAACAGTAGCTGAATGAAGGCTTGATCTTCTGTTTCCTCCAAGCTCACCCATGAGTAAGGTCCTCCACTCAGTGGCCCACCTTCCCTGTGGTCAGAGAGAAGGGGGCCTAGCAAGGTACCAACTTGGGGGGATGACCTCATGTGGTGAACAAACTCCAGACCCTGGCAGTCAAGGGATGGGGTCAAGGGTTGGGGAGAAAGATGGTGACAAGGACAACTGCTCCCTTAGAAGCCCAGCCTCAGCTCTCAGCCATCACCTTCAGTCACCCACCCACCCCCAGCAGCAGCAAGAGTACCAAACTCTTAGGGCTCAGAATCATCATCAATCAGATGACAGAGAGGAAAAAAACAAATAAATGTGTAACTTATTATGCTCCAGGCATTGTGTTAAATGATTTACATGGACTATCTAATGTAATATGTAATATAAACAGAAATGTGGAACGTGTAAAATCTAGATTTCTGAAAGGTGAGATTTTTTTTTTTTTTTTTTTTTTTTTTTTTTT
>NW_006780757.1:163881-174082 GCF_000442215.2 Lipotes vexillifer | reverse complement strand
CCGCGGCATGTGGGATCTTGCCGGACCGGGGCACGAACCCATGTCACCTGCATCGGCAGGCGGACTCTCAACCACTGCGCCACCAGGGAAGCCCAAGGTGAGATTTTTAAATTCTTAATGTATATTATTACTTCATTACATCCTTATTTAGAAGAGTCACAATGAATTATAGCATAAGCATATTTTTTAAACATCTATTCATGTGTGTTTTTAAATATTCACTTAGGGAAATGGAATCAAAATTCCTTTATGGAGGGTTTTTAGGTTCAGCTAGGTGTCTACCAGGTCTAGTTAGTGATAATCTGAGGCTGCATTATCTAGTACGGTAACCACCAGCCACATGTGGCCGCTGAGCTCTTGAAATGTGTTACTGTGGTACCGCACTTTTCATTTTTCTTAATTGTAATAATTTACATTTAAAAACTGAAGCAGTGTGACATATTTTTCTAACAACACAACTTGATTATTTTGGCAGGACAACATTTCACCTTCACCTTGAAACTTTACTCTCACGTTACTGGTATCATATGCATTGTTTCTAGTATTGCATGTAAACACTTCACTGACAGAGTTAGTGTCTATGCACTGATTTCAGTTCCAGTGATTTTTTTCTATACACCATAGTACAATTATAATGTGTTTATTTGAATGTTTCATCCGGACAGCACAAGTTCCAGTGATACCTATGTAAGTCGTAACTGGTGATTAAATCAAATATTATCATTTTAATTGTAACACAATTAAATTATTTTTCTAGTTAAAAAAAATAAGAAAGAGCAAGTTTTTTAATTCAAAATGATGGCGGATTACTGATGCAGAATTGCGTACAGGTGCAAGAGCTGGTACTTTGATGGGAACTCTAAAAAAAGATTGGTAAATGTATATTGTAAATTTCACAATGAATGACCATTGTAATTTGCTGATATGGAGCAAAATGAGAAAGATTGTTTTACAAAAAATTTTAGAGATAATCAAGTATACAATGTTAAGAGACTTTTCAGAAAATACATACTGAATTAGATACATTTCCTCTAATATTTGAAAAAGAATTGATGAAATTATTTACCTGAAATCAGAATTAAATATCTAAAGACAAAAAAACTGCACATATTTAATGTACTCAATTTGTTGAGTTTGGACCTATGTATACATACCTGCGATACCATCACTACAATGAAGGTAATAAACATGTCTATAACCTCCAAAAGTTTCCTTGTGTCCCTTTGTGTTCGTGTGTGTGTGTGTGTGTGTGTTGTGTGTGTGTGTGTGTGTGTGTGTGTGTGTGTGTGTGTGTATGTGTAAGAACACTTAAGATCTACCCTCTTAAAGTTTTTTGGTGCACAATACCATGTTGCTAACTATAGGCATTATGTTGGATAGCAGATCTCCACAACTTATCTGTCTTGTATAACTGTAAATTTATATGAGTTGAACAGCAACTCCCCATTTTCCTCTCCTCCCACCCTCCGGCAACCAACATTCTATTTTCTACTTCTATGAGTTTGATTAGTTTAGATATCTCATATAAGTAGAATCATGCAGTGACTGACTCATTTCACTTAGCATAATGTCTTGCAGATCTATCTATGTTGTCCCAAATTTTTAAGACTTTTAATAGAATCTGAGCTTGTCACTTTGACCAGATATAAAATTGCTTTGATTTTCATATACACGTGCACAAAAATGCTTAGATGGAGAGCTGGTAAAAGAAACTATTATTTCAATTAGAGAAATTTTTGTTAGAAAGTTAAGAGGAAAATACTAAAAAGATATTTCACAAAAAGTAAGAACTTCAATTAAGCTACCAAAACTATTGCTTATAAAATACAAGATCTTTTTAACAATATCAAAGATCAATTGATTCAAAATCTGAAAAATTGCAAAAAAAATTTTTGGAGGGTAGGGTTAGCTTTAAATGAGTCACAAGATATAAAAGACACTGTCCAATTAGTACTTTGGGTATGTTATGTCTCCAAAGATTTCTTAATTTACAAGAAATATTGTCCATTCATGGCCTAAAATATCAAACTCATGGTATACATATTTTTTAATATTTTACATATGTCAAAGAAGAATTTTGGCTAGATATTAAAAAATTAGTTTCTAACACAACAAACAGTTTTTCACCTGTGTTAGGCCAAAAACCCAGTTTATTGGAATTTTTAAAACGGAAATGATGTTTCCTTTAAGTCTTTGTTTCACTGTATGATACATCTTACAAATATTTGTGCTCAATTTTCTGAAGCAGACTCCATGAAATTTGTCATGGATACAGTTGTTAAAATTATTCAGTGTATATATGCTAATACAATGAATCATTACAACCGAATAGAACTGTTGAAAGAAATAAAAGACAGTGAATTTAATGGTCTCATGACTTCTTTGCCAATGTTCTTTGGTCGGGTTGTGAGAGTTTTGCTGTGCTGTTAACTTTAATTCAATATTTTCTTGAAAATAAAGGAATATTTGCCAAATATCCAATAATCAAAGAAAGAAAAAACAGCAGTGTGATTTACATTCTCACGTTAATATCACACTGCATATGAATGAGCTAAATTTGAAGTTCCAAGAAAAAGAAAAGCTTATCTGTGACCTATAGCTAGAGCAATACAAGATTTTAAGTTGAAATTGAAACTTTTCATCATATGATTAATTAATAATAATTTTACAGTTTTCTTATATGCGTAAATATGAAGACAATTTTAATTGTAATTGTAATTGATAGGTGTAAATTGACTACAGCACTACAAGAAAAACGTGAAGAACTCAATACTGATAAAGACTTGCTTTTCAATCTGTCAATACCATTTTGAGTTTAATGTTAATAATACTGAGCTAACACAAGAGTTAATGAATTTACTAAACTTAGACATAAATCTGAAATTGATATCTTTTGCTTTGAAGTCAAAGCAATTACTTTTAAAATGATAGACCAGTTTTGTCAACGTGGCTGCAAGTACTAAAGGACAATGATTTTTCAGTTAAGGGAAAAATTTAATTATGTTTGGAACACCTTAAATATGTAAGTATATTTTTCCAACTGTGAATTACATAAAATCATATACTTCACCTATTCCTCATAAAAACTGAGCATCCAAATTTGGTGTGCTATAAGTGTAAAGTACACTTAGTAAGAAGAAAAAAAACCTAAAATACCTCATTAATATGTTTTATATGGATTATATGATTGAGTATATTGTGTTATATAAAGTATGTTATCGAAATTAATTTACCTGCTTATTTTTACTTTTTTAATGTGGCTACGAGAAAGTTTTAAATTACATATGTGACTTGCAATACATTTCTATCAGGCAGTTGTGGCCCGGGGGAGTCTGCAAACTGCCTCCTCAATAAATACTGCCCTTAGGGGCCTCAAAGGCGAGGAGGGGAGGGAGTCAGCCTGGGTGAATTACAGGTCCCCTGACTACTGGGAGAACTTTTTGCCCTGTTGGGTATATAAGCGTTTGTCAGTGTTTGCCATTGTCTCTCTGCTCTTTCCTCTTCTAACCACAAAAAGAAAAGAAAGAGGAAGGTCACTTCTGGAAGCTTAAAGCCAGATTTCCTCTGGAAGTCTATCTGGCCAGTTAAAATACGTCAGAGTCTATTCAGAGACCCAAGGAGTGAAATAGAATGCCCTTACCCTAGTTAGTGTGAGTAAATAGCTACAGGCTTTTTGACCCCAGATCTGTCAGAAGCCCTGAAGCAGAGAAAGGGAGAAACTGAGCTTCTCAGACCCTTTTTAACACTGGAAACTTCATCTAAGAAAGTAAAAGGTTGTTTTTGCAAAATAAGAAAAGTGGGGTTAGGTGAAGAAGTGATTAGGACTAAAATTGAAGTTTAATAGGAGAAAGATATTTAATTTGCCCTTGTGTATTTTTTATTTCTTTCTATTTTTCTCTAAAATATACAAGAATCATACACCATGATTAGTGATTTTAGTCATGACCTAATAATTCATGCTCTTATTTTAATAATCACATTTTGGAGGAATATCAGTATAAATGATCAGATTGTTTGCCACTTTGGCATGGTTAGGAAAAGGTTTTGTTTGTTTGGGGAGGTAGGGTGCTATGGAGAAATAACCCATTTACCTGGTGGAAGATACATAGAATATGCACATGGAAACTGGGAGGAAACAAATACTTTCTGAGCAAGTTTACACACTTAGCCATGGTGCTCTGTCTGTGTCATAATCAGTTCTCTGCCTAGCGCAGTGCCTGCCACCATGTAGGTAGCCAGCATCATTTGTTGGATTGAATTATAAAATGAGGTCATTTCCACAAAGAGGTTTGTTGTCTAATCAGAAGACAGAATGCAAACCATGAAAAATTAAATAAATACAATTGGTTTTATTTTTGTGTATTTTTGTATTGCGTTTGAATTTGTTTTCTTAATTATAAAAACCTTTTTACTGTTAGGGTTTTGGTTTTTTTTAGAAAAGACAGTTGGTACACAGGACATAATACAGACATTGCATTTATTACCTGAATTCTCACTCTCCAAATATTCCCTGTAATGACTTGGAACCATTTTTACCCTACATACATTACTCTAATTGAAAACCTTCTACAAAGTATTTGCATGCTGGGGCCAGTAAAAACTCATCATTTGGACACAAGTCTGGGCAAGAGGACTCAGGATGCCCTGCAGTCTATCTTAGCTGTTTCCCCTGAAAGACATTTCTCTCCTGCTTGCACAGTTGATTGCATTGTTTAAACTTGTGTGTTATTGCCATCATCTTCCCCACACTGTTAAGTGAAAATGCCTTCTAAGAAAGTGGAAAAGCCTGTGAACCAAGTACATGAACCAAAGAGGCCTAGAAAAACCCAATCACTAAAAAGAGAGCTGAGAGTGAAAAAGCATTTTGAGAGAAAGAGAATGAATAGAAAACTTAAGCATGTAGAAAGGACACCGTAATACGTATTGGCTATTGAACAACATGGTTGCAGAGCGTTAGTCTATACACACTAATGAGTTCATTAAATGCAATTTTTGTTTTAAATCCTTTATCTTTATATTTCAGAAATCCTCCATGGGTTATTATATAGATTTCTAAGAGGATTTTAGGGATAAATGGGGGAAATTGGTTGGGGTTTCAGGAAATGCTTTTTAAAATTTTTCTCACTTAAAAATCATAAAATATGGGCTCAAGCTTTTTGAAATTTCAATATCCAAAATATTTTCAGGAATAAATTGTGCTTTTTAACACAGGATGCCTGAGGTCACAGAGTGAAAACAGAATTAGATGGTGTTATGAACAAATCTGTTTTAGAGCTTTCTTATCTAGAAAGGTCTTTTAAACTACAAAGAACTTAATATTTTTATGTTATTTAGAGATATTTGGCAAATATATGACTCTAGATAATTTCCAAACAGAACTTCAAAGCAGTCCTGTGATGTTGAAATAAAGTTGGAATCCTAAATAAAAATTTTTTAAAATACATTTGAAATTTTTGATATCTTTACAAACTCTTCTCTCCCTAAAAGAAAAAAAATTGAGTGTGGAAGCCATAGCTGGTCCATGGACCACTGTGGTTTTTCCTAGCTGGTTTCTTTATCTCTAGTTATCCTTATCCCTCCCTGTTCCAGTGGTCAGCACAAAGCTCTCAGAATTTTCTAGCAAAACACTATTTAATTATAATAGCTTCTGGCTGAGGACACATCAACTTCCCATTTCTTTTCATGTTGGATTGAAATGTTTCTTTCCAATCATCAAGTTCCCACCACATTGCCAAGTCTCCCCTCGATGTGGGACTGGAAATGAGACCCCTGGAAAGCACTGTTGGTGAAAACATAAAGGCTATTTTCTTGGTGAAGGAGAATCAGAAAAAATGTACTCTACTCCTGGGTGTATATGGAGAACGAATACATCATTTACTGGTAACCTTTCTGAAGCTCAACTAAAATTAGAACAAAGAGAATGTTTAATGAACAAACTACAAAAACAATGAGTGAAGGAAAGAATCAGTAATGGTAAAATATTGGAAGTTTGAAAACATATGGAAAAGTGGCAATTGACTAGGAGATCCTTAGAAGACTGAGTCCTAAACCAGCCTTAAGGAAAACTGAGAAACAACAGAATTTTTACTTCAAAAAGCCTCCAAAAGCTCAGAATTGGTGTGCAAAATCTCTAGGAAGTGCAGGGCAAAGTAGAAGTTAAAAATACCTAGGAATAAACTTAACCAGTGAGGTAAATATCTATATGCTGAAAATCATAAAACATTAATAAAGGAAACTGAAGATGATTCAAAGAAATGGAAAGCTATCCCGTGCTCTTGGATTGGAAGAATCAATATTATTAAAATGGTCATACTACCCAAAGCAATCTGCAGATTTAATGCAATCCCTATCAGAATACTCAGGATATTTTTCTCAGAACTAGAACAAAAATCTTAAAATTTATATGGAAACACAAAAGACCCCAAATTGCCAAAGCAATCCTGAGAAAAAAGAGCAAAGCTGGAGGTATAATCCTCCCAGACTTCAGACTATACTACAAAGCTACAGTAATCAAAACAGTGTGGTATTGGCACAAAAACAAACTCATAGATCAATGGAACAGAATAGACAGCCCAGAAATAAACCCATGCACCTATAGTCAGTTAATCTACAACAAAGGAGGCAAGAATATACAAAGGAGAAAAGACAGTCTCTTCAACAAATGGGAAAGCTAAACAGCTACACATAAAACACTGAAATTAGAACATTCCCTCACACCATATACAAAAATAAACTCAAAATGTAGGACATGACACCATAAAACATAGGTGAAACACTCTTTGACATAAACTGTAACAATATTTTCATAGGTCAGTCTCCCAAGGCAAAAGAAATAAAGGCAAAGATAAACAAGTGGGACCTAATTAAACTTAAAAACTTTTGCACAGCAAAGAAAACCATCAACAGAACAAAAAGACAACCTACAGACTGGGAGAAAATACTTCCAAACGATGTGACCAACAAGGGGTTGACATCCAAAATATATAAGCAGCTCATAAAACTCAACATCAAAAAAGGACAGAAGACTTGAAGAGATAAACATTTTTTCCAAAGAAGACATACAGATGGTTAACAGGCACATGAAAAGATATTCAACATCGTTAATCATTGGAAAAACACAAATCAAAACCACAATGAGGTATCACCTCACATGTGTCAGAATGGTTATCATCAAAAAGGCTAAAAATAGCAAATGTTGGAGAGGATGTGGAGGAAAAGGAACTCTTGTACACTGTTAATGGGAATGCAAATTGATATAGCCACTATGGAAAACAGTATGGAGGTTTATTTAAAAAACCAAAAATAGAACTAACATACAATCCAGCAATCCCACTCCTGCATATATATTTACAAAAAGCAAAAACTCTAATTCAAAAGGTACATGCACCCCAATGTTCATAGCAGCACTCTTTACTATAGCCAAGGCATGGAAGCAGCCCAAGTGCCCATCAACAGATGACTGGATTAAGAAGATGTGTTATATGTATATATACACAATGGAATATTACTCAGCCATAAAAAATAATGAAATATTTCCATTTCCGCAATGTGGATGGACCTAGAGAATATTATGCTTAGTGAAATAAGTCAGACAGAGAAAGACAAATACTATATGATATTGTTCATATATGGACTCTAAAAAAATAGTACAAATGAATGTATATACAAAACAGCAACAGACTCACAGACACAGAAAACAAACTTATGGTTACCAAAGTAGAGAGGGAGGGAGGGAGGAGGTACAAATTAGCGGTATGGGATTAACAAATACAAACTACTATACATAAAATACAGTTTTTAAAAATGAAATGATTGGTTGAAGATCAATTTGGTTGAAGAAGCAACCCCGAATTTGAAGATTCCCAAATTTTTATCCTGCCTCCCTTGTCCCATCCTACCATACCATGAGAGACTGCCCCTTCTAAACCACAGCAAGATGCCTGGAGATTTGGTGACTGAAGGATATAAAACAAAGAGTCTCTAGACTGTCAGACACCAGCCCTTGTTCAGGACAAGTGAATCACTCTGAAAATAGGGGCATGAATTGAATGGTGGAATGCTCACCCAGCTCACTTCTCCCACTAGTTCCCAGGTTGCAGGTAGCTAGGATTAAACACTCTAGGCAGGAGGATGGAAAATCTTCTGGGGCCTCTGACAAACACAAGAGGGAAGGTCTGAAGCTACTGATGCCAGTGTCTTTTGGGTTCTCCAACGATACATCCCAGCCAGAACACTCCCACAGTAGAGACCACAGTTGACAAACCAAACCCTCTCTCTCACAGTTTACAATCAGCTTGCTGGTGCCCCACTCATATCAGATAGCAAAGAAAGCCTCTGTCATGAATGACATAAACCAAAACAAAAAAGCAAATAAACAAACAGGAAGAAAAAAAATAAAAGCAACTTGGAGGAAATGGAGACCATGCAGGAAGAAGAAAATTTAAAAAAAATAAAAAAGAACAATCCCCTGTATCCTCAGAGAAATAAGAGAAGACATTATGCCCATAAAACAAAAATAAAATGCCAAAAAACAAAAAGAAAAAAAGAAACAACATTTAGAAAACAAATTAAAAAGTACACTGGAAATTAAAAAAAATTCTAGTATAAATTAAAAATGTAATAAAAGAGTTGAAAATCACCCAGAATGGATTAAAAACACGAGATGGAAAATATTATTGAAAGGATAAAGCCAGAGGACTTGTTTCAAAGTCCAACATCGAAAGAACAAAGTAATTCAAGATATTTTCCCCAAATGGATGTTACATGTTTCCAGAGAGAAAGGACTTATTGAGAACCCAGCATTATAGCTGAACATAGCCCACAAGAGGTACATTAAGGTTTCTCAGAGTACTAAGGAACGAAGAAAATATCCTACAAGTTTCCAGGGAGAAAACATGTTACATCCGAATATCGGGAATTGGAATAGCTTTGAATTTCTTAACTGCAACGCTGGGAGCTAAATGTCAATGGATCAGTGCCTTCAAAATTATAACGGAAACCAGTTTACAATCAATAATTCTATTTGTAGCTAAACTAAGTGTGAGAGTGGAATAATGACAATTTCAAACATATAAGGTATGAAAAAGTTTGCCTCTAGTATGCCGATTCTCAGAAAGCTGGTGAAGAATGTGCCTGTTACAAACGAGGGAGTAAACTAAGAAAGAGGGAGGTGGGGCACAGGAAACAGGGAATCCAGCACAGGAGAGGACAAGAGAATCCCTGGGGTGACGGTGAAGGGAGAGCCTGCTAGGAGAGCTGTGCTTCAGGCACTGGGGGAAGCCAGTCCAGACAGGAGCAGATTCAAGTTTAGGATTAGTACAAGAAAAAAAAAAAAATTGAATTAAGAAAAACGACCAATCTAAAAGAATGAGAAAAGAAAAAGAAAAAGTAGTACAAGTAGAAAACATAAAATAAGATGATAGAAATAAATCATAATAAAGGTAAGTGGACTGAAAACTTACCAACTAAAGGGCAGAGGTTATTAAAATTGACTTAAGAAAATTCAACTTTATACTGTTTACAAAAGGCACACCTTAAAGTAAAGACAGAGAAATGTCAAAAGTAAAAGGATGAAGAAAAATCTTTCAGGCAAATATTAATAGAAAGAAAGCTCATGTAGCTACATTAATATCAGGCAAAACACACTTCAATACAAAAAGCATTACTAAAGATTAAATAGATTAAATGTTTTATTCACCATGAAAATATAAAAATTCTATTCTTTTCTATATCTAATAATATAATTTCAAATATATAAAGCAAAAACTGATAGAACTACAAAAAGAGCAAAATTCACCTACCCAGTGGAAAATTTTAGTACAATTCCCTCCAAAAATAATCAAGCAGTAAGAAAATTAGCTAGAAATAAAAGATTTGAATGACATAATTAACACACTTATTCCAAAGGCTGTATATAGAACTCTGAATCCAACCCTTGGCAAATACACATTGTGTTCAAGCACACATGGAACACCTATGAAAATTAAATTTGTATCATTAGGCTGGTAAGCAAGTCTCTATAAGTGGAAAAGCTATCATATCATTGACACTATTTTTCTGACTGAAATGGAATTACGTGTATTTTTTTTAAAATAACATAACAAACCCAATATGTTTGAAAAATTCTAAAACAAACTTCTGAAAATTCCATGGATCAAAAAACAAACCAAGGGGCTTCCCTGGTGGCGCAGTGCTTGAGGGT
>NW_006780757.1:137093-163646 GCF_000442215.2 Lipotes vexillifer | reverse complement strand
AAAAAAAAAAAAAAAAAAAAAAAAAAAAAAACCAAGGTAGAAATTGGAAAATGCATAAATTCAAAGGACAATAAAATAGTATATATCAAGATATATGTAAGGAGCAAAGTTGTTATTAGTGAGAATTTTACAGATTTTTATGTTTATTTAGAAAATAAGAAAGAATGGAAATTAATGAGCTAAGAGCCTTAAAAAATTACAAAAAAACAACAGAATGCACACAAAGCCAAAAGTGGGTATTTCTGAAAATCTTAAAACTGACTAGATTTATTTTTTAAAAAAGAAAGAAGGAAAATAATATTAGGATTTAAAAATCATTCATAACTATAGATATGAGATAATTTAAAAATATTGAGAATAATAAGAACAATTATATCCCTTTAAGTTTAAAAACAGATGAAAAGGAAAATATTACATATGAAAACTGACTCAAGAAGAAATAGGAAATAGGCACACGACTCTAACTATTAAGTAAATTGAATGAATCATTAAAAATTGACCCCCGCACATACTCAGTATCACTCACAAGACTCAGACGTTTTAGTGGTGAGTTCTATAGAACAGTTAAGAAGCAAAAAATTCTAATTTTATACAAACACTTCCAGATAATAAACAAAGAGGCAGCAATACTAACCAACTTACTATATATTTTTAATACAACTTTAAAGCAAAAGTATACCAGGACAGTAAGAAAAAGAATAATAACATATTAACCTATTGCTAAACAGAGGTGCAAAATTCAAGGCAAAATGCTAGCAAACAGAAGCCAGCAATGTATTAAAACTCACAGTTACATTCACACATACACATACACACAAATGGTACAAAAGGGGGTCTTCAACTGTATTAATAATGTTCCATTTCCTAGGGTGAGTGGAGGCTCACAAGTTCCTTACATTACTCTTTAGAGCCTTTTTTATGCCTGAAATATTTCAAAATATATTTTTAAGCAGCTAAAAGGCCTTTGAGATATAACTGAGGATGTCCAAGAATTGGCCTATTTTAAACTGAAATGTTAATGTAATAGTTTCTGGAGACATTTAAAGACTCATAAAATGTAGTTTATCCATGTGCTATTCTCAACTCTTAATCTTCTTTTCTCCCCAGAAATACACTGAATTTCCTCTATCAATGTAATATAATTTCAATGGGTTGTATGTTCTAATTTTTCCTCTCAACTTTCACTATCTCCTTAACTTACAAACATACTCAAGCCTCCGCTATCCTTAATAAATTAAAAAATGAATTCCTATCACGGTTACCTGCAGTGAATTCCTTGCCTCCCCTCTTACCAGAGTTCTTGGAAGAGCAGCCTGTACTGCCTTTCTTTAACCCATCACTTCCCCTCACTCTGCAAACCACTGCAATCCGGTTCCTGTCCACTTTGGCAGAAGAGCTCACACTCTGGTCTCAACAATTGCTTAAAAGTCAAATTCAAAATAACCTTCCAGTTTAATAGATCTCTGCTGTCCTTGACGCTGCTGATCTCTTCCTTCTCCCTGAAGCTCTTTCGTCCCTTGATTCTGTGATGCTCTACTTTCCTGGTTTTCACACCTCTCTGTTCTGCTGCTGTATTCTTCACAACCTCTGAGTTGTCACCTTTGTTATAAATTAGGAGACCAAATGCATGTGGGAGTATTTCTGAACTCTCTATCTGTTCCATCCATCAGTTTGTCTATCCTTGTTCCAAAACCACACTATCTTAATTACTGTATCTTTATAATTCATCTTGATCTAGACTAACATAAGGTCTCCAGCTTTATTTCTCTTTAAGATTGGCTTGGCTATTATTGCCTCTTCGAATTTTCAAACACATTTTAGAATATTGCTTTTTTTGAAGTTTTACCCCCTAAATCTACCCCAAAATTTTTCAGAAATTTTTGAAATTCTAAAGTCTGAGAATACCTAACCTAGTTATTCTTACTCTTTTTTTTTTTTTTTTTTTGCGGTACGCGGGCCTCTCACTGTTGTGGCCTCTCCCGTTGCAGAGCACAGGCTCTGGACGCACAGGCTCAGCGGCCATGGCTCACGGGCCCAGCCGCTCCGTGGCATGTGGGATCTTCCCGGACCAGGGCACAAACCCGTGTCCCCTGCATCGGCAGGCGGACTCTCAACCACTGCGCCACCAGGGAAGCCCTTCTTACTCATTTTAAGGATTAACTTAGGGGGCAGTTTCATCAGAAACCTTCCTGTCTTCCCCACCACAGATTGCTTAGTTTCTCATTTTATTATTATCCCACTTACTATATTATTAAGTGATATAAATATTTAATATATTATTAATTTGAGACATAGAAAAGTTAACCTGTCTTCCACACAACTGGCAAGTTTTTAATTTGGAATTCAAATCCAGATTCCAAAGCATGATTTTTTTTCCCATTATTTACTCTTCCTCGTCTAGTGACATAATAGTTAATCATGGGATTTAAATTTAATTTGTTAGAGATTTGATGTCTACTTTTTAAAACCAAATGAATTATTAACTTTATAGAAAAAAATATTTACTACCTGTAAATAAGGGTTCAAGATAAGCTTTAATTTTTTTAAACACCTTATCTATATTTTCTTATTCTAAATAAAAATATTTTTTAAGGGCTTCCCTGGTGTTGCAGTGGTTAAGAATCCACCTGCCAATGCAGGGGACACAGGTTCATGCCCTGGTCCAGGAAGATCCCACATGCCGTGGAGCCACAAAGCCTGTGTGCCACAATTACTGAGCCTGCGCTCTAGAGCCCACGAGCCACAACTACTGAGCCTGTGAGCCACAACTACTGAAGCCCATGCACCTAGAGCCCGTGCTCCACAACAAAGAGAAGCCACCGCAATGAGAAGCCCGCGCACGGCAACGAAGAGTAGCCCCCACTCGCCACAACTGGAGAAAGCCCACGTGCAGCAACGAAGACCCAACACAGCCAAAAAAATAAATTAATTTATATATAGTTGAAATTATTTATTGCCCCAGAACGCGTTGGCATAAAACAAGTATTTTATTATATTCGTGAATTCTATGGGTCAGGGCTCAGCCCAAAGGTCTTGTCTCTGCTCCACCAGGCCTGGGGCCTCAGTTGGGAAGACTGGAGTGTCTGGACACTCCTTCGTTTATAGATCTGGTGCCTGACTGACAGGCGGGGCTCCACAGAGGCTGTCAACCAGAGAGCCTAGATCGGGCCTCTCTTTGTGGCTTGTGGCAGCTAGCTTCCAAGAGAGGGAGAATGTCAGGAGAGCAAGCATCCCAGAGAAACAGGAGGAAGCTGCAGGGCCCTTTCTGATCCAGTCTCAGAAGTCACACAGCAGCCGTTCCATCATACTCTATTGGTGGAAGGAGTCACAGGCTAGCTCAGCTTTAATGGGAGGGGACATAGAGCCTGCTCTCTATGGTAGGAGTGTCAACAAATTTGGGGCCATATCTTAAAACCACCAAAGTTTATAAAAATGTCTAGACTTTAATCATGTTTTTGATATCTGCATGCTTGTTTCTCTCTTTACTGTTAGTATTGGGTCTGAGAGTGATACCTTTGCAGTATCCATAGTTAGATCCATTCTGCAGGAGAGATGTGACAGCTCCACAAGATTTCCCATCGCCCTTCACATCAGGAGGATTTGGGGATGATATTAGAGACAAATTCTAAATCTTCCATTCCTCTCTTCTGGAATTTTCCCATTGGCATAGACTGTATAAAGGACTGGCCTTGTGTGGTACCCAAGAGATAGAACAGGGAGTGTTTCCCTGACTTAAGAAATTTTCTTTTAGATTATGATAATATGTCATATATGGGGAGGTATCTAAATGAAGATCAATGAACATTTTAGTATTTCACTTGAACAGTAATAGGGCACATTTCTTGAGCACTTACCATTCGTCAGCACTGTGCTCCGCACTTATTTGATCTCTTAGCATTCTATGCCCTTGCCACTCAGAGTGTGGTTCTCAGATCAGCAGCATCAACATCACCTGGGAGCTTATTAAAAATGCAGAATCTCGGGGCCCCCCCGGCCTGGACCTCTTGAATGTGAATGTACATTTTAACACGTCCCCCAGATGATTCGTGTACACGTTAAAGTTTTAGACCTACTGTTTGATGAAGTAGGCACTGCTACTATCTGCCTGGAGAAACTTGCTGAAGAGTGCATAACTTGTGAGTTAGCAGAGGCAGAATCCAAATCCAAGTTTGACTGGCTCCAAAACCTGCACTCTTAACAAATGCTCCAAAATGCCCCTCAGTAAATTTCATCATCGTATTAGCAAGGATTTTGCTATCTGTTTAAAGGGAGGTTGTGAAAGTCTTCAGTGATTCTGAGAAAAAGGCTCTGCTCTTAGGACAGGTTTCTCTACAAAGCAGTATTAGTCCATCACTCCGCAAATTATTTGGCCCTCTGTTTCCCCTGCTAGATTGAGAGTTCCTTAAGAGGTGGGACTATTGCTCTGTTTTTACATCTCTAGAAACTAACAACACAGAAGCTGGCATGTAACATATGATTTGTTCCTTACATGCTCATTAATGAATCAACAAATGAACCTGTCTGTCCAAGAGAGTTGTATACATGATGGACACTTAACTGGGAGCTGAGGTTATTTTGCAGTAAAAGAAGATGCAGGGGTTTTCTCTGGGGTTTGCTACAAGCCCAGGGTTTCAGCTGCAGAAAACCAAAGCACAAAGCTGCTGCTCTTGGCTTGTCGGTGAAGCTTATCTCTCCATCCAGGCAGCCCCCCACCCCAGCCAAGCAATGGACTTCCTGAGAAAGTTCTCCTTTCTTTCCCAGCTTCAGAGCCCAGCTTCTCTGTGGCTATAATTAACCTCCACATGATTTATGAAGGACGGGACCTGTGAAACACAGAGAAGCTTGATCATAATCCCCAGATTTCTGTGGTCCCTCGGTTTCTAAAGTTCTCTTTTATGTATTCCATCTCAACTCTTCTTATTGAGAAATCTAGAGAGAGAAGAGCATGGAGACACAGCAATGTCTGGTGGTTAGAGCAACCTGATGTCTGCTTTTTGAGGGACAGTTTCCATTATGCTTGCTCGCCTGGCATAGTTATTAAAAACATCCTCTTTCACTGTCAGAAACACTCATGTTTGGATGCTAAATTATATGGTCCCCCTAGTCATTGGGAACTAGTGATGGTCCTGAAGTTACTTCAGGAGCCAAAACAGGGCCAGCCCTTCATGCAGAGAACTGCTTTCTGGACTGGTAAGCCATCGGTCATTGGTTGTTTCTCAAAGTGTGGTCTTCAGGTCAACTGCTTCAGCCAGATTTGGAGCTGGGTATCCACGTGGGTGCCCAGGGCCCACCTCGGTCCTCATCACTCAGAACCAGGAGGCCTTTTCCCTCAGCGTCTTAGTCACTCTAAGACACTTAAGACACTCTCTACTGTAACCTTAGCTCACCTTGAAGACCCCTGATAACCTTCTGTGCCCCCAAGCGCACATCCTTCCAGCCCTTTGCACCTAGAATTGTTAGTCTTCAGGTTCCAGACCTCCTGCTTCCCACCAGCCTTCAGTGGTGGCCTGACTACCACCTTCCCCACACACCAGAGCCCTATTATTAGGTAGTAGCGTCAGAAACTAGAACTGTAATCCCAGCGGCCCTTTGATCTCCAGAGAGAATCGCCGGAAGGGACAGCCCAGCCTGAGGTTATATAGTCCAGCTCTCCTTCCTCTGGGCTCCGGAGGCCTGAAGGCCAGCAGGAAGGAGCTGCACTATTCTTAGCCAAGGTGTGGGAGCCTGGCAGGGGCTTCAGGCACTGCCCCAAGGGTCAGAGACAGGAATTGGCCACCCACTCTGGCTGCTTCCCTTCTCTCCCTTGGCTGCCCCTCATACAAGGAAATGACCCCCACGCTCCCCCTACCCGGCAGCAGCTTACAGCTCAGACACAGGCCAACCCCTCAGTCCCCTCAGCAGCAGGCATGGCTCAGCCTCTCTCTTAGATTGAAGCTTCTGGGTACAGTTAGAGCCGGGAGGTGCCTTGGTTCCTTCGCTGAACCTTATCACTCTACAGATGCCAGGACTGAGCCCCACAGAGGGACAGGGATTCGTTCAGGTCCACCTGGATGTTTAGGGTCTGAACATCTAACCAGTGTTGGGTGGGGTCATAGGCTGTAGGAGCTATGAGACTGGGCTAAGGTTTCCAGATGCCAGTCAGAAGACGTGGGCTCTCTGTGACATTTTCACAAGCCCTCAGTAAACTGAAGAAAATTAGGGTAAAAGATCACCAACACTTCAAGACCTTCTCACTCTTTCTCCAGTTCTAATCCTCTGACTTCACTCTGGGGTCTTCAGACGGTTGCTGGGTTAGCTCTCCTAGGTCAATGCCTGCTCAGAGGAATCTCCCAGGCCCCAACCCTACTGTCCCCAATGAATCTTCTCAAAGTTCTTCCATTTGGATATGGCCATCTCTGGAGAAAACACACATCTGGGAAGCAGCTGCCTGGCCACTCTCACAAAATCATCTCTGTCTGAGGCAGTTGAAGCCAGCGTGGGGAATAGGCGTGGAGGTCTAAGGAAAACCATGAAGTCTGTCCAAGATGGGATCTGGGTAGAGTGTCGGGGTACCACCCCAAATGTTTGGAGCCATGCCTCCAGGGTAGCCACTGGGATTCCAACTGTCCTTTGTGCCTTCCTCTGATCCCTGCAAGACCAGATGTGTCCCACAGCTGTGTACCATCTGCTACCCCCTACCCCAGAGGAAGCTATCGTTTGGAGGTTAAAGACGTGAGGAGGAAGAGAGTGACTCTTCCTTGGCTCTGGAGGGTGAGTTGTGGGAATAAGCATCTAGACTTCCCACAAAGCAGGCAAATGGCCTGACATCCATCTGCACAGTGGCTCCCCCAAAACTCTCCTGGCATGAGAAAAAATTTTAAAGAAAAATCAATATGCTGGGGTTTCCAAACTCTTTTCCTACTAAATGTTTCACAGACTCTAGCTTAGAAACTTTACCTTTCCTATTTATTCTATTATCTGGCCCTCTCCCTTCCTCCTCACCCCAAACTCTTGCACCCCGAGTTCCCAACCTGGGTCATGACGAGTCTAACAGCATCTAGTCAAGCTGACATCCAATCCTCCCCAAAGGAAGAGAACTGTACACCCATCCAGCAGATGATGTTATCGGCCCCTCCCTGAGCTCAGAAGCTTGGTGCAGCCCAGACATATGGATCTTTTTAGAGACTCATGCAATTTGGCAATCCTGTTTCACACCCTCCAAGCCTTGCTGCTCTGACACTGCTCTGCTGGGACTGCACCAGCAGAGGGAAGGAGTGGATTCGTGTAGGCTCTTCTATTCTTGTTCTTCCCTTGTCATTTCTCCTGGCAACTGTCTACTCGATCTGGAAAACACAATTGTTTCTCTCCAGGTCCAGTCTTTGGCTGAAAACAGGAAGGAATTGAGAGAGACAGACAGAGACAGAGAGAGGAGGGACTGAAAGAACACAGCAGCACTATTCTGGTTACTTTTCCAAGACCGAAGGCTGGGAACCCCTCAACCAACTACACACTTGGTCTTGCTCCTCCCCTTCTCCACTGCCAGCCACTCCTGGAGGAGCCATTTATGTCCGCACGGTCTGTGTAAACAGCGCTGCTCGTCCGTGCCGTGCTTGACCAGAGCACTACATGTTGCCCCTCTGCCCCATCACATAATCCACCCTGAGGCTCTGTGGGTACATTCAGCCTTGCTCTGTGTGCTCAGAAATGATGGAAAATGCTTCTGCTGAGACGAAAATATGTCCCTGCAACTTTGTGGGCACACTTGCCCCTTTCCTTCCCCAGCCAGACACACAGGAGGCTGCCATGTCTTGAACGAAAGGGAATGATTTTGCTGACCCGGAAGAAAGAACGACTTCTCTGCTCAGAGACCAGAAGTCAGAACTGCCAAGGAAAGTGTGCTGGCACTCAGAGGTCTGATTCTCCCAGTGCGAGACCTCCAGTGACCGCCCCCAGCTGGGGAGTCTGCAAAATTTGTACCCTAAAGGGCAGGCCATCTTGCATGAAGATGTCAGACTAGGAAGGGTCCAAAAAATTCACAGGAATTGGGCAGTCCTTGACCCATTCCCCCACCTTCTGCCTCCAAGGTGGTCTTTTCAAGGCATAAGCCTCACTCGGAAGACAAGCAGTGGGAAAAGGGAGAAGGGAGGAATGTTCCCAGAGTCAGACCCCGACCAACCACCTTACTTTATGTGATGATTTCAAGACAGAAGAGACCTCTATATAAAATGCAACAGTCAATAGTTTGGGACAGATGTTTCCTTTCCAGCCACATTTTCCTGCCCCAGGTTAAAAATAACCACCCTCTCTGTTTTGGCCTCCATCAAATGTATGTCATTAAAACTGTCCATTTGGGTTTCCAAAGACAAGGACTGATAGGTTCCTGGATTTTACAGCCTGTTGGCCCAGGAACTACATGCAGTATCAGGTGCAAGATGATTCCAGCCCCTTGAGGCAATTCTTGGACCCTCTAGTGAAGGAAATTGCTTCCCTGCTCCTACCTTTAGGTAGCACCAGAGAGAGAATTTCCAAATGAGGAAGCACAGTTTGCCAAGTAGCTCCCCTTTTGTTACTCCAAATAAATCCTTCACGTTGGAATTTCCTTGAATCCATTACACCCCAACCCCCAGGGTAGCCTGGACCCGCTTTGGTACTCTGGCTTTAATGGAAATATAAATGTTGTCTGGTAGCACTCATGAGCGAAGCTGAGATAGGCCTGCACTTGCAGGAAGATTTATTGAAAGGACACACTCACATTCACAGACCATGGATTTCTGACCCATTCTCAGAAAGCTGCTTCCCAGGGCTTAAAAATTCTTTACCCAAGTTGCCCTCGTCACTGACATAGCCACTCTTTTAGCTAAGCTGTTTTCGGCCATCACGTGGCTGCTCCCTCAGACGACCCAGGTCCTAACAAATCTTAAGAAAAGAACGATAAGAATTAATAATAGCCACAGCTTTTTCCTTTTCACAATGAAAACAGCTTTATCTGTTATTTTTGTTCGTAAAAGTAATGCACAGGTATTGTAAAATAAAATAAGGTCCATGCTGCACACAGACTTGAAGAAGAAAAAGTGACATTTGCCCCTAACTCTACCACCCAGAGATGATCATTGAGTATGTATGTGGTGCATGTTATCCCCTCACACCCTGACCTTTTTTCCTTCCCACAACAAAATAGCATCACACCGTGATGTGCTTTTCCTCACTTACATGTCACATCACCAGCTCTTAATAGCTATAGCAATGCCCAGAAAAGCTGTGGATTATGTGCAAGTCTAGATGAAACACCATGTCCTTCTCTCTTACTGAGAAGCCTGTCTCTTAGGAAGCAAAACTAGGATGGCAGTCCTGGGCCAACATCGAAGGGAGGGAGAAATAAAGCATTGCATTTTATGCCTCTTTACTGAACATCATTACATTTTTGCCTTTAATGATATCCCAAGGGGCCTATGAAAGATGCCAACAGATTATCTTGGGCACCTGCACTGGTTGATCAGCCCAAGCTCACTCCCCTCTAAGGAACAGCCCCACCTACTCAAGTGCAAGAGAGGGATGTTATCCCAACATGTTATCTCCAACCCCACTTGAAATATATATATATATATATATATATATATATATATATATACATATATATATGCAATTTGAAAACTTTTGTAATTTAAATTTTTGTAACAAATTATTCACAGTGATGATATGAATGAAAAAGAAGATACACTCTAAGTATTAAAGTACATATTAACAAGATAAAAGGAATTTTATCAATAATAATTTGAAAACTTTAGTAAATAAATAAATTCCTAGGAAAATAACAATTTACTCAAGAGGAAATGTTTTAAAACTGAGAACTCTCATAACAATTAGAAAAAATGGGAACAGTATTTTTCAATGGTCCCACACTAAATATCAGGCCCAAGTGATTTCATAGGAAAGTTCTAACAAATCTTTAAAAATGTGATCATCCCAATCTTACAAAAACTCTTCCTGGGACTATAAAAAAAGAAAATATTCTCCATCTCACTTTATAAGGACTTCATAACCCCAATACCAAAATCAGACAGTGACACAATGATGAAGAAAGAAATACAGACCCATTTCATTTTTGAATATAGAAACAAAAGCCATAAATAGAAGACTGCATTAGCAACTTAAATTCTACAGTGTATAAAAATGATAATAAGCCATGACAAAGTTGGGTTTAAAGCAAAGTTGGTTTAATGTTAGAAAGCCTATAAATGTAATTCACTAAACTCCCATATTAAAAGAGGAAAAGCTATACTTCTCTTCAATAGATGTAGATATTTTTCAAACATCATACATTCATTATTTTAAAAAGAACTCTTTTAATAAATTAGGAATAGAAGGGAATTTCTTTAGCATGATATAAATAGCACATATAAAAAAATTAAGCAAATGTAGTCCTCAGTGGGGAAACATTAGAACATTACCCTTTAAAATCTGAAATGAGGTAAGAATGTATAAGATCACCCATGTTTCATTCTTGTAGCAGATGTTCTTGCCAGTACATTAACTTTAAAAAAAAGGAATTCAAAGGGAGAAGAAAAAATAAAATTATCACTATTTGTAGTTGATATGATCATTTACACAGAAAACCCCAAAGAATCTACAAATACTTAGAAATAATAGAATTTAACAAGGTAGCTCAATAGAGGATTAATAGAAAACAATGAACTGTCATTTCACACACCAGCAACAAAAATAATTAAATAGAAGATACTATTTACAACAGTATTAGAGGACGTCAATTACCTAGGAATAAATCTAACAAAAGATGAATTAAAACCACTACAGGGAAGATCATAAACTTTAAAGAAGAACCAAACAATGGAGAGCTATGCCAACTTCACTGAATGAAAGATTTCATTCTCTCCAAATTAATCTACAGGGAAATTTTTATCAAAATCCAAAAGGTTATTTTGGGGAGGAATCTGATAAGCAAATTCTAATCTATATGGAAGAATAAAGAGCCAAGAATAGCCAGGCCACTTTTCTGAGAAAAATTTGAGTTTTCACTTGACCTAACCATATCAGGACTTACTTGAAGCTGCAGTAAATGAGGCAATGTTAAAGGCCCTGGGATACATATGGTGACCGATGAATAGGGAGCCCAGAAACAGGCACATATATATGAAGTGTTGACACATAACCGAAATGGCATTCCAGATGAGTAAAGAAAGGATAGACTATGCAGTAAATAGAGCTGGGCAAGTGTTTCTCTGTATAAAAAAATACATGAAACTGGATTAGTGACAGTTATTCACCCTGCATCTCTCAGTACCAACCCCATGCTTCTATACTTTTTTCTAGAATGCAGGTTATAATGTGTGTTTGCTCTATTATGTGAGAATATTCAGTTCTGCTACAGAGGACAAGGAAAGCAGACAGGATGGGTGAATTTCATCAGATGTACTATTTATAGGTGATAAGTAAGCAAGTGGTTTGTGAGACATAGGCAGAAGTCCCATGTGCTAAAAATAGGAGCAAATTTGTAATCTGTGAGACATGCAAAAATAGAATAAATTGAATATATTATAAAAAGAAGGGACCAAACAAAAGTGTTACTTACAGGTAGAAAGGAATAGAAAAATCAAGTCATGAGTCACCAAGTGTAGAGAGCATGCCTCCTCGGGCTCACAGCCAGGTCATCCCTAAGTTGTCTACTTATTGGTAGACATTATTCTGGCCCCTGTATGCTCTGCCCCATAAACGCTGACAAAAGGGATGGCTGCCCAGAAGAACACTTATGAGCTGTGTGCATAAACATGCCACCCGACCAACTTGCCTTTGCATCTCCCAATAGAGCAAGTATATGTTGGTTCCAAGCATCTTCCACCTACTGATCCTTTAACCTCAATGCTGGTCCTCAAAACTGCACTACTGGAGCAAAACACAAGATTCAGAGAATGTGTGGTCCTTTCACCCTGCTTGTACCCATCGCAAGTGGGTTAACTTACCCCAGCTCTTTCCTCTTGGTTCTAGCTGTATGTTTTAAATAGATTCAGTAACCTTTGTGATTTGATCACCATAATTTGGTCTGAGCCTTCTTGGTCTGTGGCCTCTGTAGCCTGCCTAGAGCACACTGGAGGTTTCCACTGCATGGAGCCAATTTCCCACAAGACCCTAGGGCTGGGAATCTATATGCCACATTTCCCAGGCTCCCTTGTCAGCTAGTTTCTGGTTATGTTCTGCCAAGACGAAGCACTGGAGAGAGACTGGCAGATGGGAAGAGGACAGAAAGGGCTCACTTCTGACCTCAGGTTCTCATCGCCTCCCTCTAATATCTGTACACCTCCACCACCAAGCATCCCTCCTTGCCAAACTGGGCTCCAAACCCTGAAAGCTTTCAAAGACCCAAGACAAGTTAGCAATGTGGGAAAAAAAGTCTTGGTTCTAAAATATGAAAATGGAAAATCAAAATGAACAAATGTTTTATTAAATACCTCTGAAAGGTAAACTTGTAAACTGCAATTCAACCCTTTAGCACTTATATCTGTATATAAATGTAATAAAGCTTGAATCACAAGAACAAAATGAGGAACATATCATAAAACTCAAAAAAATTTTAAATAATTTCCCTTATTTTTTTTTTTACATCAAAGTAGTTATATTTAACATGGGATGAGGGTCTATTTTAAATGGATTGATACGACATGTGTGTTTTGGGGCTGGGGTGGGGGATGTTCAATGGTAAGGGTGGCCATGCCCTAGAAGTCTATCAGGGCCCAATAGAGCCTCTCACTCTATAGATTTCTGCTGCATCTGACACAGTGTGCAGTGTAGGTTTTTTTTTTTCCTAAAGATTTCTTTTTGATGTGGACCATTTTTTTTTTTTTTTAAGTCTTTATTGAATTTGTTACCATATTGCTTCTTTTTTACGTTTTGGCTTTTTGGCCACGAGGTATGTGGGATCTTAGCTCCCCAACCAGGGATCGAACCCGCACCCCCTTCGTTGGAAGGCGAAGTCTTAATCACTGGACCACCAGGGAAGTCCCTGCGTGGTGTAGCTAACATCCTCTTTCAGCAACAGCTCATGTGACAAAGTAGGGGAGCAGAAACATTGAGGAGTTGCCAAAAAAGGCTAGAGCTTTGAAGACCCTTGCTAGCTCAGCTCTTTGTGGCCTGTGAGGAAACGTAAGACTGGGGCCCCAGGGCAGACATGTGTCCAATGGCCAGAACCTGAGTTTGTGGGTGGCCAGGGCAAGGTTATGTGTGCTTGGAGTCATGAGTCTCAGCGGCCCTGGAAAATAGAAAGAGTGGTCAGTTATCACCTAGTGTCATGGTTCTGGTGTCATCTATAGTCTTGTAGGCCAGAGAAGAACAGCTCTGGTTTCCCAGAGGAAGTGATTTGTCAGCCTCCAGTGCCTCCTACTCCTATTTCCCTCCCTGAAGTCTGCCATCCACTTTGTACCTAACCTGTCTTTGCTCTATACCAGGGCTTCTTAAACTTTAGCGTGTATAGAAGAGAGTGCCTATTAAAAGCGCAGATTCCCAGACCTTACCCTTGATTCTGTGTAGACCATGCTTTGAGAAGCTCTGTTCCATAGGATCGTTGTCTCCTCTGCCCCCAAAGCTAGTTAAGAAATTCAGGTGCTAGGGACAAGTTCGTGCTCCAGCTAGGGCAGACAAAAGGCATTTGAAGTAACCAGAGGAATTTACTGAGAATGAAGGAAGAGCCGAGAGGGCCAAATTGGTTTTCATATGGGGTTTTCAACCCCACATTTTGTTCACAACCTCTCACTGGGGGTAAAGCAGATCCAGCTCCTGGAGCTGAGAGAGCTTGGGGTCGGCGAAGGGCAACTCTTTTTCTCTGTAAATTGGGAGTTCCAAGGACAAAAGCCTGATTTTAAAAATGTATCTTGTAACCCTTTCTGTCCCCATCTGCAGGCCCTTGAGATCACAGTGTGGTCAGACCTGAATCACCATTTGCACTTTGAAACAGATACATACCATACCACCAAGTTCTACCAAATCTGCATCAGAAGCCTTTGGTTTCATTATGTGATGAAAGGCTTTGCTTCCTCTGCAAAGGAAAGTTAGGCAACATGATCAGAATGGGAGTTTCAGGTTGCTTTTAGACCTGGACACCCTTCTACTTTCATAATGCTAGGGGGTCTGCGGAGAAGTAAATCAGAAAAGAGAAGTGCTGGGCTTTCCTCTCTCTCCCTTTCGGCTCTGTGGAACAGACATCATGGAAGAGACTGGACTGGGTATTTGTAATCATGTGATCCCACTCAGGATCTCATGGCAGTCTCCAAGACTATGCCTTCTCTTACCACCCCCGCCCACCGCCGTGCCGTCATCTGTTCCTCCTGGCTCCTCTGTCTTCCAGTATCCATCTCCCCAATCCAGTCCTTGACTAGGCTGACTGCCCAGTTCAAAGTTTCAGTAATTCAGTTTACCAACAACCAGAACAACTCACGAGGAGTGCACAGCTCCAGGATCAATTAGGTAGAAGAGGGTGGAGTCAGGGGAAGTCTTTTTTTCTGATAAGAGAGGAGGACGAAGCCCCTAGAGTCTCAGCCCCAGGACTGGAGAGAAGGCACCCCAGGTGCTAGCGGAGTCCTTTGTCTTTATGATGATGGCGACAGGATCAAACTATGTGCGAAAATAGGGATGGTAACAGGAAATAACCCTCCAAGTTAAAATAAATAGATCTTGTAAGAAAAATAATGAAAAGAGAGTGAATAATTACTGTCATTTATATGTCCTGCTCAGGATTTCTGCATCATTAACACACAGCATAGTCTCTGGTAGAGTATCACTAAATGCCTCAGATTTGACATGTGCTAAATTTTACCTGATTAGCAAAATGCTCACACTTGTAAACTCAAGTCCTTACTGGTAGATTCCATCTGCAAGATTGTTCTCAGCTTAAAACTTAAAGAAAAGCAAAAAGGAAAGGAAATGGAAAAAAATCAGAGGAAACCTGCCCCCTGCCCTGGACACCGGCAAGGCTGACACAAAGGGGTTAAAGTTAAGTGAAGTCAAGGTTTAAGAAGATGGGGCCTCTATATAAAGTTGAACAAGACGTCTGGGGACCCCACAAAACCTTTTTTGGCCTCGACAGCGGCAACCCCAGCCTCCCTCCTAACGTCCTCCGCCTTTGGGACCAAGCGGGAAGCTCACGTTAGTGGCAGCCAAGGAGAGGAGTTGGCCGTGCCAGGACTAAAGAGGGAGGGGAGGGGAAAAAGCAAGTTTCGCCCACCCCACGCTCGGGCGGAGGGGCGGGAGCTGCGCGTCCGGGCCTGGCCAAGAAGCGTCTCGGGCTCTGTGCATCTCTTCGGGAGCGGCGCGGGAAGGATGCTCGTCCGCAGGGACGCGCGCGCGGGGCGCGGGATGCCGCGGGGCTGGACCGCGCTCTGCTTGCTGAGTCTGCTGCGTGAGTATGGGCCGCGCGCCCAGCCCGGCCGACTTGGTGGCGGGGAGGGTCGACGCTTTCCCGGAGGCAGAGCGCGCACAGCCCAGTTAGGCGGAGCGAAGGGACCCCTGCCCCACCCCACGCCCCCACGCCCACGGCTGCTCCTGGCTTGGTGGGACCGGGGCCGCTTGAACCGAGCCCAATGGGGACTGGTGCCTCCGCTGGGAATGGGTGGGGGTGGGACGCGCCGGGAAGGCGACCACACTGTGAGCGTGAACTAGCCCAGGTGTAAATCGGAGGTCGCGCCGGAGGCTTCCCAGAGTCGATGAGGTTCTCTCGAGTTGTCTCTAAAGTAAAGCTCTTTGAAGATGCCAGTGTCCTTTTGCATTGCCAAAGGTGCAGAGTGCAGAGTTGGAGCCAGAACCAGGAGAGAGGGGAGGAGAGAAGCAGGAAAGTTTCGTGACTGATGGTTGATTCAGAAAGCTACGGCCTGAGCCGGTTCCTGGGAAGAGAGCGTTGGTGCCCACCGACGACTAGGACAGGGGGAGCCAGAACTGGACATTCAAGGAACCAGAGCGAAGCCAACCTGGGATGAGGCCCCAGGTCCTAGGTCCAGAGGCCCAGGAGGCAGGCTGAGTTAGGTGACATGGGGAGCTTGGAATGAAGAACAGTCCGTGAAAATATTCTTGCATTTAAGATCGCAAAGCTAAGTTACGCTCCGTCTTCTGACACCCTCTTCTCCGTTCCACTGGAGAGAAGGCACGGGGTAGATGGAGCTTGTTCTGTGCCCTGCTTTCCTCTCCCCACTGCAACCCCTCACCCTGGCACAAACTCAAACTTGTTACGTTTTGGAGTTTTCTTCCCCTGCCCTTCTTCTCCAAGCTCTAAAGCTAGTGGACAGATCAGCAGACTGGTGGACACTCCTTTGCTTATCCACATCCACCCTGATTTCTTAAGCTCTTGCTCTCACTTTGGTTAAAAAGAAAAATTAGTAGGCGCTCAATAAATATTTATTCATAATTGCTTTCATTTGGGGATAACATTCTCCATCTCATCTCACTGCACTTAGAAGGATTTAAACATTGTAAGTTATTCTCCCTTTGGCTCCAGATTCTGCTTCCAGGCCCCTAGGACTCCCAATTCCCTACTCTTATTGCATCCTAAAGGCCACCCACCACGGCCTCCCAGAGTGACCTGGGCCAGCCAGCTAGGCCTCTTTGCTCTCAGTCTCCTCTGCTGTCCCACTTTGGGTCCACCCAGTTGGAGAGAGACTCCAGGCTGGAGAAAGCTCTAAGTTAGGCTCTGGGTTGACCTGTTTGACAGCCCCAGACATGCCCTTCGGGGCAGGGAAAAAGCTGTCACTAAGGTGTCTGTTGAAGCCCTAGAATGGGGAACTGCCCTGGGGGCTGGCTTCACCTCACAATGGGGTGAGTTGACCAGCGGCTCAGATTCCTATCCGATGCTCCACTCTCCTTTGGCTTCACAGCTCATGATGACCTGGTCCTGGGCCCAGTGAGGCCCACCCTTTTCTTATTTCCTCAGCTGGCCAGTCTCAGTCTCGCCTTGGCCTGCAGCAGTGGGGACGGGGAGAGCGATTTAACCTCTGCAAAACCTTGGGCAGATATGCTGAGAATTTCAGTGTCTCCGCTTTAGGGATGAGCGGTGGGGCCTGGGTCCCTACGTTCAATCTTGCCAGACTGCTAAGGCCAGTGTGTAGCTTTATGCATTCCCCAAGAGCTTTCTAGGATTTGTTTTTATATAATACTAGGAGTCATTTTCTATTATACTGTGGGGTGACTGGAATGAGTGAGTGACTGTACCTTGAAATGCTAACAAAGGGGCATTGCAGAAATTCTGTGCTATTGTTACTGTGAACTTTAGGGCAGAAGAGGGTTCTGTGGTTTTCTCCTCACTGACCCTGACAAAGAGCTTTGTTCTGGGAAGGTCTTTTTTCTGTCGCTGTGAGAACTTGGCCTGGGCTTGGGTACAGCAGCCAACCAAAAGTGGACTTTCTCTGTTGGAGATGGGGTGGCTCTGGGTGGTGACCAGAGTCAGGGTGGGCACTGAGAGGCCACCAGGTAGCACTGCCACACCACCAGCTGCAAAGAGAAATCTCAGGTAATCAGGGAACCCCATTTGTCAGGCCCAGGGTATCTGTTTCCTTCGAGCCCTCCAAGGCTGTCCTTCCTCTTTCCCTAACAAGTCCCACCCCTTCACATTCCTTTCCTTCCTTTGGGTCCTTCGTGTCTGCTGACCCCACACCCATATCCTGTCTGGGGCTACGTGTAAGAGGGGAAAAAAGAAAAGGGAAAAGAATTTTATCAGATATTTTCCGGAGGGGAGAGGACTCCACCCTTTGACTCTCTGCCACATGGCGACCAAGAAGGAGCAGCCTTGGGACCTCTGACTAATTCCGTGGTCCCCAGTTCTCCCCCTCGTAGGGCCAGCCCAGCTGGCATAGCCTTTGCAAATGCAAATCTTCGGCAACATTCCTGTTTGACTGATAAAACGAGCCTGGGCATCTTTTTCTTATCCCTTTGGCTCCACCTCCTGGGCCTGTTCATTCACTGGTTCTCATCTCCTTCCTTCTCTGAGTCTTTGTCTCCAAAAGCTCAGCGCAAGAAGTGCCAAAACTGCAACAGATAAACTCAGGCTCAGAGTCTTACAAAAACAAATCAAAAGGAGCCACAGATTCCACTTCTTACCATCTCACTGCCTGATTTCCTTTAGATCCTGGGCAGGAGGGCCTGGACTTACTTTCAGAGCTGGATGGTTACCCAGTTCCACCCTCAGGGTGCCTGGGCCTCCTTCTCCCACTGACTTTGCTGGATGTCACTAAATGGCCCCGAGTGTGGGGAACTGAAAATGTGAAGGTGTGGAAAAAGAATAAAACACACCCTCCAAAAGAAAATGCTTGGAGTCGCCAGGGCAGAATTTCCATATTTTTCTGGGCTTTGACTTCCCTAATGAGAACATTCTCTTCCTTCCTCAGCTAAGAAATAAAAACACAGTATCTACGATTTTTAGTCCCAAAGGCCCTAGACTTTGCTAAGGAGAAAGACGCATGCATCTTGAGAGAATGTGATACAAATGAATAGGGATGTATACCAGGGTGTACTTCCTAGGACCTACACTCTGGAGACCACTCCAGAAATGAATCACTTCCCTTTGGAATACAAAGGAAAAACCTCTGGCTTCATTGGGAAGTTTCCTCCTGGTTTAAGAGGAAAAAAACCCCAAAGAACCCACCACTGATACCTTCTTAGCAGAGCAGCATCTCTAGAAAATGACTTAATGAGTCTTTGGGTGAAAAAACCTAGACTCCTGGACAAACCTTTGATGTGCAGTGGCAGACAGGAGGCTGAATTGCTGAGCATGATAAAATAAAGTAGAACTTTGTATTTGATGGGCCCTAGAGACAAAAGGTTAAAGGACTCCAGAGGCCAGGAGAACATAGAGAGAGGAGGGGAGGTGCTGGGAGCAGTAGGGAACAGTAGTGAGTGGAAGGTGGAAAAGACCTGGCTGGGAAAATTCCTTATGGTGTGGCGCGGCTGTTTAGCATAGGAATGTCAAGCCTAGGATTTCAAGATTATGCCTTTGTCTCTTCTGGGCTGTGCTGTAATCTCCCTCCATGATCTCAAACCTTCAGTAAACATGCACTGGCCTTGTAACACTGTTAGTGGTGCTCTGGGGTGGGGTGGGGGGAATAAAGGAATGGGTGTTTGGCAAGCCCATGGTGCAGTAGTGTAGAACAAGAACTCCTGCAGCCTGAGGACAGAGAGGCACAGAGCTGTGAGACAGGAGTCGGTGGCAATTAGGAAAATGGAGAAAGAGGTGACTAGGAGAAACATAGGCCCCCAGGAAAAGCTCAAGATATTGGGGTCCCACAGGAAGTGGATGGCGGCCAAGACATACTATTTGAATATTAAAGGGGAGTCTCAGTACCCTGGGAACACTCAGGCCACAGACACTTTTTTATGCTCACACCTCAGCTTAGCCTCTGCAGTGTAGGAAGGCATCAGCCCAGTTCTTTGATCTAGTCCAACATGACCCAAACCCACCGAGACCCATAGCAGGGATGCTTCCTGAATGCTCCCAGGAAAGATGGGTGGCTCACTATCTCCCAGAGTAGTTCATTCTATTAAAAAAAAAAAGAAAAATCCCATGATTATTAGCTTTTTTTGTACTGCAGTGAAATTAGCCTTTATATAGCTTCTAATCATTAACTGCAATCCTATTCCTTAAACTCTCACAGAATTAATCTGATCTTTCTTCATGACAATCCTTAACAACCTTTCTCGTCTGCTCCACTAGATTATAAGCTCCTTGAGGACAGGGATTTATTTAAATTCTAGTGACACAAACACCTAGCAGTAGAAAGGTATTTTCTCTTAGCTTGTGCTCCGCACAATGCTGAGTTTGGTGGCGCTTCGGGAAAATAAGAATGAATGAATGAGTGAAATGAATCTTGAAGAAAGGTATTTATTCTCTCTCCCCAAATTCTTCCTTTCTATATCAAAAATCAGCAAATTTTTTCTGTAAAGGGCCAGACAGTAAATATTTTAGGCTCTGGAGTCCATATGTGGTCTCTGATGCATACTCTGTTTTGTTTTATTTTACAACACTTTAAACATGTAGAAGCCATTCTTAGCTCACTGGCCAAACAACACACAGCCCATGGGTTGGATTTGGTCCACCAGCTATACTTGCCAACCCTTGATCCAGATGAAATAGTACTAAGCCCTCAACCATATGACTTGGTCTCTAGAACTTTCCTAATTCTGGTTATCATCTCATGGGCACTCCCTTAATTAAATAAATTCCCTCTTAAAATATAGCATTGAATGACACGGTTCTACATAGAGGCGGTCAGTGTGAACACGGTTCTACATAGAGGTGGTCAGTGTGAACACTCCTGGTGCAGTTGCCATTCAACCCAAGTACTTATTGTGAACTCAGAGGATTGTGCTCAGTGCCCTGAGTAATACAGACAAGTATGAGAGATGGTTCCGACACTCAGGAAACCTATGATGTAACCAAGGTGACAAGACCTATACTCAGGAAACAGCATATATGATCTTGTGCCAGATAAGTCATGGAGATATGTGTCTTAAGGTCTCTGAGAAGCAGGAAAAAAGGGACCTGTCCTAAAGATAACCACTGTTTCTTGAGCATTTACCAGACAGGCAACTGCTTTACACCCCCATCTCCTTTATTCCTCCGAACAACGAGGAAGTAGGCACTATTTTTATCTCCATTTTACAGGTGAGGTGTAGAGAGGTGAAGAATCTTCCCAAGGCCATGCAGCTAGAACTCGGTAGAGGAGCCTTTCAACATGGTCCAATTACAGAGCCCGAGCTCTTTGTTTTGAGGCTCTCCTGTCTTCTCACCAACCATCCATGCAGGCTGTGGGCTCCCAGCGGCGGCCAGCTTGTTCCTTCTTCCTAGTACTGCATCTAAGATACCCAGGATCTCCTCCAAGAAACTCCTCTTGGGCCAGGTGCTAGAATTTGAAAGCATGGGCAGAACGGTGCTGACTGGCTAGGAGATAAGAAAACAGCACCAGCAAAAACTAAAACTCAGAGGGTCTGTGAAAAACAAGACCAAATATAGGGGGGAAAAACCTCTTAAAGTACAGGAATTTAGGTAGCAGAACTTTCTGGATCTCTGAGGATTTGTAAACCCCCTTTAAAGACTAAAAGAATCTTTAATTTACTAATTGTAGGTAGAAATCTTTTAAAAACATATTACATATGTTTCTGCTTTCTTAGTGTATCAGGAAAAAAAGGGCTTTCACCTTCAGACTCAGTTGTATCATGAAAATAATTCGGTTATGGTGCAGCTCAGTGGCATCATTAATGCCTCTGAAGGTGTATATTTTCATTTACTCCTACCATAAATGGTTCCAGACTAGTGTGGTTTTTGATACTCATGTCTGTTTTTCATTTATTACTGCTTATTCATTTTCAACTGTTGCTTCTCCTTATTGTTTGCTTCTCTTTCTAATTTTTAGCTTTAGCTAGGATATCAGATAAACAAGTTTGTTAGAATTGTGTGTAAAACAAGAATAATTGCCTCTGAAATAAGTACCTGTAAGTTAAATGCATGACTTTTACAACATGAATTTTGTGACATCTATTTGGCTTCTTGGAATCCTCATTTTGCCAACTTCCTGATACCTTGTCTCCTTTTGTCCCAAGTTCATGGGTTGAGATCAAGTAGGGTAGGTGGGGGCAAATAGGGTACTTAGGGAGATACAGTTAATAAAGATGGAGTGAGGAGTAAACAACAGAAGATAGCCTTTCATTCAAATTTAAATTGTAGGTATAATGCTCTGTTGGGTTGGGGGTAAGGGCTGTTCTTCCAGTCTAGAGTGGAATGGGGTGGAGGTTTCATCGCTTGTCTCTTGGCTGCTATGACTTCCATACAGAGTTGGGGATAAGAAGCTCAGATAAAGAAAGATCAGTATTGGATGGTTTAATGCCATGTGTGTGTGGGGGAATATAGGATAAGAACTGATTCTTATAAATGTCATTCCTCCAAGACCCATCTCTTCATGGGAGCACGAGAAAGGGAGCCCTAGAGACTTAAAACAAGAGACTCCAGTCCCTACTGACAGACTCTGTGCTGCAGTGTAGGTCAGGATTGGCCCCCAGCGTTCTGCCAAGGTGTCCCCTTGCCCTACACCAGCTCATATGTACCCCATTGCTCAGCCTTGCCTTTCTGCCTTCCCTTTTTGTCCTGTTTCTCTAGGGTCTCAGAGGCTTCCCCACTCACCCTGGGCTCAGGGACATAAATCTGAGATTGGGGTTCCCTTTCCATTTGCAGACAGATCCTGCAACCTGTTCCTCAGTTCCTGGCTGAGGGATGGGTGGGAGGGGGCAGCCGCAGACGGGAGCCTGACCCTAGTGGCTCAGTAGCTGGCCTGGGTCCAGGATTGCTTCAGTCATCTGGAACAGGCACGTCTGTCCTCAGAGCTAGCAGCAGGTCTCTCTTCACATCTGGAAAAGTTCAAAACTGTTTGTCTGGGTGAAGGAGGCCCTGGGGAGGGGGTTCAAAAGCATGACATCACCTCAGCCAGGCCCAGCTTTCTCTGGGGAGAGAAGAGGGCTGGGCCAGGTTGGGCCAGATGGGATTCCCAAGAATTGATGTATTGGTGGGAAGAAGAAAAAAGGGTGGGCAGGAAGAGTGATGTCAAGGGGGAGTTCCAGTGGTGACTTGGAATATGGTACCTTGAGAGGATGGTCCTTCAATTCAGTGTCCAAATGTTCCCACCACCTGCCCCCTGAACTGAACTCATAGCTTAGGGTCAGATTGCTGAGAGGGACTTATTTAAGGACAAAAGAAGACTGGATCTGCTTCCCCATCTATTTTATTTTGATAAATCCACTCCCCCCACCCCCGCTACTGCCCCCTATCCCAGCCAGACAGGAGCCCATACTTTTCTCTCCAAAATATGGAAGATGCATCCTGATCCTTGGCAGTTTGGACCCCCTGACCCTCTTGTTACTTCTACTCAAGAGTCAGCTAAACCTCAGTGGCCCCATTGCTCCTTGCCCTGCATGAATGATGGCCTTCCCTCTTGGCCAAAACCCTGGTGATCTAGGCTCCTATCTCTAAAACGGAGATAGCAATATCACTTGTTCCTCCTGCACACTTGCCCTATAATTTTGAGATGTGAGTTTTGTACTCACCATGAGTATCAACCTACCTGCAGCAGGCTGGGAAGAGAGGCAGATGAGGGAGAGTGAGACTTGCCACCACCTTTAGGGGAAACTTTTGGCCTCAGGTTCATTGCCTTGAAACTAATGCCTAACTTCCACCTTGATGCTGAGGAAAAGAAGAGGTGTCATTTTGCACTGCTATTTACCCAGAAACAGTCCTAGGTTTCAATCAGTAAAGTTAGAGACAAGCTTTAGGGTGGCCTGGGACCCTCAGGTGCCTTTCCTTGAGGATGCTACTGCCGGGTATGAGCTCTGAATACCAAGTCTACCCCTAGTATTTACAGGGCTCAAGCTAAGAATACAATGGAGGCCCACATATTATATGTTTAAATACTTCAAAGTTATAAATCAGGCCAACCATATGGTAAATAAAATATCGTCTATCCTCTTACCTTGAAAAACTTACCTTCATGGCTACCTGGAAGGCCAGATTTGAATTTAGGACTCTCAGAGCCTTGGAGTTCAATGCCACAATGTGGCTTAGCAGGAAGAGGTGGTCCTCGGCCCTTGCCTACCCTCTTGTCTTCTTCTTACTCATGGCTCTGGTCCATACTGTAAGGGATCTTGCATGCAGGCAAGGGACACCCCACCTACAAGGTGGGGTTAGATCTTAAGCTCTAACCCTTCTCCCTGCAAACAGCCACCCATTGGCCACCCTTGGGCCTTGGAGGCACACACCCTGGTGCTGCAGTTCACCCTTGGAAGGAGGGACTGGGAGAAGAGGCCCATGCAGGTCCTCAAGTGAGCAAAGAGCCATTTGGGCAAGAAGTTCTAGGACTTCTGGTCCCAACACATGATCTAGAAGAGAGGGTACACCTCTGTTGGCCCCATGGACTCCTCGTAGCTTGGGGACGGGGAGGGCAGGAAGAGGAACAGAGTGTAGGCTCTAAAGTGCAGGGTCCAGACAGGTAGCTTCTCCTTTCTGGGTCTAAGGATGGCACTGCTGGGTACCACAGGAAATATGGAAGGGTAAGAACCTGCAGGAAATTTTTCCGAGAATAACTAGTTCCAGGAACGTTATACTATAGCAATTTAACATTTGTTATCTCATTGATGTTCCCAATAATCCCTCACTTTAAAAATTAGTAAACTGAGACACACACACATTAAATTACAGAGTTATTGACAGAGCCAGGACTAAGCTCTCTGTTCCCAGGACATTTGTTGAGAAACCAAGCCTTATGCTCTCTAGTCCATCAGCTACATTCCTATAGGTCGGAGCTTCCCGAAAGAAATCTTGGGGTTGCTAGCTGCGGTTCCTCAATAAAAGGAAAGAATGAAAGGATTTGGGGAATGGGGGAGTCTAGGGAGGATAGAAGATTTTTAAAGGATTACATAGAGATGGTGTCAATCTAGTGATTATTCCAAGAGTTAATACATTGGCTGAAGAGAAGGATACATTAAAAAGGAAATAGAGGCACATCTTTCCCCACATTTTAGATCTTGGCAATACTTATTCAGGTGTAATTTGAAATTTTAATATTTTACTTAGCATGTTATGAGCACTGCCTCATATTCTCATGCTGCTGTAGTTTTTGCATTTTTCTATTTGCAATGATTATGGTATGTTAAGTGCATATAACATCTATCCTATTGTAATTCATTTAGTTGCTTGCAACTTTTCCCTCCTATAAATAATACTATACTAGATGTTTGGTGCATGCAAACTTTTCCTCCTCTCTTTCCTTAAGAAAAATCTAGTGAGAAATTAGTCACATGTCCAGGAGGATGTCCTTGTTCTGCTCTGTTGTCAGGGGTGGCAGGGGATGCTCTAGATGGATTCTACCTAAAGTCAAGAGATTGAATCAGGTGATGCCACGAGGCTCCAGGATGATTTGAGTTCTGATATTTCTTCTTTGTTTCTCTATAGCCTCTGGGTTCACAAATACAGAGAACTTGACTACTACTGCCACAAAGACATCTACCCCAGGAATATCTTCAACTGTCCCTACAACTATACCCAACCAGGAAAGCACAATATCAAGTACTTTTGGAAACATCAGCCTCTACGTTGTCTCTCAGGACAGCAATGGGAACACAGCAGCCATCTCAGGTAAAGAGTGTTTGTCTCGGGCCCCAGAAGGATGCTGCTGGCACTAGCGTAAAGCATTAGTATATTTGCAAATACCCCCACCCTCTATTTCCCCCCACAGATGGAAACATACAAGCCCCTTTTAATAGTGGCTTGAGTATCGTGCTTAGGGTACCCTGAAGTAAGCGCTAGACAGTTCTTCCTGTAGTGACAGCTTTCTCAAGTCAACGCCTTGGCAGCTGATCCTGATTTGTAATGCTCCTTGCACTCTTTGAGTTCAGCTTAGTGATAAAATAAGGATCTGATGAGGACTCTGTAGAGATCTCTGATCTCTTCTAAGTGAACAGACTGTGTACAGGTTCAAATTGGGGGTCTTTGACATCTCTAGGGTGGACCAGTTTCCGGTTCAGTTTCAGAGTGCTGAGGGCATCTCTAATACATTCTATGATTATAGCTATGGTTCCAACAGCTGGCTGGAAATGAGTTGGTAAGGGTTAAGACATGAAGTAACTCTTAACTTCCCAAATTCCCTTTTCTGGGTTGAAGTCCGTGCCTATGTCAATGAACTGAGATGTGTTTGTGTGTGTGTGTGTGTTTATGCCAATGCGCATATATTCACACTTCTGTTTTGGTCAATTCCAGAGCCTACAGTCAATTTCACATCTACCTCTGGGATCACCCCAGTCCCTGGAACCATGAACTCTTCTGTCCAGTCACAGACCTCTTTAGCCACCACAGTGTCTTCTACCCCCATCAACTTTACAACTTCAGAGATGACCTTGCAGCCCAGCATGTTACCTGGAAATATTTCAGATTCCCCATACAATAGTACCAGCCCTGTGACATCTCCCACTAACCCCTATACATCATTTTCTCCTATCCCAAGTACCATCAAGGTGGGTGAATCAGGCCAAAAATGACAGATTGCCCCCTCACTTCATATGTATGCAAGCTCTCTCTTCCCCTTAACCTCTGCTTATCCCAACCAATGAATTTGGGTCATATAGGACTTAGCGTGAAAAAAGTGCAGCATAAATATTGCTGGAAGGGATAGAACAGGGAGAAGAGGGGTAGAGTTGGGTAGCAAGGCTGATCTGTGCCGTGGGTACTATATTTCTAGGAAGTAGAGAGCAAAGAGGATTCTCAGAAATCCATCCAATTCTCTGTGGTTCTTTCCAGTACCTCTTGGTCTAATCTTTGACTAGGGTACCACTCGCCTTTGGGCATATTTGGAAACCATCTTCTACTTGATGGCGCTGCTTTTCCCAAAATGTTTAGGGCAAATACCATTTCCTCTATGCAAGAGGGTTTGGTGGTATGCCAGGAGTAGAGAGGCAGTGAGGAACTAGGCAGACCAGGGATGTTGAGCTCAATCTGCCTTTCTCAGCCTTGGGGCCTGTGGCTATCAACAGCTTTCAGCAGGCAGAGGAGAAAAAGTG
>NW_006780757.1:136163-137052 GCF_000442215.2 Lipotes vexillifer | reverse complement strand
CAGCAGGAAGAGTAGAAAATGTGAGCGCATGGAGCCTGGGGGCAGGCATGGGGGACCTGCCTGGTCTCTGTTTTTAAAGGAGCCAGAATAGAAATCTGGAGAGTCCTAAGGGATCAGGAGGAAAATGAGTGTCACCAGGATCTGCCTGGCCACCTCATTATCTGTTTCCCTGCAAGTGTGTAATTCACTGGAGGGAAAACAGCTCAAAGGGGAAAAGATCCTCCCCTCTTCCATTTCTGCACCATCCAAGCTAATGTTTACCAAGGTCACAAATAGCTACTTGCCTGCAAGCCCAGGCTAGTAACAAAAGTTTTGATTATCTGATGGGTTAGGGAGTGAGGTAAAAGAAGAATATGACATAAATTCCTAGTCTCCTAACAAAATGTTTAAATTTCCTTTCTTTAAAGCCTCTTTAAAGAGTATCTCACAGAAATCAAACCAGAAAAGAGGTGGGGAAGAAATGAGGGGCAAAGATGCTGGCTTATTTACTTTTTTTTTTTTTTTTAATACAGGGAGAAATAAAATGTTCCAGAGTCAAAGAAGTGAAATTGACCCAAGGTATCTGCCTGGAGCTAAATGAGACCTCCAGCTGTGTAAGTCAAAGCCCCCACCTCCATCCCCAACTCCTTACCAGTCCCTCTCTTCCCAAAATTCCTTCTGAATGTCCTGAAGGCAAGTCTTGGACTGACTGACTTGGGAGAGGGTGGGGGGAGTTTAACATGGACATGCTACTTTGAATACTGAGCTTTGGATTTAAGGAGTGAGAGGCCCCATCTGGTGGACAAAGAAGGCAAAGACAATTTTATTTAAATTTACTTTTTTCCCTCCTCTATTGTACATTTTATATATATATATATATATATATATATATATATATATATATATATAT
>NW_006780757.1:125977-135621 GCF_000442215.2 Lipotes vexillifer | reverse complement strand
TATATATATATATATATATATATATATATATATATATATATATATATTCAGATTTAAGTTTGCTTTTATGTTAAGAAATTCTTCATGAAATATAAACCAGTCCCTAAAATATCAATTTATTTATTATTATTTTCATATAACTCTTTAATATACAAAGAATTTTTTTGCTGTAAATGCTGCATTCTCCATATAACCATTTCCCCTAGAATTATTTATTGCATGATCCTCTCCTTTATTGATTGGAATGCTTCCTTTAGTGTGTATTAAGTTTTTATATGTCCTAGGGCGTGTTCTTCAGAGAGATTTTATTTGTTTAGTTTATCTTTCTTTTTTGGCCTGTTTTAAATTTTTTAATTATTATACTTTTATATTATGGCACTTTTAATATCCAGCCAAGCAGGTCTTTGCTTATTACACTATAAAAATGAAAGGCATTTTTCATCTATTCTTTTAGAAAAACTATAGAAACACCTATTCAAGATTCAAAAAAAACACAAAACCATTAAAATTTTAATTGGAACTGCTCTAAAATCCCTCTATTTTTTTCTGGTTTTCTTTGGTATTGTTCAGTATCTTCTTTTTTTAGTTTTTAAAATGTGTTTTCCTTAGGTTTTCTGGATTTCTTAAGGTTTATTTATAATATAGATTTTTCCATGATACATTCCAATTGATTTTTCTGGTATATTGGAAAGTTCGTTGAGTTTTTAATATTTATCTTGGGTCTAGTCATTTTCTTTAACTTGTTTATTAATTCCAGGAGCTTTTTAGCTGATTATTTTTCATTTTTAACATAAGCTATTGTGTTATTTCTCATAATGTGTTGCTTTTCTCCTTTTTAGTAGTTATGCCTCTTCTTTCAGTTTCATGTCTTATTGCATTGGTAAACTGTACAGCATGGTGTTAATTTTTAATGATGATAGCAGACCTCCTTGCTTTGTTTCAGTAAATCCAATTTCCTGACAGTAACAATTTCCTGGATGAAGGATAAGATGACAGGAAGAGTGGTATTTACTCATAGAGAAAAAAAAACGTTTTCTTACAAGGTGGGAATCCATTTAAGGGAACCATATATATGATGTGTGACATGCATAGATTGGAAAGAGCCTGAGCAAATACTGTAGTCTGTAGAGGGCATTAAGTTACTTATTTTGTCCACTCTGACTATTGGTATCTTATTCATGGTTATCAGTTGGGTCATTGTGACTCACAGGTCTTTTAAAATAATACCTAAGAAAATTATTTAACTTACAATTTTAAAAAAACAACACAAATTTTGAAGACATAGGTTCACACAATGGAATAACTAAGTGCAATCTGCAAAATAGTTAAGCGTGAATATACAACGTACAAGTAACATTCTGTGTGTTTCTGACGCTGATTTTCAACTCTAGTCATTTAAAAAAACTTTTTTGCCCAACACTTTGATAATTATAGCCAAGAAAAATGACCATCTTCTCTCTCTCTTTTTGTATCATCTTGGTTGAGCACTTATTTTCTTGTGCATCACAGTGGGCTGTGCCAGAATGCTAATTCTTTGTACAAACGATTTAGAGCTAACTGCAGAGGATTCATTCTAAATGTCTGTCCACTGCTCTTCAAAGTTCACATTTAACGAGGGTCATTGTACAAGACAAGTGCCAGAAACTTACTGCTACTCCAGAAATTACTCCTCTTTCTGTGCTGCAGTGTCTTTCTCTCTGAGGTCTTTACTGTCTACTTTATTCTGTGCCACAGCTAAGGTCTGCACTCTACTCAATTTGGAGAGGATCTGCAAGTAGGGACGTGAAAAGATAGCAACTCCTCCAATATCCTAAAGAAGGCTTCTGCACTGCCCGTGATGAATCAACTCTATGGCAGCGCCTGTGTAGTGCTATTGTTTTCCTTTTCCTTCCACCACCGTCGATACCCCTGTCTTCCTGAGGGTTCCTCTTCCCCAGCCCCCAAGCAGCATTGCCTCCCAAGGTAATTTTCTTCAGTCAGCAATCCTTGTTCCAGAATTTTGGGCCACAGCTCCTGATTGTGTCCCAGATTCCTTTTCCTTGAGTCCTACTGCATGCTTGTCTGATAATCAATCTGTTCCAAAGTGGTGTAGTGTCTCCTAATTTTCCTTAGGTTGCATTTGTACCTTTGGTGTCAGAGAGCCCTACCACACCGGTTCTAATCGAGGGAAACTCAGGCCTAATGAGAAGCATGAAAGACATGGGTTCCTCTAACATCACATCCTTGAGTACTTATGTAATGTTCTTATGCTCTTCCATCTAGTATATTCCCATAACAGAAGTATGCATGCATTGTTCTCAGCTATCCAGACACTCATTTTGCAGTGGTACAAAGTGAGTATCCTACCTGTTAGCTCTTGCTATGGGGATTATTTAGGCCTGTCTTCTGTACATGCATTCTGTAGACATTTCTATCCCAACTACTCTCCTTTTGCTCCTCATACTTCACCTCTAGGCAGAAATCACCTATTTCAGCCAGAGGGAGGGAAGGCAATCCCATACTCCTGTCAAGCACCTGTTACCACATCTCAGAATCTTCATTAGCAGAACGCACCACCCTATGTCTGACTTGCATTCTCTCCACTGCAATATCAGGTTAATTTAGTTTTTGTGGTTGTGGCTTCCCACATAATTTCCAAAACGTGAGATTACTTTATTCTCTTATGCTATAGCTATTGGTCCAGGGGAATCTACCAAGGAATCATTTTAATGGTGATAAAATACACATAATATAAAAATTTACCATTTTAAGTGTACAGTTCAGTAGTGTTAAGTACATTCACATTGTTGTACAATCAATCTTCAGAACTCTTTTCATCTTCCAGAACTGAAACTCTCCACCCATTAAACAGCTCCCCATTCCCCCCCTGCTCCCAGCCCCTGGAAACCATGATTCTACTTTCTGTCTCTATGAATTTGACTACTCTAGGTACCTCATATGAGTAAAATCATACAGTATTTATCTTTTTGTGACTGCCTTATATCACTTAGCCTAATGTCCTCAAGGTTCATCCATGTTGTAGCATGTGTCAGAATTTTCTTCTTTTTTAAGGCTGAGTAATATTCCATTGTATGTTCATACCCCATTTTGTTTATCCATTCATTCACCTGTGGACACCTGGGTTGCTTCCACCTTTTGGCTATTGTTAATAATGCTGCTATGAACATGTCTGTTCAAATATCTCTTCAATACTCTTATTTCATTTCTTTTGGGTATATACCCAGAAATGGAATTGCTGAATTATATGGTAGCTCTATTTTTAAAATTTTGAAGAATCGCCATACCGTTTTCCACAATAGCTACACCATTTTATATTCCCAGCAACAGGGCACAAGAGTTCCAGTTTCTCCACATGCTCACCAATATTTGTTATTTTCTGCTTTTGTGATAGTAGCCATCTTAATGGGTATGACGTGTGTTTGATTGGCATTTCCTAGCGATTAATGATGTTGAGCATCCTTTCATGTGCTCACTAACCATTTGTATATCTTCTTTGGAGAAATCTCTATTCAAGTCCTTTGCCCTCCAGTTTGTTTTTCAGAACTACCTTTCTTCAGAAACACATATGTTTATATGCAGAAGTTGTATTTTCTCCGCTAGCTCACATCACCCTTGTTCTGTCACGTTTACTTCATTGGAGGCAGGTTGCCTCCGGCCTCCAGATAATAGCCCCAGCCCTCGCCTTCCTTGCCTTCTGCCCCAACACTAAAGGTCAGTTTCCATGCAGAAAAAATAACTTACAGACGGAGGACTGATGAAGACAGTGTGTCTTCTGGAAAGAGCCTGAGATCTGGGACAGCCTAACTTTTGGTCAGCTGCCCACTTGTGTGACTTGTAACAGGTCCTTTAATTACTCCAGTCTCTATATGAAAATCGGCGTTTTAGCTGCATTGTCAAACTCACACCACAGGGACAGAGAGAGGTGATTTAGCCTAGAATCTTAACATTGGGAAATATCTTAACGTTCATTTAGAAAAATACCTGTCCCTCTCTCTCCCAACTCCCATACTTAATGTGCTTCTTTAACATGTTAAGAGTCTTTGCAAAGTTTGAGAATGCTACTCTAGAAAGGTTAGGTGGTTTTATTATGATTATTATTTTTACAAAGTAACATGTGCAAGCAGATGTAGTTAGAGGTCCACCAATCTGATTCTCATGAGCAAAATGGTGAGGCTGTGGCTTCTTCCTGCCTACTCTCCCATGATGCCTGCCCACAGCCTCCCTTGGGGGAGGATGTTTATTTCAAGCATCCGGAGGAGCATTGTGCTTTGTTCAGGATCCACCTGCTCCTCTCCAGGCCCAAACACAATTCACTGATGCTGTTGGATTGCAGAGTGGGAGGGAGGCTGGCCACTCAATTCCCTTGAATTGAGTCCAAGAAACTAAACAAGGGGTGGAGGGACCCTGTGTAGAAGCCAAACCACTTGGGATGTTAAGACGAACAACAATTCACTGAGTTCTTGTTTGTTTGGTGTTATGCTTCGTGCAGTCTGAGTTCAAAATTATGTAATGTACACTCACTCCGCCCACTAAGAAGTCTTATAGTCTAGTCACAGAGAAATGACAGTAGCAGTAAGGCAGAATGTGATTAAACATCGAAGTGTGGACAATATAGTCTATGAGGTATTGCTATTATTAATAGTAATAGTAACAGCTGCTATTTATCCAGTGCCAATTTGGTTCCAAGCGCCTTGCCAGGCACTCTTCATACAGCAGCTCTTCAGTCACCAGCCCTACTGAGTCTTCAGCTGAGGAGCCTGACACTCAGATGAGTTGCATGACTTGCAAAGAATCTAGTTAATAGCAGAACAGGGGCTGATACCCAGTCTAAGGGAAGATAGGACTGGCTTCCCTGAGGAGGTGAGTTGGAATTGAGTCTTGAAGGATGGGAATCCAAGGGGGAAAGCCATGTTCTTCACTGCAACCAGGGCTGTGAAGGTCTCAGGCTCACACACTCCTGGGCTTCCTCGTGGTGCTACCCCCACTCCCAAGGCCCTTCGCTGCCAGCTTCTCCTGCATACATGCTACCCATTCTTCAAGGCCTATTTCAGGATGTTTCTGATAACCCCAAACCAGATGTATGCTCACCCTCCTTTGAATGTCCATAGCAGTTGTCTGTGCCTTTCTTAGGGTTCTTGCCATGTAACTAGCTCTGTTAACTCTTAGTCTCTTTGTGCCTCAGTTTCCTCACCTATAAAATGGGGAGAATAATAGTATCCATCTCGTAGGGTTGTGTGAGGCCTAAATGAGTCACCATGCATAAAGCACTTAAAATAGGGCCTGAGACATAGGAAGCATCGTTTATCCTCATGGCCATGCATATACAGTGAGAGCTCTGATCATGTGGAATTCATTGCCACACCTGTCCCCCCCGCCCCCCCGCCCCCATACCTGACACACGTGCAGAGGGTTTCACACAGTGTCTCATATTCGGGTCGTGATCACTGTCAGAACAGCTGAATCTGGTTGAGGAATAGCTTCCTAGGACTCAGCAGGCTGAGGAGGTGCCCCCTTGTTCGGCTTGTTTAGATTATGCAGGAGCCCTGTCCCTCTGCCTCTCTCAGGAACAAGACGCATTTCAACCAGAGACACTTCAGAAGCCCGGAATCATCCAGGCAGGAGTTTCCCTCCACCTCATCCAGAAAGCGTGGTGCTGGGGAGGGTGAGGTGCTCATGGAGAGGCAAGGCAAGGCTCTCCAAAGGGACACGAGCCCAGAGAGGAGGAAGACTGCTGATCATATCAAATGTGGAGCCCAGACTCCCCACAGCAAATGCTGTTGTGAAGAGCCTCTATCCAAGGACTTCCTTGGACACCTGCATCGTCTATCCTTTTCCTGAGGGGGAAGCAGCCGTGGCCTGAGAATTCATTTCTCTGTAACCTTGGCTCTTGGGGACCTTCTGAGGCTACTGTTGGAGTCTTCTCTCTGTGATCTGGAGGTTAGGTAGCCCTGCTCTCTGGCCTCCCCAAAGCCTCGAATTCCAGCTGGCAGGAGAAAGCTGGACGTGAGGCCAATCTTTTTTTTTTTTTTTTTTTTTTGGTACGCGGGCCTCTCTCTGCTGTGGCCTCTCCCATTGCGGAGCACAGGCTCCGGACGCGCAGGCTCAGCGGCCATGGCTCACGGGCGCAGCCGCTCCGCGGCATGTGGGACCCTCCCGGACCGGGGCACGAACCCGTGTCACCTGCGTCGGCAGGCGGACTCTCAACCACTGCGCCACCAGGGAAGCCCCGTGAGGCCAATCTTGACCTTGTCTTGTGCAGGAGCAAAGGAGCCTGGGTTTTCCTGCCTTCGGTACGCGGGCCTCTCACTGCTGTGGCCTCTCCCATTGCGGAGCACAGGCTCCGGACGCGCAGGCTCAGCGGCCATGGCTCACGGGCGCAGCCGCTCCGCGGCATGTGGGACCCTCCCGGACCGGGGCACGAACCCGTGTCACCTGCGTCGGCAGGCGGACTCTCAACCACTGCGCCACCAGGGAAGCCCCGTGAGGCCAATCTTGACCTTGTCTTGTGCAGGAGCAAAGGAGCCTGGGTTTTCCTGCCTCGGGCCATAGCAGTAGGAAAATACCCAGGCTGCTTTCCAAGCTGGGAGGGCCCTCTGGCCTTGCCCTGAGGAACAGTCCTGCTCCACAAACAGGAAGCTTTCTTCTCCACGGAGGCTCAGTTCTGATGCCCCTCACACGCCCCAGCAGTTTTCCCCTAACAGGAAAGCTGTCAGAGCCGTTCAGGCATTTCCTCCCCTGCCATCTGCCATCTGGACAGAGGAGAAAGTCTTGGTTTTGATTCCTTTTCTGTGCAGGGGAGGCCACTCCCTTTGGAGGCTATTGAAATAAATCCTGGAGGTCTGAGCACAGGGTGCTGGAGGGGCACAGTCAGTGATTCCAATTCATCCCTTTTCTGGGACTCAACTGTTGAAGAATAATCAAGAGTTTGTCTTCAGAGTCCGAGTGCCTGAGTCCTATGTCAGCAACCTGGAGCAATCTGTCGCCCTCATGTAAAACTGGGTTCCATGTTTCTAATGGGAAGGGGGAATGAAGACTAGACAAGAACGCCACTGGAGTTTGAGCCGTGCTCTTTGTGAGACCCCTTGGAGAGTAAGAGGGAAGGGACTGAGGATCCTGTTGCGTCTATGGTCATAAATTTGTTCTCTATTCCTCACCTGCCTTAGCTTTTCCTTCAATATTTGGGGATTTTCTCTTCATTAGTATTGCATTATTAATATTTTCCGTTATTGGTAATTTCTTTTGAATTTAATTTGAATACTATATGTTTACATGGGCAATCCTTCAGTCAGATGATGTTTCCTAAATTCATTCTCTGACTTCTTACAGTGCCACCTAAGACCACCTTTTGGTCCTGGAAGATTTTGGAGTTTTTATCTTATTGTGTTTTTGCACATAAGAAGTTTGCAAGATTTTTTTCTTCAGTTGGAATTTTAGAAAAAAAAGGATTCTTCTTGTTTTGAGGGTAGCAGTGTGATTAGAATTATTGCCTGAGACTCTGGATGCAGTTCAGAGTATACTAGTAACCTCCTCTCCTCACCATTTTTCTCTGTCATCCCAGGAGGAGTTTAAGAAGGACAATGGAGAGGAACTGACCCGAGTCCTGTGTGGGAAGCAGCAGGGTGAGGCCAGGGCCGGGGTGTGCTCCTTGCTCCTGGCCCAGTCTGAGGTGAGGCCTCACTGCCTGCTGCTGGTCTTGGCCAACAGAACAGGTAAGGGGCACACTGAAGTCTAGGGAGGCAGAGGGGCTGAAGTTAGAGGATCCTGGGTAGAAATCAGGCCTCTTCACTCTGGCCTCCCCAAAGCCTCGAATTCCAGCTGGCAGGAGAAAGCTGGACGTGAGGCCAATCTTTTTTTTTTTTTTTTTTTTTCGGTACGCGGGCCTCTCACTGCTGTGGCCTCTCCCATTGCGGAGCACAGGCTCCGGACGCGCAGGCTCAGCGGCCATGGCTCACGGGCGCAGCCGCTCCGCGGCATGTGGGACCCTCCCGGACCGGGGCACGAAACCGTGTCACTCAGAGAGCACAGATGCTAGGGAGCAGGGCTATGCTGACTTTGGGAAAGACCCTCCTGAGACGGACGCTCACCATCAGAGCATCTTCTAGAATAGTACAGGGTGAGCTGTTCCACCTTCTAGATCCAGCAACCTCTGTTTCTAATTCTAGAACTTTCCAGCAAGCTCCAACTTCTGAAAAAGCACCAGTCTGACCTGAAAGAGGTAAGCTCTGTGAGATGAGGGGTCTCAGGGGAATTCACTGGAGCAGGGGAGAAAGTAATTATATTCTCCAGACCTGCCCTTCCTACCTCTCCACCCTTCTCCAATAGTCCTTTCCCTTCTATGTTTGAAACAAAATGTTACAGTGCAGCTTAATTAAGAGATTCCAGTCTTAAGTCCTGTTTAGAAAATCCCTGAGGTCCATGTCTTCTTGGGTTTATTCACTGTTGAGTCACACACAGGGTCTAGCATGGTCTGGGCTCCTTGTCTAAAACCCACGTTCCACAAATGACAGGCTCTCTTTTTTGTCTCTTCTCTTCAAGCTGGGCATCCAAGGCTTCACTGAACAAGATGTCGGGAGCCACCAGAGCTATTCCCGAAAGACCTTGATTGCACTGGTCACCTCGGGGATCTTGCTAGCTGTCTTGGGCACCACGGGCTATTTCCTGATGAACCGCCGCAGTTGGAGCCCCACAGGAGAAAGGCTGGTCAGTTCTAGGGTCCAGGGCAAAGAAAATGGGAAGCTAGGTCTCCTGGGGAGGTCCATGAATGCCATGGAGGGGGAGGAGGAATACCAGAAAAGGCACTTCTGTGCCCTCACAAGGGAATATGCGTGTATGCACATTACTGTATCCATGGACAAGTCAAAACAATATATAGCAGATTGGGAAGGGGGCACTAACTGGGGCCCTAGTCCCTGTGGTAGCAGATGGTTCTGTCATCTATTCATCTGTCAGCAGATGGTTTATCTGTCAGCAGATGGTTCTGTCATCTATTTATTATTTTGCCTGGAATAGTTTAGCTGGGTACAAACCAGAACAGGCTGCCAAATCAGCCACTTATTTGCAAGCGTGTTAAAAGCCCATGGGCACCAAGTGGCTCACAAGGGGACACATGGAAGGAAAATCTACTCTTGACGTGTTCCAGATGAGAGAGGACAAGGCCAGGGTTTGACTTTTGGCCTCTGGCCCTTTACCTCCTCTGGGGAGGTTATTGCACCCTGGGGACTGCCTAGTTTCTGGCGGGAGCTGGCTCTTGAACTGCCGTGGCACGGTGTGGTGCCTCTCCTCTGTCCTTTCTCCTCTAGGAGCTGGAACCCTGATCGCTCTTCAGGAAGAAAGGAGTCTGCACATGCAGCTGCAACCTCCATCTTCCCCTCCCACTCCCTTCCTCTTCCTCCCACCCCCTTCCTGCTGCCCTGCTTACGAGATAATGCTCCTTTATTTATACACCATCTAGGGCGAAGACCCTTATTACACGGAGAACGGTGGAGGCCAGGGCTATAGCTCAGGCCCTGGGGCCTCCCCTGAGGCTCAGGGAAAGGCCAGTGTGAATCAAGGGGCTCAGGAGAACGGCACCGGCCAGGCCACCTCCAGAAATGGCCATTCAGCGAGACAACACGTGGTGGCTGATACAGAACTGTGACGGGGGG
>NW_006780757.1:118351-125936 GCF_000442215.2 Lipotes vexillifer | reverse complement strand
GGGGCGAGTGGGTGGGGCGAGACTGGGCAAAGTCTGGGGAAGGAGCCCCTCCCTGCACCTGAGCACGTGCCGTCTCCCTGCTGGAGGAGCCTCCCTTACCCTCCACCCTTTCCCACTGCACACCCACTTCGGAGGCCATTCCTGGGACCCTGCCCTCTTCCAGGCCAAGGGGTTCTCACCACCTTGGGGAGAGACAGGTAGCTCCTGCCCTTTCCACATTCAGCTCCCTGCACCCAGCCTCTGGGCTGCTCTGCGTAAAGGTGTGATAGGGAAGGCCAAGGTTCAGAGAATCTCCTTGGGGGGGGTTGATGGGCTTGCAGCTTCCACACAGGGACCCCTTCCCTCCCCTTCCTCTCTGCCTCATTATAGGAACTCCCAGGGGAAAGCACAGCCTTTTCTGGGTTGTAATTTCCTCCCAGGAGACTTTGCCTGTTACTCTTTCTTCTTTATATTTTCTTTCTCTACTTTAGGGAAACCAAAGCAACCCCTTTCACCCGCTCCTTTGCAATGATATAGCCAGAAAATCATGTTGTCTTAAACCATCTCCCTCATTCCCCCTCTAAGGCACTGTGGATTCCGTCACCAGCTCCCCTCTTGCTCTCCAAGTTCCCTGAGCTCCACAGGCCCCCCGCCAACGTTTTAGAACAATGTCCTGTGTCTGTGTGTTTGGGGTACATGCACACACATGTTCACAAATGAGCACACACATGGACACAGATGGGTGAGGGCACCAAGCTTGGCCCTCATCTCTGCGGGGCCGCACAGAGCTTCTGCTTGGGCTGCTGCTTCTCCCTGTGGCTCAGCGTGGACAGGACCGTGGGACCAGATCTCTGAGCTGTGTCTCTTGACCTGTGTGCTTCTGAGGAAGACTCTTGCACTGAGGCTAGGTTCTGACCTTAACCTCTGTCTCAACGGCTTCCTCCCTCCTCTCCCTGACTCCTGGGTTGAGCTGTGGCCTCAGCCTCCCAGCAGACTCCTTTCTGTCTCTGCCTTCCCAACCCTTAATCCTTTTACTGCTCTGCAACCCATGTGGTCAGGGACCCAGCATGTCTCCAGAGGACCCTCACCACAAGCCACCTTTTCCGTGAGTGACCCAGGTCCTGTTTTTGTTTCTGTTTTATTCCAGAGGGGTGAAAAGGGATCCTGGTTTCAATGACGGTTGGAAATAGAACTTTCCAGAGATAGGAAGATGGGGTGGATTTTTTTTTTTCCTGAATAAAAAATGGTGTGTGTAAATACTGTAATTAAAGTGATACTGAAACATATCTGTTCTGTGCTTCTGTCCCAGCCGGGTGTGCCTGAAGACCAGAGCAGCAGTTTCCCCATGAGACCTGGCCAGACTACGCAGGGACCCGGTAGGGAGGGGCTAGCCAGGGAAGAAGTGGGACCAGCTCAGGGGACACAGGTACCAACCAGGATGCTGCTTTTTGTCTAAGCCTACTAACTACTCCCCTCTCTGGGGGGAGACAGGGATGCCCTCGGGGAAGTTGATGTTTCTAGTCGCAGAAAGAAAAGCAGGCAGAATGCAGCGGGGGTCTTCAGATTGGAGGGTGCTGAGGACTTAGGAGCTGTACCCTTCATGAACAGCTTTCTGAAATAGAGGCACATTTTGGTCACCATATGCAAAAGATGCCAAACAAAGAGAAGGAGCCAGGGCGTGTGCACCCTCTGTTATAGTCACACCATCCCCATCCCCAGCTGGGGGCAGAACAGTGGAGAGTATGGGAACTTCTGTCTAGAGATCTGGCCGCCAACTCCTGGAGGGGATGCTTTCCACCTCTGCCTTAAGACAGCAGCCTAACTGCAAAACCATCTGTAAGCCCCCCTACCCCCAGAGCCCAGGCACCCCACCCCCAGCCCCTACCATAGGAAGTGGGGGAGGGAGAGCTGTTGGACAATCAGAAGCTTCAGGAAACGCTCCTAAGTGCGTCAACAGTGGTGGCAGCAGTCGGGGCCAAACAAAGGATCCTTCGGATTCTTATCTGGCCAAAGCCAGACCTTTTCCCTCAGCAGCCCTACCCCCATTTCCCCCTTTCTTTTCTCCAACTGCTCTAACCAGAGGTTCCTCCCCAGGACTCAGGGGAGGCAAAGGGAGGAAACCTTGAGGTTTCCCTAGAAGGTGGTGGCTGGGGGTTGGTCAAAGGGAAGATGGTAATCAGAAAGAGAAGTCAGGTGGGCCTCTGGTCACACATCCGGCCGAGAGAGGGCCGGAAGGAGAGTCTGCCCAGGTCAGGCTGGTGGTACAGGGTTCAGACTCCCAGGAAACGAGGGCGGAGGAGAAAAGGCAGCTGGGTCTTTGAAACGCCTTCAGCCTCAGGCCCAGCAAACCTGTAATAGTATATTGCCCTGGGTTTTTCAGAGTGTGTAGGCTCTGGGAGGAAGGGGTGTGTGTGTGTGTGTGTGTGTGTGGGTGTGTGTGTGTGTGTGTGTGTGTGTGTGTGTGTGTGTGTGTCTTTAGGGGGGAGGGTTGGGTGGCGACTGGTTCTTTTTGATGCTGGACAGCTTGCCCTGAAGGACTCACTGCTTTCTAGAAAAGCAAACTTTCCCACCTTTGGTGTGAGCCTCCTAGTGTGGCAATGGCTCCACCTGCTGGCCATGGTGGGGTCCTACCGCTCAGCTTCAGTTCAACTGCCTCCATGTTGGGTTTCTCTCCACTACTGCCCTGCCCTTAAGCAGCCCCACACCTGAAGCTCATTTAAATATAGACAGTCACCGCTGGAGGAGACTTGAAAGATACTTTCAACTCGACTCCCTATTGTACAGTTAAAGACAAACTAAGGCCCTGAGAGGGGCTGTAGCTGGCCCAAATCATGTAGAATTCAGGTGTCCTGAATCCAAAGCTTTTCCCACTCTTCTACTGGGACCTCAGTGTTCCTCCAGTTGGATGTCCTGAAGCTGGAGAGGACAGTGTCAGGATAGGTCTGGGGCTTCACCTCTGGAGCATTTCATCAATGGGTGCTCTCCCAGGCCTGGGCAGCCAAGCAGGTCCCGGGACCTTAGTTCACTCTGCTGTGCCTGAAGTCAGCCCTGGAGAACTGACCCTGGACTCTTACATGGTTCATTACGGAAAAGCATACTTAGATGTATCTTCTGCTAGATTTTCATTTAATGGATAAAGAGGAGGATCCCCTAAACCTGGATAAAAAGGTCGGTGACGGAGTGGCCCTTTTTTTTTTTGTGTGTGTGAAAATGCTTTATAATAATGCAGAACAGTTATATACAGCAAACACCTTTAAAATTTAAACCTTTGAAACATTTAATTTTCCAGCACAAATACACACAAATGCTACTACGGGGGTGGGCTGGGAGTGGGGACAGGGTGGGAAGGGCATATTACAGCCTCCATAGGGATCAGAGTTTCAACAGTGTTACTTATAAATTATAGTACATCGATTTTATTTACTGACCTAGGCAGCCAGAGGATGGAAGGATATGCTATGTGGAGTAAACACATTCCTACCGGGGTGAGGAATGCTAGAGGAGACACAGCTTTTTACACAGCTTTTTAGCATTAAAAATGTATAAAGCATTTAGCAAAAGTTACAGAAAACAGACCAAACAAGCAAGTGTCTTTTGGTTAGGAAATTCCACTTCCATGGGGTTTGCTACTGTGCTCCTGTCTGTGAAAGGTCTGCCCCCACCCCCTCCCCCATCAACTCCTCTAAGTGGAACAATCCTGCCTTTCCTCTTCACGTAAACCCAGAAGCAGTTGATCAATTTAATGCAAAGGGATGCTGCTTCTAATTCCTACAGCCCTCACCCAAGAAGCCCACAGCCAGCATTCAGTCATTCAGCAAGTCTTCTGAACACTTACCATGTGCCAGATACCATTCTAGAGTCTGGGGACAGAGCAGTGAACAAATCCTCAGGGAGCTTATAATTCCAGTGCAGGAGAAACAAACACATTTATCTAAGCAAATCTATCCATATGCTTTCAGGTTGTTTTAAGAGCTATGGAAAGTATAAAATAGATTGAGAGTAACGGTTGGTATCTACATGTGGTTGTTACCCTCCAGGAGGTAAGAATTGAAAACACAGTTCATTAGAATGAAGTGGGGGAGAGATCAGGCCATGCAGAGGGAAGGGCAAGTGCAGACGCCTGTGATGCAAACTCTGGCAAGTGCAAGAAGCTGTAGGTGAAGGAGGACGAGAAGACGGCTGAGGCTGTGTCAGAGGGAGTGAGGGGAAGAGTGGTGACAGGCCAAATCGCATCAGGCCTTTGAGGCCTCAGGAGTTTGGGCTTTATTAGCAGATGGGGAAAACCATTGGAGGATTTTGAGCAGAGAGGTAACATGATCTGATTTATATTTTAAAGGGATTGTGCTGGCTGCTAAGTAGAGAATAGAGGTAGACAGGCAAGAGAGGGGAAGCAGGGAGACCAAGTAGACTATAGTGATGGTATCAAGAGGAATGGTCATGGCTGGGAGCAGGGCGATAATAGTGGAAGTGGGGAGATGAAGCAGAATTCAAGAGATGCTTTCAAGGTAGAGCCAATAGGACTTGCTCCATCATTTATTGCTTCAAACCATCATCATCATCATCATAATGGCTAACCCTTACTGAGTACTGACTGTACCAAAATTGAGATGCTGTATCAAAAATTAAATTAAATCCTATGAAGTAGGTACCATGATCTCAGAAAAAGAAATGGAAACTCAGAGAGTAACAGGGGACTGTGCTAGGGGCTCAGCGGCAGAGGCAAAGATGAACAGAATATGAGTTCACTTGAACCCACAGATTTTTTTTTTTTTTTTTTTGGCTGTGCCGCACGCGGGATCCTAGTTCCCCACCAGGGATCAAACCCACACCTCAGTGGAAGAGGAAAGTCTTAATCACTGGATTGCCAGGGAAGTCCCAACCCCACAGATTTTTAAATCTTGGAGAGAATACTACAAGTGCATTCAAACAAACAAACCAACAAACCAACAAAAATGAATGCAAGGCAGAAAGTGAGAACACAAGAAGAGACTAAATGAGGTGCCTAATATCCAGAGGTGGGCAGGACCCCTTCTAGTGGGGGAGATCAGGGGCTGGGTCATGGAGAGGTGATATCTGAGTGGGGTTGTAAAAATGGATAAGAATTTGATGGCAAAAACGAGTGAGGATATTTGAGGCTGACAGAAGTACATTCATATGTGTATGTGGAGATAGGGATACAGATATGAAAAAAGTACTTTCAAAACACTGTGTTTTCCAGTGTGGCAGAAAAGTAGGATATATGGAGGGAAGCCGGGTACCAGAAAGATATGTATCACTGTTTGTGTAAAGTGTTTAATGCCAGACCACAGAGTTTAGATTTATTCATTAGAAGAGAGAGGGCCACTGCAGAGTTACCATTTATTCATTGATTTATTCATTTATTCAACAAAATTTTTTTGAGTGCTTATTTTAAGCCAGGTACTATGCCAGGCCTGGGATAAGACACAGTCCCTCTGTCAAGACTTTACACTTGGTGGGTGTGGAGGGACAGATGACAGAATAATTAGCACTGAGTGTGAGTGCTGTGGTGTAGGGAGCATTGAGGAGGAAGGGCATGGAAGTCATGCAAGGCTACCCAGAGGAGGTGACATCCCAGCTGGCCCTGAGGGACAAGCAGGATTTACAAAGGAGAAGAGAAGATATGGATGTTCCAGGGAGAGGTAGGCACCTTGGCCCAGGCACAAAGTGAGACTGGTCATTCCAAAAATGTGAGTGGTTCTTTTAAGCCCCAAGCAAAGGACATGTTTCTTCTTTGTATCTTTATTTCTATACTGAGACTTTCTATTTGTTCCTTTATTTTAAGCGTATTATGATTGCTCATTGAAGCATGTTTATAATGGTTGTTTTTAAATCCTTGTCAGATAATTCCAACATCTCTGTCATCTCAGTGTTGGCATCTGCTAATTATTTTTTCTCATTCAAGTTGAGATTTTCCTGGTTCTCGGCATTACGGGTGATTTTAAATTGTGTCCTGGACACTTTGGGTATTGTGTTATGAAACTCTGGATCTGTTTCAGCAGGGCCCCTTTCATACTGCACTGGGCGGGGGGTACCTCCTGGTTACCACCAGGTGCGGGTAAAAGTCCAGGATCCCCATTCAACTGTTGACACTTGTGGAGTGCTGGGTGCCTCATTATTGCTGGACCAGAGTGGAAGTTCAGCATCCCCCCTAGGTCTCTGCTGACACTACCTTGATGACATGTCACTCCTTGAGTACTGAGGTCCCTAACCTTCTCTTTAACTTTCAGATTTTTATTTTATATATGATGTTCAGTGTTTTTAGAAGTATTTAGCCAGAGGAATAGGGAGAAGTGTGTCTGCTTCATCTTGTCTGGAACTGGACACTCACGCAAGAAATATGAGGGAGGAGAGGAAATCACTAGCCGTGAGGCTGGAGAGTTAGGCCTGCTCAAGACCAGTTGCTCTCAAAGCCCTCTTATACCATTGAGAGGTGTAATCAAAAGTTCAAAGACTTTTGATTTTGAGAATTATATCTATCAAAAATTACTGTATCAGAAAGTAAAACTGAGACCATTTCAAATTATTCATTAACTCATTTAAAAATAAGAATTACCTCTTTAAGTGAATGTATGTCACCCATTTTAATGAAAAATAATTATATTTTCCAAAAAAAAAACCAGTTAGGGAGAAGTGAGGCATTGTTTCACATTTTGGTAAATTTCTTCAATATCTGGCTTAATAGAAAACTGCTGATGCTCTCATATGTTTCTTTATTCAATCTGTTGTCATATTACATGTCTTGTGGCCTCTGGAACAGTCCACTGTACTACACTTGTGGGAGAATGAAAGTGAAAGAGGGCAAATAACATTTAATATTATGATGAAAATAATTTTGACCTTAGTTACCCCTTGGGAATGTCTTGGGGACCCCCAGGAGATCCTGGACGACACTGCTGCTTTAGAATTCACTCTTTCAGGAGCCACTAGCCTATGTGGTTACTGAGCACTTAAGATGTGGCCAGTGTGAATGAGGAACAGAACTTTCCACTTTATTTAATTTTAATTAATTCATATTTTAAGACTGGAACAATATAGTTTATTTTTTGTTAAATATAATCTTGTTTAGGAATACATTTCACTTTAACTCTTAAAGTAAGACATCTCATTAATAATTTTTTATATTGGGTTTATGTTGCTATGATAAGATTTTGAATATATTGGATTAAATAAAATGCATTTTTAAAATTCATTTCACTTGTTTTTTTTTTAACTTTTTAAAATGTGGCTACTTTTAAAATGTAAATTTAAAGTTACTTATGTAACTCATATTTCTACTAGGCAGTACTACTCTAAATGAATCCAGATGATGAAAGCTTTATATGCCATGTGAGGTCTATTCTTTATTTTGAAGGTAATGTGGAACTATTGACAAGTCTGAAGAAGGGAAGTGACTCAACCAGATTTGCATTTCAGAAAGCTCACTTTGGCAGAAGTATGGGGCATGGATCAAAGGAGGAACTAGTTAGGAGGTGACTGCACTAGTGAAGATAAGGGAAACATGTGGCCTGAAGGAAAGTGGCTAAACTGGAGACAGAATCGGAGGATGTAATCTTAGGTGTAATATTGGCATCGTGGTTATGTAGGG
>NW_006780757.1:111522-118318 GCF_000442215.2 Lipotes vexillifer | reverse complement strand
GTAGGGAAATGAATGTCCTTATTCTTAGGAGATGCACGCAGAACTCTTTAGGGATGAAGTGTCATAATATCTGCAACTTTCTTTTATTATCTACACTTTTCTTTTTTTAGTTTAACTTTTAATTTTTATTGGCATATAGTTGATTTATAAAGATGTGTTAGTTTCAAGTGTACAGCAAAGTGATTCAGTTATACATATACATATATCCACTCTTTTTCAGATTTTTTTCCCTGCAACTTACTTTCAAATCCACCATATTTACATGGAAACTTCACACACACACACACACACACACACACACACACACACACACACAGTACATCTGTGAGAGAATAAGAGTGATAGGGCAAATAGCATCTTTGTATTATTATGAAAAAATATATATCTATGGAGAGAGGAGGAGGGGAGAGAAAGCAAATGTGGCAATGAAATATTAGCAGCTGTGAACCTATATGAGGTAATCTAGTAAATAGGGGATCATTTTACTCTTAAATTTTCTAGAGGGTTGACATTTTTCGAAGCAAAAAGATGGGGAAAATAATGAAAAACAAAGAATGCAGCAACTGGATATGAGAGATAGGGAAAAGGGCAGTGAAGAATGATTTTCTGTTTCTCTTTTGGCAACAGAGTGGACCACGTTGTCATCCTCAAGATGGAAACACAGGAGGAGAAACAGGCCCGTGGGGCGAGGATGAGTTCAGTATGGATCTGTGGGCTCAGCAGTGCCTTTGGGATCCAATAGGTAGTGTACAAGCTGAAGTTTCTGAGAGGGAACTTGGCTAGAGATGCAGACTTGGGTGACTTTAAAATCTAGATAGTAATTGAAGGAGAGCACCACGGTGTCGAGGGTGTGTGTGGAGACTGAGAAGAGGGGGGTATGAGGATAGAACTCTGGGGAGCACTGACTTTTTAGGGTCAGCCAAGAGGGCTACCATGGTACACAGCCTCCAGGATGGCCCCCAGTGCTGCCTCCTCAGCTTCACACTGGTGTGTGGTCCTCCCCGACATTGGACTAGTATTGGTCTGTGTGACAAGTGATGGTGTGGCACTCCTATCTTAGCCACATGTGCTTATTCTTCTTGGATCACTCACTCTGGGGAAGCCATCTCCATGTCACAAGCAACCCTGCGCAGAGGTCCATGTGTGAAGAACTGAAACTTCCTGCCCATAGCCATGCGAGGGAACTTGGAAGAGCTTGGAAGAGAATCTTCATGAATGAAAGAATGAATGAATGAGAGTGCAATCTCATGAGAAATCTTGAGCCAGAACAACTCAGCAAAAGTGCTCCCAAATTCCTGACCCTAAGAAGCTATGTAAGATAATCAATGCTGTTTTAAGCTGCTAAACTTGGGGGTAATTTGTTATGTAGCAACAGATAACTGATACAGATGTCTCAAATGGAGACTTAGAAGGGTGGTCAAGGAGACATGAAAACTTTGAGACTGGCATCATAAGGAATCAGGGAAGAGAATATTTCATGGAGGAAAGTCTGTTATACAGTGTCAGATGCTACCAAGTGGTAGAGAGATGGAATTTTCAACAAAGGGGTGATTGGTAACCTTGGTGAAAGCAATCAGTGGAGTGTGGGAGGGTAGAAACCAGATTATAATAGACTGAAGAATAAGTAAGGATAAAAGCTAGAATTTTTCCATTATCACACTTAATTGGGGGGAAAATCCCTTGTGATAAACACCAAATCCCCACTTTGCGGATGAGAAAGCCAGGGTCACATTGCTCCTATGTGGTAAAATCTGTATGCCCCTGCCTGCAGTGGCTTGTTAGAGAATTCTAACTACATTCATTACTCTTTCTGGGAAGAGTTCCGATAAATCCATTTTGTAACCTCACCCCACTTCCAGCGATGTTCTTGCAACGTTACAGTTTTGGTGTCCCAGCCCGCTGCCCAGCTGGGATGGATGCTCCTTCCTCTGGTTCTGCCTAACTCACCCCTCCTGCCTTGGGAAGAGAACTGACAAATTAAAGTTAGTGAAGAGCCATTCTTTCATTCATTTCAAAGGTATTTATTGTAAGCTATTTGTTTGTAAGAGCCTCAGCTCCTGGCCAGACCTCTCAGATAAGAATGGGCTACCAACGTGATGTTTTACATATGGAGTCAGCACTCCACAAGCAGAAGGAAATCTTTATCTTCCTGGAGTGAGAGCCCCTACCCAAGGTTGAATAAAGCACAGCAAAATTCAGCAACTGCAGCATCAACTGCAGTTGATTGAAGCAATCATAGTAATCATTCAGCGGTGATTAATAGCAACAACTCCTCTTGGGTCTCATACATGAACCTATAGATAGGTAGCTATTTCTAGCTCTAAATCTGTTTGGCCTCCAGTCAATCAATTCACCTTCCCATGACCCACACGGCCTCCCTCACAGAAAGATTTCCTGAGAAAGCTTTGCCCTAGGAGTAGAACCACTTCAGACCTGCTTGAGCTATATTAAGTGACCACAGGGTTTCGTGGTCCACCTCCTGGCTTTAGAATCAGATAGGCCTGACCTGGGAGTCCAGCTCTAATACAAGGTATGTGACTTTGAGTGGGTTGCTTTTTTTTTTTTTAGCCTCTTTCATTCCTAGGCTCCTTATCTGGAAAAAAAAAAAAAAAATGGGGTTTAATCATATCTACCTCATAGCATGACCACAAGTTTAACAGGAAGAAACAATTTTTATGTAAAAATATTACTGCCGTATTTCTTCATTCTAAGTGAGGCAGGATTCACCTCAGAGGCGCTCGGCTCATTTGCTAGGGAGAACACTGGGGTAAACTTTTGCGGCTGAGAAAACCAGCTGAGCAACTCTATACACACCCATCTCCTTAGCTCCTCCTTTGACCCCAGATTGAGAATAGCCCAGATTGGAGACATTTGTTCACAAAGAGCTAAATTTCTTCGTGCGATAAAGTTATAGAAAGCTGATATTTTCAGAGAAAGGTGGGGAACAGTAGAGAAACGGAGGAGAAGGCTCTCAGGAAGGAAAAATGGCTGCAAGCAGAGTTCTGGGTAGCAAAACAGCCAGGACGGAGGGCGGGGCAACAGGGAGGGAGGGGCAGTTGAGGAGCTTTACTGTGGCGATTCCCAGCTATTGCTTGCTCTAAGTGGTGTTATAACTGTCCTATCGTGCCTCTGACCTGCAGTAAAAGTCTTCCACACAAAATGACCCTGTGTTCTGGGAGCTTTTAGGACAGAAGGAAGGAAAGAGTTTAACTTGCTGTGAGAATAATAGGACGAGAGGATGCACTGTCACGAGGCAGGAAAATGACCTTGAATTCAGCTGGAGCAGGAATTCATAAGAAAAAGGGAACATGAAAATGTCAGCCCATCCCCCAAGAATCCTTGCGGGGAACAGGGACATCCCACAGAATTTGGTACGGGGGGACTTGGGCTGTTTAAGGAAAACATGTTCTAAGAAGGCTGGTAAAAATCAGGTTACATAAGGATTTCCCGTACCCCGTACCCCGCCCCGCGGTACGCGGGCCTCTCACTGCTGTGGCCTCTCCCATCGCGGAGCACAGGCTCCGGACGTGCAGGCTCAGAGGCCATGGTTCACGGGCCCAGCCGCTCCGCGGCACGTGGGATCTTCCCGGACCGGAGCACGAACCCGTGTCCCCTGCATCGGCAGGCGGACTCTCAACCACTGCACCAACCAGGGAAGCCCTACATAAGGATTAAATGAGAGAATGTACAGAAAGCAATTAGCTCAGAGCCCAACCTGTGATCAGCACTCTAAACCAAAGGTAGCTTCTTATTACGATTTAATGGACAATTTCCTCTTTTCTTCACCCTTTTGAACTTCAAGGACTCACAATCTATTTGAAAATTATGATATAGTCATTCATTTATTCTACAAACATTTATCAAATTCCTTCTATGTAGCAGGTAATTTGAATAATTTCAGGCAGTAGGAGTGATGATATTTCACGTATGCGGGCTTAGCGTGTGCCAGGTAGTGAGCTAAGTGCTTTACTCGGCTTGTTTCATTTAATCCTTGTGACAATCCTAGGGAGGAACGATTATCTTCCCACTTTATAAACAAGGAAGCTGAGGCACAGTGAGGTTAAGCGACTTTCCTAGACCACATAGCTAGCCAGTGGGAGAGCCAAGGTTTGAACCCAGGCAGTCGGATTTCAGAGCATTCTCTAAAACTCCATACTGCACTGTTTTTGAGTGCAACTGACATGTGTGTCAGTTGATGGGGAGGGGTCATGAGGGAGGGGTCATGGGGAGGTAAACCTACAAGTATGGCTAGGATTTTCTTGCCTTCTTTTTCCTCCTACCTCCCATTCCCATTCTAGCTCGCACTGTCAAGATGGGGGTGGCACCAGCATCCCAACACTTACATCTGTTCAGAGCTGCTTATCACCTGGTTTGAGGTCTCCCATTCTACCTGTGCCCACCATTAGCAAGGGGAAACACGAAAAGGGAGAGAAGGAAAAGACCTGTTGAACTCACCGATAGATAATTAGAAGCTGACTATTTTGCCATAATGCAGCACAAGAGCAGTAAATAAATCAATCACTTGGGGGGTGGGGAACGACTTTCCTATGATCAGCATTTAAAGGCTTGTACCACTTAATTAGTCTGTTAATTAAAACTGTTCTCCTCCTTGCACATGTTATCAGCCTGCAAGGCAGAGAAAACTCAAGCCCCTGGGGGGCAGGAGACAAGAGAAGTAAAAAAGACTGAAGTGCATAGGAGATTCAAACAGCTGGGTATGTGTGTGTTTTAAAAGCACAACGCTTAGTGCCCGGGGCAAATCTACCTGCTAGTAGGAAGGGAACGTTTATCAAAAACCAAAAGGCTGTTGTCTTTGTTGAACAGAAAGGGGAAAAAAATGATTTAATCTTTAAAGAGAAAAACCCCCATAACCACACACACGGATCTGTGAAGGGCAGATGCATTGCGTGTTCCCTGGGGCACTGGATACAGTGAGAAACAAACATGCTCAGGGCAAACGCTGCGTTATCAGAAGACTCTGGAGCTCGGGGACTGAGCCCTGATGCTAACATGTGTACTTCTTAGGGAACTAACACTCATGGAGTCCCTACTATGTGCCAGGCACCACCTCCATTCTTTATGTCTGTAACATCGTGTTTGGTGATTTTGTCGACATTCTTAGAGTGTGCTCGAGTTATTTCTGGGAATTCCCAAAAAAGGAGCCTCATAGGAGCCTTCACAGCTGTGGTCACCAAAGAATGGCTGCTCTGCTCTTCTACTCCTGTTCTGGCTCTCAGTGGTCCATGCCTCCTGCCCACCAAGAGCTGGGAAAAGCCTCTCTTCGCCGTGGCTGACTGTGTCATGCAAACTCATAGGGCCCAGAAACTCACAAGTCATTCTTGAGCAGTTCAAATAGACTCCAAGCCCCACAGCTCTCTCTGTGCTCCTGGTAGGACTGTGGCCTTCATACTCCTTTCCTCTCTTTTCCAGCCCCTCCGCTGGCCTCTGTCCTCCCCACCCTGGTTACCAAAAACACACTCTGGTGCACTTGAATGAAGACGAGCAGACACAGAGTCTTCACCAGCATCAACCCACCAGCAGCAGTTAGGTTACCTTGTTATTACAACCCTCACAACAGCCGTGTGACAGACCACTAACAATCCCAATTTACAAAATAGGGAAACTGTGGCTTAGAGAGGGTAAATCATTTGGCTAGGACTCCACAGGTAGTGACAAAACATTTAAATGAGCTCAGTAAATATATGCTGACAGACAGAATTGGAAATACGGAGGCAGGAGAAGATCTCCAGCTTCTGGGAACTATTGGGCCTGCAGGGGTCCGACTATGTGGTAAAAGGGAAATGTCAGTTGAGGCCACCCTTCTAGGGTGGGAGAAGGGGCAGAGATGGGGAGTATAGGGTCAGCTCCAAGGTCAACTGCCCATGAACCCAATTCCCCTGCTGGACACCTGTTGTTATATAATCTACTTTCTGCCAACAACCCATCACATTCCAACCCCCCCGCTAGCCCCCCCGCCAAAAAAAAACCCCTTCAGAAATAGTCAGTGGTGACATTTGTTAGCTGCATGAGCCTCTGGGTGTCAACATGTACAAACATTCCCACTGGGGATGGAATGGAGGGGCAGTGGTAATGTGATGGAGAGAGCCTGGGCTTGGAACCCAGTGACAAGCTTCTGTTCCCTGGTAACTAGCTAGGTGACCTTAGGCAAATTGCTTCCATTGTCCACCTTCAGTTTCCTCATGTGCAAAATGGGAAATGTCAGCCACCTTCCTCAAAATGTTATTGTGAGGATTAAGCGAAGTTAATACAATACTATTATTATATAGAGAGAACTTCAAAATTACAAAGTGCTTCCACATATACCTCTGGCAACCCTCAGAGCACCCTGAGTATTATTATCCCCATTTTTCAGTTGAGGAAATCGAAGACCCAGAAAGATTGGAATTCACTAGAGAACAGTGAGCGGTGCTATTATTCAAAAGCAGTGGGCCTGGCCCCCGGCACGTCTGACTTTCAGATCCTGCAGCACCACAGTATCTGTCCCAGAGTCCCTGTGTGTGTCATGTTCAAAGCTTTCATTCCTCTCATAAGCAGTAAACATTTGTGTTCCTATCAGGTATTGTGCCCAGCATTGAGGATACTACTGCAGCGCTCCTACTGTGGCAGGGTAAGTGGACATCATCTAAGTGAGGAACAATCTCTGTGATGAATGTTACAGCTGGGGAAGGGCAAGGTGACATACGTGGAGGCAGAGACAGAAGGGAAACCAGAAGAATGAGTAGGGCATAGCCTCACAAATCAGGGAAGTGTGTTCTCACCTCACAGTGGGAAAGAG
>NW_006780757.1:109141-111235 GCF_000442215.2 Lipotes vexillifer | reverse complement strand
CCAGGGAAGTGTGTCCTCCCGTCACGGTGGAAAGAGTTTGTTGTTTGGTACAAGTGAAGCACAGAGGGTGAGTGGGAAGGGGCAAGAGAGGAGGCCAGAGGGTTAGCTGAGGGCCAGAGCTTGGAGGCTGAGAGAGCTGGGTGAAGGAGTTGGGACCTCATTCTTAGTAAGTGCATAGCTGCCTACACATTTTCAGCAGAGAAGTGGTTGATATTTTTGGAAGATCCTTCTGGCTGGGATGTGGAGACTGGATCAGAGCCTGGTGAGACTGGAGGTAGGTAGGCCAGCTAGGATGGAGACCGATGCCGAAATTCAAGCAAGAAATAATGGTGGTCTGAGCTTGGGACGGGGCCATGGGGATGGAGAGAAGGGCAATCTCTGAAATAAATTTAGGACATGATGATTGATGGGGAATGTGTATGGAGGAAAGGAAGGGAGGGGGGAGGAGTCAAGGATGACACTAGCTTGTTTCTGGCATGTGCAACTGGTGGGTGGTGATGTCCCTTATTCAACAAGGGGACACTTGGGGTAGAATGTCTGCTGTTTGTCAGGGGTATCCTGTATGAGCTTGTAACCCAATTTCACCTAGGGACCTCTAAATTATGTTTGCCTTGCCCAGAGGAGAAGAAATGGATGAAAAGATCCTGCCAACTTGAGAATTCTGCTTGCCAGGTGTCAAGGTGCGGATGTATGTTGATGGTGAAACATCTAGTATGAGGGGCGTCCGGTTCCTCTGGAACAAGGGCATTCATCTTCCTGGGTCTCCAGTGGGCCTCCTGTTCCCTCATCCCAGCTTCCCTTTGATTATTTAAGAGCTATTTGTTAAGGGCATACCATGTAAGCCACCTTCGTAGTTGCAGAGCGGAAACTCTTCTTAAAAGAGTTTATAATCTAGAAGCAGCGATAGGACAACCAACCACAAAAATAACTACAGGTCCACATGAATAGTGTTAATAGCCATAAATGGCATAAAGAACACGCTCCCAGAAGACCAAGGTCACTTCTGAATGGGAAAACCAGGGAGGAAGTGGTATTCAAGCTGGTCTTAAAGGAGAGGTGGAACTTGTATAGGCATAAATGTGGGACTGTGGTAGGAGTAGGTATTCCTGAAGGAAGAAACAGCATGAGCAAAGATGGCAGCAGGCACAGGGAATCACCAGCTCCATCTCTTGCCATCTTGTGTATGGCAGAGAGGGAGTCCTTAAGCTGGGGTCCATGGAGCTTTGAGAAGTCTGAGAATTCCCTGACCGTGCAAAATTATGTTTATGCATGAATGTGCACTTTTCTGGAGAGGGGCCCAGCTCTCTTTCAATTCTCTGAAGGATCTAGGGCCGAGAAAATGTTAAAAAACAGGACTCCAAATCTCCTGAATTAGAATTTACAGGTGGGATGAGGCATCTGTCGTTTATTTTATTTAATTTATTTTTTTAATCTCTTTCAAGAGCTGTCCGGTGCACACACCTCGGATCTCTAGACAGGCCCAAGGAGACCTTGAAATGCCAGCTCACAGGGCTTCCCTCCCTTTGCCCACCCTTGATCCCACCACCTCCATTTTATGAGTAGTCACCACCCTCACCAGTCTCCACTGCCCTGAGAGAAATAAGGGAGGCAAGGTCAGAGAAGCAGAGGGGAAACTCAGGGACTTATGCAAAGACTCTGGAATCTCCCTCAGAGATGGGGTGGGTGGGAGCCTTTCCGCCCTAAGGCCGGAGGTCAGAACGGCCTGCGGGGTCCTCCGCCCCACTGCAAACCCACGGTCAAATTCTGGGAATTTCCAAACCAGTCGGCGGTGCTGCGGCAGATCTTCCCGGACGTCAGCGTGCGGTGCCGGCCGCGGCCGCTGGGTGGCGCGGCGCCGGGCGCCGAGCGCCGAGCGTGGGAAGCGCGGGCGCGCGGGCGGGCTGAGCTCACACACCCGGGAAGCGGCCACGGCAGTGCCGGAGTCCGCAGCGGCTGCGCATCTCGCGCCTCCCGCGGGGCTCTCGGGGGGCGCCGAGGAGGTTGTGCTGTCCCCTGGGAGGGATGCGGACGCCGGAGGTAAGAGCGGGGCCCCGGGCGGGTGTGTGTGTGTGTGTGTGTGGGGGGGGGGGGGGG